>NC_137782.1:58299627-58822543 GCF_963455305.1 Plecotus auritus
ATCTGATAAGATGGACTATGACGAGCTGGTAGTGATGTGACAGCCTAACCACTGTGTAAACAACTACAAAGTGTTGCTCTTGGAACCATGCAAAATAATCTCCTTGAAACCAGGGTTTCCTATAGAGCCTGGGATTGTGTTATCTATTCCAGGGGAAAGAGAAAAACGAGTGTTTCTCTAACCAGGATAAGCTAATATTTTTGTGGAAATGTGTATCACAGGGCTTTTGATCAACACTATTAAAAAAAAAAAAAAAAGGAAAAACTCATGGACACAGACAACAGTATGGCAATTGCCAGAGGGAAGTGGGGTAGAGGGAGATAGAAAACAAAGGGGGGATAAGTGATGATGGAAGGAGACTTGACTTGGGGTGATAAACACACAATACAATATACAGATGATATATTGTAGAATTGTACACCTGACACCTGTATCATTTTATTAACCAATGTCACCCCCAATAAATTCAATTTTTTGAATTTTCTTTTAAAAAACCCCACTGTGATGCTATTTACTTAATCTAATGCATTTCACAGACTAGGTCCTATCAGGTGACTAGTTATGGATATAGAAGGGAACTCATTCCAGTCCTATTCCCGCCCCTCCCTGGGCTGTAGATTTTTAATACCTGCCAGAAGCCATACCAAGGTTTTCACTGCTTTTGATTTCCCCATTTCCACCCATGATTGAATTCTGTAGATGTCCCAACTGGAATTTCTGCAGACGGACTCTTATTAGGCTCCAAGGTGAGAAGGCAAAACTCTTGTCTGCTTTGCTACCTTTCCTGAGGCCTTTAGTCTTGCTGATTTGAAGCAGACATTTGTGGCTGACCATCGCCCACTTATCCCCCTAACTCTGGCCTCCCTGGAGGCCACACACACATGCCTTGCTCAGCCCTACATCATTATCTTTTATTTGTTGCATCTCTGTGTTGACTTGAACTTCCTTTGTTATGCCCAGATTTCGTGATCCCCAAAGACCACCAGGGAGCCGAGTCCGATGCAAAAGCAAAGAGCTTTTAATCGAGCTAGCTCGAGCTCCCCGTCCACCACACTAGCAGACGCAGTGGCAGGAGGCAGAGAGAGAGCCCCAGGCCCCAAACGCGCTGATTTATAGGGGGCCTGGGAGAGGTAGGAGGGGTGAGGTAGTGTGGCCTCTGCTGATTGGTCGGGGTCAGGTTGCACATGGGGGCAGGGCGCGGCTTACTTTCCTCTTGCATTTCTATTGGCTAATTCAAAAGTGTGGGTTGGGCTCTTGGAGAGGTTCTAGGGCAGGAACCTGACTCCACGAGGTGGAAGACATGGAACAAAGGAAACATGGAGTCCGTCTTTCCCCGCCCTTTCACCTCCACTGGCTATCATTCTCGGAGCACAGGTTCCCTGTGCTGCTTGTGTTTGTCCCCTCAGCCTGTACTGGTGAGATGGATGGAGGATCCAGCTGGTCATCTATCTGACGTTGAAATCGAAGTTGATTTCAGTGCAAATAATATTATTTTCAATTTAAATGCCTACAACTTCCATGTTGTGGCATACAGTACCCATGTATTGGGTGGGCATCAGTTTGCAAATATACACTCAGATGAACAAGAAATGTCTTATTATTTTATTTTATTGGCATGAAATACAACAAACAAAATTTATCCTAAGTCCTTGTAGCACTTGGCTGTTGGGAAATGCAATCACATCACTACTGGGCTTCCTTGCTTTTGCCCCTGTGTCTGCAGTCAAAATCTGAAGGAAGTAAGTGAGAAAGCTGTTATATTTGTGGTTGAGATTGAAACAGGAATTTTTGGGGGTGAAATAGGACAGGTTTAGGAAATTCAGAAATTTTGGAAATTAAGGGGCCCATGGAAGAAGCACAGGGCTGCAGAGCAGCAGAAGGTATATTTCCATAGAATAGGGAAGCTGAAAAGCTGCAACAGGTATATTTCCATAGAATGAGGGAGCTGGGAACAGCAAAAGGTCTACATTTACAAAATAAAAAGAAGGAAGCCCTCCATCCAGAAGGAGAAGAAGAAAGCCCAAAGGGAATAGGAAAACAATAAGGAAGGAGCAGGGAGAACCCCTCCTGCCATGTGAGGTTCGACCTTTGAGCCTAGGAGTTACTATAGTAACCAGTCTAAGGGACTAGTGACCAATCAGAGGATCTCAAGGCACCAGGATCTGCAGCCTTTATAAGCCATAGGAAAAAGGAATTCAGTGGGACCCTTTCCCCCTCCCCACATGGGAGTCTGTACTTGTTCTTCAATAAATCTCCACCTTTGCTATACCTACCCTCTGTCTGTGGATTCATTCTTTGACTCCAGCGGACAAAGAATCCGGGTTCCAGTCCAAAAATTCCGTATCAAGATAAAATATTTTGAGCATAGGATATGCTCAATAATATGCAAGAAAATTCCAACTCTATTGAGAACAAGGGGCACTAAAACGGGCCCACCAGGAGGGAGGACACAGAGCAGAGGGAAAACTGCACCCGGGAGGTCCTAAGAGTTAGACCTCCGGTGCTTTGGGGAATGCAGATTCCTGAGACCAATGTTTAGAGATTCTGATTCTGTAAGTCTGAGCTTCCATCCACGAATCAGCATAATTAACAGGCATTCCAGGTGATTTGTTCACGGGCCACAGAGTGAGAAACGCAGAGACAATGAGACTATTAGAGCACCCCTGCCCTAGACATGAGAAAGCTGTATCCTAGAAGGTCAATCAAAAAGTGTGTGGTAAGAAAGGTCAGAGCTAGAGATAGAAGAAACCGACTAAATACAATAAAAAGAATTTAGACTAAAAGTAATAGGGGTGGGGCGCTCAATAAGGCTGGCAGCCCGCAGCCCCATTAGTTTTAGCAGCAGAAGTTTGTTTACAATTTTGTTTTAGACTAACCTGATCTAGTTTTCTACCTGTCACTCACTGCTCCGATACTACTTTATTACCAAAGATTTGGTAAGCCCTTATGTTAAGTGTTTATGGGCAGACGAGCTTCATAGTTTCTCTACTGAAATTTTAATGTGTAAAAATCTCCTTTTACATCATTTTATTCCAAGTCATCACTTTCATTCAGCAGGTTTCAAAGGGAAAAATCAAACATTATTTTTACTCTTCTGCATTTTTAGTCTGTTATTTGTACTTAAAAATGACTTTTTGTTCTGAACTAATTTTAGATTTATAAAAAAGTTGCAAAATAGTACCGGGAGTTTCCAAGCATCTCTTATCCATCTTGCCATCTTGAAATAGAAAAGCATCCGGGAAAACCTGGTGAAGTTCAAATCAGGTCTTTAGTTAAGAAAATTGTACTAATGTTAAACCTGGGTTTGACACATTTAGTCTATCTTATACTAATTAAATAGAGGCTATTGAGAGGCTATAGAGATAACTGTGAAGTTTGCTACTTCCTTAACAGAAACAAATAATTATTTCTATGCATTAGGTTTATGCCTTAAGCATATACATTCCTTTTTCTTTATCCCAGGTGTTGTTGATGAAAAATTATGAGGATTTTTTTACTCCTTAAAACTCTGAGATTATTGCCATTTTAAAATTGGGAAAAAGGAAGCACAAAGAAGCTAAAGTAATTTGCCTCAAGATTACACATGATAATTAGAGCTGAGATTCATTAAAACCTAGGCTGTCTGGCTCCAGAGTCTACAATTTATGCTGTGTTACCATCATATTATACTGCCTCTAGTATCTACATAAAAATCCATAAATGTAGTAATGCAAATAATTGCATTATGGTAAATGCACAGTCTATTGTCATGAAAAGAAAAGCATCTTGGATTTTACTTTTATAATTTGAGTCTCACACTCTGTTGTAGATTGAAAACAATAATAATCACCTGTAAGTGAAGGGAAATTATCGTATGTACTAGAGGCCCAGTGCATGAAATTCGTGCGAGGGAGGGGGGGTCCCTCAGCCCGGCCTGCACCTTCTCCAATCCGGGGCCCCTCGGGGTATGTCCCCTGCAGGATTGGGCCTAAACCAGAAGTTGGACATCCCTCTTGCAATCCGGGACTGCTGGCTCCTAACCGCTCACCTGTCTGCCAGCCTGATCACCCCTAACTGCCCTCCCCTGCCAACCTGATCGCCCCTAACTGCTCTCCCCTGCCGACCTGATCACCCCTAACTGCCTCTGCCTTGGCTCCCCATCACCGTGGCTTTGTCCAAAAGGATGTCTGGAAGACATCCAGTTTAATTAGCATATTACCCTTTTATTAGAATAGATTCTGAGATACAGTGAAAAATCATAGCCTAGCTGTGCTAACATCTCTAGTCTGAAATGTCAGGTCAGAACATTTCTCATGAAAGTTCTTTCTATTACACTAGAAAGTCATAATCAATTATATTTTTAAACCTGATTTATTGGAGACAGCACCAAAATAATCGCATTGATGTCTGAAACTACCAGTAACTATAGCAATCACTGTGCTGGTATTAGAAGTGGGGTATTATTAAGGGTCTTAGCTGCAAGCAACAAAACTGACTCTGATTATCTAGGCAGGAATAGGATTTACTAGAAGCATATTAGGGACTCACAGAATTAATGAGAGGCTGCTGAACCAGGCTGGTAAAATATGAGGGCCAAGGAGCAGAAAGGCATCAACTTTTAGTAGGACTAGTCTACCCAGGCCGCCTTTTCTGGCAACTGTCTCCAGGCATCGCCATCATTGTAGGTATAGTCAGTCATCCTTTCTTCCTCTTACCATTTTCCATGATTCAGAGTCCCAGGTGAGAGTATCTAATTGATGGAGCATTGGTTCTTTGCCAGTGCCTGCTGCATGATGGGAGCCTACACTTACACAAAGAGTGTCTCCAGGATTAAGAAAAGTTTAGTTTCCTGAAAACCCAGATAAAGACAATTATAGGGTTATGTTCAAGTTTTATGCTAATTCTTATCCACAAGTAGAATTCTACATGGATTTCTTAAATATTAAAACAATGAACAGTCACAATATTTCTTTTGTCTAATGAAAGAAATCCTTTCATTAAAACACACAATTTTAGAATTTCAAGGGTATTTGAGGACCTTCTCATTCAACCACACACATCAAACCAGAAACTCATTTATGATTGAATGACATGAAATGACTGAATGATCCTAATTGTATGATTTCCAACAGGTTACTTCACCAGACTGTACCTCTTTTATATAATTCATAAGAATCAACAAGAACACTTCTTGGTACATAATAAGCATTCAATGATAATTTTCTTATGGTGCTATGATATTGTCATCACCACCACTATCACCATTGTCATCATCCACAACATCATGACCATCATCCAGCCGTTGTTTGCCCACATCTAGTGAAAAATCAGTATCTCACAAGGCAATGCATTCCATAGTTGCATAAATCTCATTATTATGCTCTTGTCAGTTAAGAGAAAACCAGATTTGCAATACGTGTGAACTCTAGTTCTCTGCATCCTTCCATATTTTCAACTAATATCCTTGACAAAAATGTCTTTTCTATCCACAGCACCTTCTATTTAACCAATGATGCTGAAGTTACATTCAATAAATGATGTTTACAGATAAGTACACAATATATTCTATGTTGAGCTATGCAAAGTGACCATTTAAAAAGGAATTTTGTGTAATAGTGACAGAATTACACTAGCACACTATTTCTGAAGCTAATGAAGAGCAAGCTTTACATAATTGACAACATGAATGTTATGCTAAAATATTCTAGAATATTTCACAAAAATATTTATTTGTAGTAAATCATATGCTCTCCAAACTAAGTAATTTTGTAAGAAATTACATTTTGTTATTAACATTTTACACTTAATAGCACTATCAACTCACTTCTTCTGAATAGCATAATTTAAAATTTTTGATTAATGAGGAATATGTGTTGTGGAGTTTTAAATTCTTTAATTTCTATTGTATTTATTTTAACTTTAATTTTAATTTCAATAAAAGAGAATGATTATAAGCTCTTTAGGTAACATTAAATGTATTTCTCAGCTAATCAAAAATAGTTATTTGATTCAATAGCAAACTATTTTAAGATTTGATAGCTAAAACTTTAAATTAAAATTATATACATTCAATGGTATTATAAAAAGTATAATAAAATGCAACAAGCCGTTTTGTTGAACAAGATGTTTCGTTTTTGTACACAACAAATTGACCACTAGATGGCAGTAAACAACTGCCAAAATTTTTCTAACGACCTACTACATAGCATTTCAAGAAAATAAACCAAGTAGCGTAATGATTGATGGAATAGTTGTTTTAGACAGACAGACAGACCTAGTCTCAAAATTCTTAAACTGCGTGTAAGGTTATATTTAAAGTATAATTGGGGGCTATTTACTCAAAAAATATTACTCAGGACAGTCATTTCATATATACAGTAGTCTCTCCTTTATCTGTAGGGAATACATTCCAAGTACCAACCTACCATATATAATATGTTGTCTCCTATGCCACATGCATACCTATGATAAAGTTTAATATATAAATTAGACAAATAACTAATAATAAAATAGAATAGCATACTGTAATAAAAATTATATGAATGTGGTCTCTCTCTCTCTCAAAACATCTTATTGTCCTGTTTTCACCCTTCTTGTGATGATTAGAGATAATACAATGCCTAACTAGTGATATTCGTTTGCAGGTGGAGGTGCGACAGCAAAACTAGCACGGATTTATTTTTCCTTCTTCACAATTCCACTGATAGATTTGTTCTTACCGCAGATCCTAGCAGCCTCAGCATATGATTTTTTTTCTTTCCTTAAATTGAGAACATTCACCTGTTTGCTTAAAGGAAGCACTTTATGGCTTCTCTTTGGTGAGTCCGAATTGCCAGCATCACTACTTTTGCTTTTGGGACCATTAGTAAGTAAAATAAGGGTTCCTTGAACACAGGTACTGGGAAATGGTGACTTTGGTGTGATAACCAAGAGGGCTATTAAGTGACTACATGGCAAAGAGCGCTAGTTGGAGGAGACGTGGATAAAAGGCTGAGTCCCATCCTGGGCCTTGGGAAATTTCATCATGCTACTCAGAATGGCACACAATTTAAAACCTGTGACTTGTTTATTTCTGTGAATTTCCTTTTAATATTTTCAGACCATGGTTTATCAAGGGCAACTGACTGAGGAAAGTGAAACACAGCAACTACTGTAAATGAAACAGGGCAAATAGCTAGATATTAACAATTCAACACAAATGGTAACGGGTAAACAATCCTTAGGATTAAATTGCACTAATTCCCACCAAGATTCCACTATCCAAACAAGGCCTGGATTTTCTCAGTGCCCATGAGGAAATAGAGTTCACTAAATAACAGTAACAAAAAGAATAATGAAAGGAATTCCAGGAGCAACAATTTCATATAATTTGAACTGATATTTATAGTCATACTAGACTAAGGGCTGGTGAGTAAATAGAAAAACATTTTCATTTCTTTAGGATATCCTATTATTTAGAATAATCATTTCCCAATGAATTTCGTTTGTTAACTCAGTGGTAACTGAGTTGTAGCTCAGTTCACAAAATTAGAAATATATATAACAAATCTAGACAAAGCCAAAACTTTCTATGAAAGCTCAAAGGTTTAAGAGATTTGCAAATTTGAGGCTATGTGTCATACTATAGAATTCCACTCTCATATTGGTGCTGATAAGCCACAAAATGCCTAATCAAACACTATTGGCTTTGAAGGCACTACACTTACCTGTCTTGCTCCCATTTTGTTGTATACAGGTGGGATAACATCTAATGGTAATAAACTTGATGCCCTTTATTTTGCTCCAGCTGTCTGTACAGGCCTGAAATGAGGGCCCCTCCTAAAGGACTTATGAGGATCCCAAGGCCTGTCACTCATTCAGTAACCATACTCTCTATTTCCCTTTGTTTCTCCTCTAAGTTCACTCCACCTCTGCTGGGAACCTACGAGTCTCCCAGGCACTTCTGCCACCGTGCACCACCATGCGTACTGGGCACTGCAGTTCACCGTTACAACTGAGCCACTGAGGCCACGGAGACACCAAAGGTGCGTGGTTTCTCGGCAGCTCGCTGTCACCGGGCTCTGGGCTAATTGCTGGGGACACAGGGTGAACCAGACAAGCATGGCTCTTCCCTCAAGGAATTTATTGGTAATCATTATGTCTTTCCCTGCTTCTCTCTCTATCTGCTTTATCAATTCTAAATAAAAATTCTAAGGATGTGGTAACTTCCATCAAGTTCTCTCACTTGCCTGGCAAACAGAAAAAAAAAATAAGAAGTAAATGGTGTGTTTTGAATTTAGATTTAAGTTATGGCTGTTTAATACTTAATATATTTTTCTAACTAATATCTAAAAATATATATTTATTTGTAGTAGAAATTTGAGGAAAAGCAATTAAAAATACAAAGAACATAACACTCGTGCATAATCCTACCTACCAGTGATAATTGCTGTTAATATTTTGGTGAACATCCTTAAAAAATGTTATGCATATATTTACATGTATTATCATTTCTCTGTATATATTTCAAGCCCAGATCAGTCTATTCTCTTACTTATAAAACTGTGATAGCCTGTTTGGCTCAGTAGATAGAGCATCAGCCTGTGGACTGAAGGGTCCCAGGGTCGATTCCAGTAAAGGGCACATGACCCAGTTGAGGGCTCCATCCCTATTAGGGGGCATGCAGGAGGCAGCCGATCAATGGTTCTCTTTCATCATTGATGTTTCTATCTCTCTCTCTCCCCCTCTCCCTTCCTCTCTGAAATCAGTAAAAATATATTTTAAAAATTAATAAACATAAAATAAAATTGTGATAAAAATAGTACATACCTCATAGAGCTTTATGATTTGAATGAATTAACACAGGTAAAGCAATTGGAAAAGATCTGCTGCAAGACAAGCACATTTCCTTTCAGTCCTATGGAAATGTTTCCCTCCAGTTAGTTCTGTTAAAAAAAAAAAAAAACAACAGAATTCAGCCAGCTACATTTGAAGATCTAATTGGCTTTATAAAGCAAGTCATTGATTGAGCAGCATCCCTTCTAGCAACCAAAAGGGTGCTCCGAGGGGTTGTACAAAATGGAAGGTTTTTTATAGCAAGAAGAGGGCATGGGCACTATTAACAAAAGAAAAGAAAGGATTATTTTTAGACCAGGACATCTTCTTTGGGGTGGGGAAGGGGGTGTAGGAGGAGTTAGCAAGAGTTTTTATCATGCAATACAGATTGCTTGTTCTTTGGTGGGGGTGGGGCTGGGGGTGGGGGTGGGGAGTGGGAGGTGGCCCAGTGAGATGGGTGGAGACAGATTACCTTACTGATGCTTGACCAAAGAATTGCAGTCTGTTTGATTAATATTACATTTCTGGCCCTAACTGGTTTGGCTTAGTGAATAGAGCATCAGCCTGCTGACTGAAGGGTCCCAGGTTCGATTCCAGTCAAGGGCACATGCCTGGGTTGTGGGCTTGATCCCCAGTAGGGGGCATGCAGGAGGCAGCCAATCCTTGATTCTCTCTCATCATTGATGTTTCTATCTCTCTCTCCCTCTCCCTTCCTCTCTGAAATCAATAAAAATATATTTTTAAAAAAGATTACATTTCTGGGAGAAGCTGAAACTGCTATTAGATCAGGTATTAAATCTAGGTTTGATATCATGGGGTTTGGCACAAGTGATGCCATATTGAGCCTGTGGTTCTCTCTTTAACAGTTCAATTCTCACCTTTTTTCTTCTCTTCAGCTGTAGCTTGAGAAGAGGAGTCTATTATTTGCTTTTCCATCCCACTTCTTCCTCAGTTGGGTTTCACTCTGTAGCTGTTGGGGCATAGAGAGGAGGGGGTAAGATTGGGGGGGTGGGCAAAATGATTCTTGCCTGGCAGAGGGAGAGAGAGACTGCAAAAATTGCCTGTGGGATGTTTTGGTTCCTCTGGGTGACACCTCTTGGTGGCAGGTGCCACCCTAAAAAGAAGCTCTGTACTCATTAGTAGTCACTACCCCTTTCCCTCCCAACCCTACCAGTTCTAAGGAACAATTAATCTACTTCCTGTCTTTATATAATTGCCTATTCTGGATATTTGATATGAATAGAATCACAAAATATAGTTCTTTTGTAGCAGCTTCTTTCACTTAGCATCATGTTTCCCTGGTTCATCTATGATGGAGCATCACTTCACTTCTTTTTATCGCCAAATAACATCCCATTGAAGAGCTATGTCAAACGTTATTTTTCCATTCATCAGTTGGTGGGCCTTGGGGTTCTTTCCATTTGGGGCTATTTATGAATAATGCTGCTTTGAACTACGGGTGCAGGTTTTTGTGTAGACATATGTTTTCATTTCTCTTGGATACAGACCTAGGAGTAAAATTCCGGGTCATATGGTAACTCTTCGTTTAACCTCTTGAGGAACTTCTAGACTCTTTTCCAGAGTATCTGCACCATCTTACATTCCCACCAGCAGTGTAAAAGGATTCCAATTTCAACACTGTCTTTTAATGAAGGAAAAAAATGAAGATGCTGCAGGTGCATTTAATAACTGCTGTAATTGAGGTAAGCTTTTGCTACTTGCAGTGAGAGAAGATATTGGAATTCTCTCAGTTCATCAAGAAAAAGATTGCACCATACTAAAGTTCATAAACTGCTATCAGGGAGCAGTTTAGATCTTGAAACAATCTGGCTCAGATGCAGAGAAAAAAAATGAACATTTACACCTGTTTTCATTTGTAATTTAATTGTATCTTCTAGTCAATAGTTTTGGTTAAATAAAGACAGGAAAACTATTTTTATGTGCATAGCAATTATCATTTGAGTTTGTATTATTGTGAAGTTAGCAAACTATCAGATGATGTAGCTTTCCTTTGAAGTTAAAATTGGAAAAAAATATTTGAGTTTCAATGCATAACGTATCACTATCCATAGGGTCTTATTCCTAATGGATCCTTACACCACTGAAAATGAGCTTAACTTAGTATTGGTAATGATTTTATATTCTTTAAATGGAGAAATCAAATATAGCATCTTATGTTCCAGGACATTAGAAATCAATATAAAAGAAGATATCTGCATATTATATAAATGAATACAAAAATTACAAGTTCATTTATCAAAAAAGATTACCTGTTCACAAGTCCTAATGAGAGATCCCATTTGGTGAGCATTTGGCTAATAACTCAGCAGCTGCAGAGCATTATTACTTAATCTAATTATTTCCAAGGAGACGTGATCTATGTGCTACAAACAAAAAATGCACGCAGAGCAAAGAAATAGGTGTTTATGTTTCTAACTATTCCAAATTACCCTCCAAATGTACAAAAACAATATTTACCTATGGGCCACTTGCATTCCCAATGTAATGCGAAGTCTACATCATCAGTGTCAAAGCATCTTGGAGAATGAAAGCAATTATGCAGATAATTAAAGAGAAAGCAATCATCTTGCCCCCCTCTTTTCTCTATATCCCTCCAATTATCAGAAAATTAGCACGAAATTTTTTTCTTTGAAAAAGTGAACTGTATGAGTAATTGTTTTAATATTCTGCTTGATTTTTTTCTGGGAAGTCATATCAAATGAAAATTCAATTAGGAGGATTTGTTTCCTACCCAAATTATTAATGTAAGGATTGATTGATAAAGCACCCATTCTTCATGTGGAGAAAATGATATCAAGAGCTTTGACCTTCATGGGAATCGAATGGGACTAGAGATATGATTCTGCTAACAACCAAATGATTGTTTATTAGTTGTTTCCTGGACCAAAAATAAGAGCTATGGAAACCAGTTTTGTGACAATTGGGAAATCTGGAAAATGGATTATATTGTGGCAGTATTCTTTTATATTCTTATATAAAATGATGAGATTGTGATTATCTCTTTGGAGAGACAAGCTGAAATATCAAGTGTCAGGCTATCTATATTTTCTTTTCAAATGGTTCAGAAAAAAAGTCTGGAGATAAAACAAATGAAATCAAATGATGACACTGGAGAATCTTGGTCAAGAATAAGTAGATGTTGCTTTTGTTCCATTTCTTGAAGGTTTGTCTTTTTTTACAATAAAATATAATTTGGGGAAGGGCTGAACCGGCTGCAGGTGGAGAATCTAAATATCCTTTAAACCCGTGAGTGTGTGTGTGTTTGTGTGTGTGTGGTGAAATCTTGTTATGTAGCCCATTGTGAACTGTCCCTCTTTAAGTTACTATAACTCTTTCTGGATATCCTCTGAATTAGCAATTAGTCATATTCTGCTCCCAATAAACATCTGTTAATTTGATCAGTTTGAAGTTCAAGCAATGAGTCTCTAACAAAGGTTTTGTAAGAGCTGATGATAATAACAATGATGACAACACAGCTGCCATTTATCACACGCTCATTTATCACATGCCGGGCATAGGGCTAAACATTTCACATAAAGTACATCATATGGCCATACTTACTTTTCATGTAGAACCCTGGATTTTCCAACAATTCAAAAAAAACAAAACACAAAACCCTGATTTGCTTCAGTAAAGCAGTTCTTTTCCTGTGGCGTCACAAGCTGGAGATGTTTAATGGAGGTTGGGTAGCTCTAAAACCCAAAGATAAGTCATCTCAAGAGCAAAACTGTGGACACACAATTTGTGGAGGCCAAGGTAGTGGTTCTCATTGTATGTGGTGATTTCAGGACAAGCTGCAGTGAAATAACCCTGAGGCAGTCACTGCACCAACCCATCAGAGTGCTGGGCCAGACGCTCCATAGATCCTAAATTTTCCCAACAACCTACTGACTGCTTTTTCAAACTATCCCTGTCAATGGGTAAGGTTAATTAAGAGAAAAATGTCCGGTGTCTGTTTCTGAGAGGGAAGATGTCTTTTCCATCTACATAAAGCTATTTAAATGATATCCCATGGCTTTGCATTAGGTGTTCTTGACTCCTGACATCCAGCAAAGAATCCTTTAGGCCACACATGGTGCATATTGCTGTAAGAAGTCTATGGAGATAATCCCATATGTAGCTACTGGCAAGACAATTTGTCACAGCAGCACTGAGGCTAACCTGAGAATGGACATGGATGTAAGAAAATCATTGAAATGGATGCTGTAGAAATGAGAAGTTATGGGCACATTTAAGAAAAGAATACAGCCTCAGTATCTTAGCTGTATGATGTTATCTTTGGGTAATCAAGTAATAGTAACAGTAATTAAAGTGAGAGATAATTTTCTATCAATAGATTTATAATGTGTATTGTTGAATGAGCTAACTCATGACAGATGTGTTTATTCATATTTTTTTCTGAAATATGTTTTACTTTATATGGGAAATAGATAGCAATCTTATTCATTTTTAACATATATTTTTATTAATTTCAGAGAGGAAGGAAGAAGGTGAGGGAGATAGAAACTTTAGTGATGACAGAGAATAATTGATCGGCTGCCTCCTGCATGCTCCCTACTGGGAATCGAGCCTGCAACCTGGGCATGTGCCCTTGACCGGAATCAAACCTGGGACGCTTTAGTCCTCAGGCCGACACTCTATCCACTGAGCCAAACCAGTTAGGGCTTACTCATATTTTTTAATGATTAACTCTAATCAGTAAAGTTTATTTATATGACTATGCAGAAAGCAGAGTGAAAAATACTTTTCATAGAATAGAACTTTTTTGTTTTGTAAAATTCATTTAATAACCCACATGGTCCTTAATTTTTTAATGATATACTAAAGTCAAATACATTGGGCTACTGTAGCTTTTGGCCTTGTTTTTCCCCTCAGTGACGTATGTCTACATGGGACAAAATAAATGATAAAACAAACAGAAGATGTGAGCATCCTTGTCTTCAGCTAAATCCAACAGATTTATGAACAGGGAGCCAGAATGTTGGCACATTTACCTGGCTCTGGAATTTAGCTTTGCTTAACTCAACATTATCCCTCATGCCATGTGCCACATTGGGCCAAGCTTTGCCTATACTACAACCTTTGCAGGAAGCTTCTATTTCTGGAATGATTTTAACTCCAGTCTTCACATAGAGGGGTCCTTCTCATCCTTTGGGTCTTGGCTTCAGTATCACCTTCTCAGGGAGGTCTTTCCTGAACCTCTACCCATATAAAATCCTCCATGTGCATGCCTTTTATTTTTTAGCTTCATAGGTTGTTTGATTCCTTCATAGCACTTATCACGACTTTAAAGTATTGTTGTTTTGTTTGTTTATGTTTTACTTATTTGTCTATTTTATGCCCTTCCTGCTATTCTTTATCACTAATGAAGGCAGGACCCATGCTTTCCTGTTCACTGTTGTACCCTCCACATACAGCAGAGAATGTGGCAGATGGTGGAAACTCAGTTGACACTAGCTAAAGGAATGAACAGATAGGTCCCTAGACATTCATCTCTAATCTGGCCTGAATTAGGAAAGAGGACTAGATGGTTTAGACTGGGTTAGTTCCCTCTTTGACTAGGGTATTAAGGTCTGCTAGGCCACAGTAAAATATAGACAAGCATAGTTTGGCTTAGCACAACACAAGTTTATTTCTTAGTCACGAAACAGCAGGAAATGGTTCTAAGTCAATGAGGGTGGGGCAGAGTGACTGACCCCGCAGCTCTGCCATTACACATGGCTTCCAAGCCCACAGTGGGAGCTGACAGCCTTGTCAGCCACAGGGGGGAAAAGCACCAGGAGTGCACATGGGAGGTTTCCAGGAGCTCAGCCTGCACAGGGTACACAGTAGTTTTGCTTGTTCCAGTCATGTGTCTACCTCAGCTGCAAAGGATGCCAGGAAACACAGCCTAGTTGTTTTTTCTGAAAGATTTTGGATCAGCATAAGGAATTTTTAAAATTCCTTTATTCATTAATCTGATAAGTGCCTGTTAGAGGTCTGAATTTATAAACATGAATAGATTCCTCCCCAGAGAGCTTACAGAGCAGCAGGAAAATATATCTATACTAATCGAAGGGTAATATGCAAATTGGTCAGGACACCCTCACAGTAACAACTGAACAGCAGGCTGCATGGGGCGACCAGGCCGGCAGAGGGGTTAGTGAGGGATGACCAAACGAACAAACAGCAGGCTGCGCAGGGTGAGCAGGCCAGCAAGGGGGTTAGTGAGGGATGACCAAATGACTGAACAGCAGGCTGCAGGGGGCAACCAGGCTGGCAGGGGGGAGGGGGCAGTGAGGGGCGACCAGGCCGGTGGGGGGGGGGCAGTTAGGGGAAACCAGGCCATCAGGGGGGTGGCAGTTGGGGGCGACCAGCAGGGGAGCAGTTGGGGACGACCAGGCCAGCAGGGGGGGGCAGTTAGGGGCTATCAGGCCAGCAGGCAAAGATGGTTAGGGGTGATCAGGCTGGCAGGAGGGGCAGTTAGGGGCGATCAGGCAGGCAGGCAGGTGAGTAGTTAGGAGCCAGTGGTTCCCAGATTGTGAGAGGGATGTCTAAATAGGCAGTCAGACATCCCCCGAGGGGTCCCAGATTGGAGAGGGTGCAGGCTGGGCTGAGGGGACCCCCCCCCCATGCACCAATTTCATGCACCAGGCCTCTAGTATGTAAATAATTAATAAAGAGTCACTCTGACTTTTAGTTGTAATACAATGTTCCATCTAAAGAATGGATTAACTTGCTTTATCCTGAATTAGATCTGCTATACAACAGTTGAATGACATTATCAAAAATGCCATTTGGAAATGAATATCTTCTTAGTATCACAAGATTGCAGTAAAGTGACCCTAAGAACAAATTAGTTGTGTCAAATGCTGAGAATTTATTTCACCTTTATTGTAATATTAAACTTCCAATATATCCCCACCAAAATTTTATTAGTAAAAATTTTAGTCATTATTATATTTAATAAGCTATCAGATTTTTTCTTTTATTCCACATTTATTAATGGTAATGTTTGGATTTGGCCTCAGCATTAGCTGAATATGGATTTTAACACTTGATCATTCAGCATTCAGTCAAAATATGTATTCTGTGAACTTCTAAATAATTTTAACATACACACATTTTTATATAAATGATTTAATACTAAAATACATTTAGCAAAGAGTTTAATGATAATACAGACCTACCTCATTCATTTTAGTGGTTATGTTTCATTATGTTGACATCCTCTGATTTATTGAATCACTCCTCTATAATGGAAATCCAAGTGGTTTCTAGCTGTTTGATTTTTGCAAACAATGCTTAATGAACATGACTTTATCTTTGCGTACTTCTGCCAGTGGATGAGTGGCATATTTTTCTAGAAGTAGAACACTCTCTGTGTGAATTTTAAACTCTGATAGAGATTGCTAAGAGCTATACAAAAAAATGCATTATGAGAAAACTTTCCCCACATATACTTGGATTGCTTATAATTATTTTCATCCCACCCCCCAAAAAAATGTATTAATACCTGTGTCAGTACTAAACATGGCATATTAAAAATTTAGAAAAGCTTGTTAGCTAGAGAAAAAGATACATATCTAAATTTTAAAATATTCAATCTAATTTAAAATTATTTAACTGTTGCTAACAAAGGAAAACCAGTAAGCATTAAGAACTTTAACATGCTTTCCTTCTGTCATTTTTTATTTGTTCATTATTATCTTATAAAGACAGAAAGATAGAGAGAGAGAAAGAAAGAGAGAGAGAGAGAGGAAGGAAGGAAGGAAGGAAGGAAGGAAGGAAGGAAGGGAGGGAGGGAGGGAGGGAGGGAGGGAGGGAGGGAGGGAGGGAGGGAGGGAGGGAGGGAGAGAGGAGGGAGGGAGGGAGGGAGGGAAGGAGGGAGGGAGAGAAAGAAAGAACCCTTTCTAGGTCCTGGTCTTTGGTGACTTTTGCATTCTTTCCAACTGGCATCCACCAGATGTCTCCCCTTCTCTGCTCAGGTGTACTTTCAGAAAGTCTATAGAAGCATCTATTGGTAAAGTAAAACTTAAAACATTTGCTCATAGAGTTTGTTATTCAGGGTATATCTTATCTCTTTACAAATAAACACAAAAATGCTTCTTTTAGAATTAGACCCTAACATTAGTGAAAGGAGCTTGATGGTAACAACATTTCCTCTATTTTAGAAAAAAAAAAAAAAGAAAAAAAAAAGGAATGTACTAATAACAAAAAAATACTTTTTTTAAAGAAAAGATCATTACACATGGGGGTAATATATATCTTAACAACATAAAACTAATCTACTTTAAAAAATCCACCAACTAAACCAATCTGTTCTGGTGTGATAGTAATAAACCCCCTTTTAACTGAAAGATATTCAACCCTACCTATATTTTTACGAGAGCCTGTTAAATACTCTCAGTTTCTCAAGGTTACGCTCTTTCCAATATTGCCAATTATATAAATACTAGAGGCCCCATGCACGAAATTCATGCAAGAGTAGGCCTTCCTTCCCCCAGCTGCCGGCACCGGCTTCCCTCTGGCACCCAGAACCCGGGCTTCCCTCCCAGCCCTGGCTTCATCCGGAAGGTCATCTGGAAACGTGTCCAGTCTAATTAGCATATTATACTTTTATTATTATAGATTAGGCTCTAAATGCATGTTTTAACCTCCTATATCACTTGGTACAGACAGTGATTTATAAAAACAAAACAAAAACCCCCCATTTATAAAGGAGCTGTGCAAGTAGGAGAAGGAGGAGCGGGGAGAGCCTTAAATAAGACAAGAGAGAACTCATTACTCAATAGCGTGTGGTATTCTGAATACTACACAGCCATGGGAGAAGTGCAGCTACAGTGAAAGACACAGGCCAAAGTTCTTTTAAGATGCCGTCAAATCGTTTTCTTGTTCAAAACAGGGAAGTGGAAGAGGAAAAGAATCATATGTGTTCTTTTTCTTAACCCTAAGTCTCCCATTTTCCTCCACTTTTCTTATTTCCCTGAAAGGGTTTTCTTTAGAATCAAGCTTGGAAAGGAATGATTTCACTCATATATGGAATTTAATGAACAAGCTGAACTAATCAGCAAAATTAGAGATAGTCTTATAGATAGAGAGTGGCAGACAGCTCTGGGGGAGGGAAGGTTAGACGGAGTGTTGAGCAAAAAGGAAAAAAGAACTCATGGACATGGACTACAGTGTGCTGATTGTTGGGGAGAGGAAGAGAAGGAGGCTGTAGGGGGGATAAATGGTGATGGGGAAAAATAAAAATAATAAATTAAAAAATAAAGTAATTTAAAAAATTAAATTATTTTTTAAAAACAAAGCAATTAAATACATTAAATAATTAAAAAAAAAACACAATGAAAACTGGAATTCTATACCCCACAATCCCCACCACTCCAAATCCTCTAATGTAATATATATAATATAGGTACTCCTTTTTTTTCAAAGCTGTATTTCCTTTCACCCCATAGCAACTTTGCAGACATTATTGAAACTTAGAGCAGTCAAGGAACTTGCCTGACACACACACTTGGGGGTGAGACAAGAGCACAGAACTCACAGGTATTTTCACCATGTGGCCATCTTTTCTCTATGTGGTGCCTTCCCCTTTTAGTACCTCCATGCACGTAAACTTCCAGCCCTTTAAAAATAAAGAAAATTGAACCTTATCATATGAAATCCATCTAATCAAACTCTAATGGAGTAAAGTTATAATAAAAAGCACATTCAATAAGAAACTGTATTTAAATATTTATATAATCTTTAGTGCTGGAGAAAAACTTCAGAGGCATAGCACTACAGCAAAAACAAAATAAAGAAAGAAAATAGAGAGAGCTCTTCAGATAAGAATAATTCTATGCTTCTGAATTTAAAGAATCATAGCTAAGTCAAATTTACAACAGTTGTGACAAGTTATTTAGCTTTTCAATGTTTAAATATTGCTTATAAGTCAGTGAGAAGAGACAATGACCCCATTAAAATGGGCAAAAGACATGAACAGGACAGTTTTATTAAACACACATCTAATAAGTAGACATGAAATAGCACAAGCAAGCATGAAAGCATGTCCAATCTCACCAGTAATGAAATAAAGCACTTTGACATTTGATGTTCAGCTAATCTTCTTATGTCAATTTGGGCAAGATTTAAAAATATTATTTAATTTGGTAATAGTGTCAAGAAACTAGACACTCGTATATTTTTGGTGTGAAATAAAATTTGTATGATCTTTATGCAGAACAATTGGATAAAATGTTTGAAAATTCATAAAAGTGTACATATTTTAACCAGAAATTTTAGATACAGAGATTTATCTTATATTAAAAAATTACTCCTGGTTTCAAAGATGTTTGTTATAGTACATATTTAAAAACATCATAAAAATTGAAATCAACCTAAATATCCAACCATAGGGAATTGGTTAAACTAAAATGGATTCTTTAATAGAATATTGTAGTCATTAAAAAATACCATGTTGTAGAATCATATTGTTTCGACCTGGGCTGAATATAACATATTGCTAGGTAAAAAGAGAAATTTATCTCAATAAGTGAGGTACTTTATTTTGTGTTTTGAGGGAAAACATGACACCTCTGTACAATAAAAGAAGTCTAAAGAACAATACATCAGAATGTTTATAGTGCTTGCCATTGTATGCATGCTGATACTCTAAATAAAGTTGAAGGCCTGGGGAGGGGCCGGAGTAGGGTGGAAGGGGCCAATGGGGGAATAGGGGATATCTATAATACTATTAACAATCAAGATAAATTTAAATGTTTTTAATTTTCCAAATAGTCTTTGCTTTGAACAAATTTTATTTTTCAAATTAGGAAAATACTATTAAAGTATAGAAGTACTAAACATAACAGACACTTGAATTTACTTATGTTAAGCCCAAGTAACTTCAGCCTGAGGCTGGTCAGGAAGGCTTTGGAGGGAACAGACATATTTGGAGTTAAGATTTCCCTTTCTCCCCAGAGGGCAGAAAAGTAGCTCTAGGGGAAGGACTCTATATATCTCATTAGTTCCTTTATCCCATGCAGAGAAGTTCTTTCACAGAGTAATGTGTAATGTTGCTATTTCCACAAATAGGGTTGGGCCGGGATCTGCAATGATTCTCGCTTGTCAAGAGGTGCTTAGGGAGCAGTCCTTTAGATCTTCACATAAAAATGTCTCTATGAAAGTCTTAGGTATGATTACTGCTGAACCAGCGCATTCAAGTTGGAGGAAAATGCTCAATGGGTAGGCTTTCTTCCAATCATTTCTGTGGTCATTCAGGATTATTAAAGAAAGTGATTGCGACATCAAAGTCTTAAACAATTTAGCAAGAGCCACTTTCCATTTCCCAGAAGCCCCGAGGCTCTCTGGGGTCCAGGTGTGGAGGACAGCTGGGAGGGTGGGAGTGACAGAGGAGAGTCCCTAAAGGGAGCACCTGTCTCCTGGAAGCCTCTGAGAAACTCCTAGGAAACACCACTGGGCAGAACCTGGCTGGGAGGTCCACTCACTCTTTTTTTTTTTTTTTTTTTTGCCTTTTTTTATTGTTTAAAGTATTACATATATTAGTACATTTATCTCCCTTTTTTTTCCCCATTGACCTTCCCCCAGCCTCCCCTACCCCCTGTCTCATGCCCACTCACTCTTTTTGTTGGCTCCACCTCAGAGCCAGAATGGATGCCTCCTGCCTTCCTCAGTTTCCCCACCAGACACAGCTTTGGCTTCAACTAGTTCATTTCAGGCTGTCCCACATTTTAGTATTTTCTGACACTAACCTTTTAATTTTAGGGGGAAAAAATGATTTTAGTGTTGAAAGACATATGAAGCAGCTGATTAACTTTCTTCTGTCAACTTTGCTCAGGGGAAATAAAAGGATTAGCATGATGTCACATCCAGACTGAAATCAGGGGATGCAAATTAAAATTACACAGAGGCAGATATGTGTATGTTTTCTCAACATGCTGTGTAAAGTTTTATTACAGAAACTATTTGTCTTTAAGAAATAAATTATACTTTAAAAAGAAGCCAATGATCATAGATAATATGTAATTGTGGGTGGGGTTGGGGGAAGAAAAAGGAAAAAGATGAACTAGCAATCTCTGCTTAACAGGAGGTTGGAAGATATATCCAAGAGTCAGTAAATCCTTTAATGTCTCTACCTTTTGTTTTTTTAGTTTATGATTTGTTGTTTAAAAATTGTTTCATTCCTCAGAAAATTTGGACAAATGTATTCCAATTTGGGCAGATCTTTTTTGGTAACACACATTATAAATGTGTAGCAAGCATCGGCCTGTTACCAAATTTGAAATGTGTACTGCTCAGATTGGTTAGCATTGTTTTCTATGTTTAGAAAAACTGTTTACAAGCCTGTGATTGGGTTACCTGTGTTGTTCAGAAGGATTATTCCTTTTCTTCAGGTTCCTTTCACAAACTTTTATAGTTGGTATTTCACTAAAGTCTCTTTAGGGGAGCTCCTAGATTTTGGATGAATGGCCAGCTCTGAAGTGACTGGGGTAGTCTGCAATGAGTTCGCACTGGCCGAAACCTGGTGCCTCTAAAGAAAGCACTCAACTTTCGTACAATCTTCAAAGCTGTGTCACTATCAACTTAGTACATATGTTGCTTTAACATTTTCTAAATATTTCAGCTCAAAATTAATCAACTCTCCTCTTGTGGATGGTCATATCTCACGGGAGAAGTTGCTGATAGTTGCTTCCACTAATTGGCCTAAAACCTCAGGGCCACCTGAAGATTATTTGTTGACATTCATTCCAAATCTCAGCTCAGTGGTTTTCTCATGGTGAACACTCAAACATTTCCCACTGTTTTTTCAGAAGATACAACCACAAAATTCATAAAAACAAGCTATCCCTCCATATTGTTCTTTCAAAAATTCGCATCAGTTTACAAAATACCTGTGTTGAGTACATTTTGAATGTTTGCGTTAACCCCATAGAGTTGATCTACCTGTTGGGTAAATAAAAGCATAAAACCTCCCTGGCCCTCAACTGCCCTTAATTCCTGCATTGGAGAATAGTGCTCATGGTACAAGGTGTTTGAATGGATGGGTCTTCTCAGTGTTCACTGTAACAGGGGAAATTCATTATTCCTTTTTCTATTTCTTCCCCAGGCCTTTCTTCTTTCACCCCTGCTCTAAGAGTGAATATTGGGCTGAGGAAACCCTTGGAGGGTTTGTATCTAAGCGAGTGAAAGGCGATCTCCCCCACATTCAGTGGCGATGCATGGCCCAATGCTGCCACAACATGATGTTGAACTCTTTAGGCAAATCGGGTCTGGCTGGCCCCGTTTTGAGGGTGGAAATGAGGGTAGGTGGAGCCCAAGACAGGACACTGCTGGGCCAGCGAAGAAACACACACACACACACACACACACACACACACACACACACACCCCCTCAGGTATGTAACTTCAAGGCCCTGCTGACTCTAATACTTGTCTGTGCGTCTGCTAACCAGAATGGAGGGCAACTTTTCAGCTACAGTTAAAATGCAAAAATCCAAGGAGGGCATTGAGAGAGATTATTCCTCCACCTACCTCCTGCAAGAGCCAGAAACAAAGGATTGTTCAGACTGGATTACAGTTTAGTGCACAAAGTGCTCTTCGGTGCTGTGGGAGACTGAATAATGGCCCCCCAAAGGTGTCTACATCCTACTCCCCCAAGACCTGTGAATATGTTACCTAACATGGTAAAAAGGGCTGTAGCCATGATTAGGTTAAGGATCTTGTGATGCGGGGGAGGTGATTCTGGATTTGGGGGGTGGGCTGATGTAATCACAGGAGATGAGAGAGGAGAAGGTGATGTGACAACAGAAGCAAATGCAGCCATGTGCTGGTGGAAAGGGCAAGGAACAGATTTTCCCCTAGAGCCCCTAAAAGGAACCGGCCCTGCCAACACCTGAATTTTTTAGCCAGATACACTTTTTTTTTTTTAATTTCTGGCCTTCAGAATTGTAAGAGAATAAATTTTTGTTTCTTAAGCTACTAACTTTGTGGTAGTTTTCACAGTGGCAATAGGAAACTAATTCAGTTTCTTTTCACAAACAAAACAGGGTGAAAACTCAGATTTGAGCCTGGAAAGAGGAGAGACACTAGCAATGAGGGAGGATGAGTTAGTACGATCTTTGAATCTACCGGGTTTAACATAATTATGAGGCTATTGTATAGAGTTGCTCACTCATCATTAAGTCAGCTGGAGAGAGGATCCTAAGAAAGCAGAATTGACATGTTTTTGCAAGCATGCATACTGTTTATCTGTGAAGTTATTCAATAATAACAAGTCAAAATGACAAATGTTCCAATTCTGTGCCATAAATATCTAGAACCATTGTGCAGTGCAGAAAAGCAAGCAGAAGATGACTTAGCCATGAGAGCAAACCTTCCCACTAAAGCCAGCCCTCCAACTGAGAACATCTGCCCTGAAGCACTATAAACCCCCACACTCAAAAACATAGATTATTGTCATAAAGACAGAAATCTTTTCACTTTCAGAAAAAATGCCTCTTGGGCTGGGAAGTAACCAAGCTCAGGTGAGGTGCTGGGGGAGGCCTATTCAACCTGTGTTGGTAGAAGCCACAGCAGGCCTGTGCACTCCTTACTAGTAGATGGTTCCTTTCCAATCCAACATGGGTCTTGAAATTAGACACACCTTGGAGGATAAGAGGATCAACCCTGTTAACTTGCAAGTATCTGAAAGGTGCTCTCTAATAATCAGCCTCTCCACCCATTTAAAGTGGAAATCATAAGAATATTCCATTACTACTGACACATGATAAGCACTTAATTATAAGGTACAGTTATTCAACTGAAAAATACTACTCTATTTAATCTTACAAACTCTATACTTTATATGCAACTATCTCCAACTCCAAGATTTGGATAAAGGCCTTGACAAGATTACAATTTACACATAGAACTGATGTTCAAACCCAAGTCTCTCTCTTCAAAAAGTCCCACACTGCATCAGTCTCATTCATCTAGAATAATAGAACCACATTGCGCCTAATGTTGAAAATCAAGTATTTTTTCATTCCCCAAAAGAAATAAAAATAATAATGCCACTCTCTATTGTTATGATTTTTATAGCTTCAAAGTGCTTTCATGCCCATGATGTCAGATTATCTTGAAAACAAACCTTAGCAACCAGCTTGATTATTTCCATTTTATAGATGAAGCAGCTAATCTCCCATAAGTGGGAAAGATTCTCCCAAGGGTACATAACTGGTGAGTTTAGAAGCAGGGCCTCCATCCTGTCCTAGTGGTTCCATGTGCAGTGTGGGTTCTGCACCCATGATGCTCTTCTAGGACCCTGTTTTTTGCCAGATGCTATCATTTCCTCGGGTGGTACCCTGGCATGATAAGAACACTTTACAGAGAGGAGAGAGACTTGTGGAAGTATTTGAATTTGCCCTCCTGCCCTGAATCACCCCCATGACTAGGATAATCTAGCTCAATTGTCAAAAGCAATTGATTTAAATGCATATATGTTATGAAGATGGCCTTGGGGGAAAGAGTCTGTGAGAATCTGAAGTACCGTATAAACTGAAATATACAAAAATGTATTCATTCACTAAAACATTCTTAATTAAATTTATTGGGGTGACATTGGTTAATGAGATTACATAGGTTTCAAGAGTATATTTCCATGATGCATCATCTGTATATTGCATTGTGTGCCCACCACCCAAAGTCAAGTCTTCTTCTGTCACCATATATTTTATTCCTTTACCCTTTATTTTTTAATTTAAATCTTAATTTTCTGTACTAAAATGCTCTTAATTGGTTCCCAATTTTTTTTAAATAGCTAAATTTGTGGTAAAACTTTTTTTTTTTTTACTATGAGAAGATGTGTGTATCTTAATGTGGCTTAGCCAGCTATTAGCACATTCACTCCGGTGCACTTGCAGGAGGGAAGGTGAATCCTTTTATCTCCCACTTGACCTTCACCTCCAATCATTGCAGGGTCTTGCTATGTGCACTTTAATTTTATTCCACCCAACCCCTAACTTCCAATCAGCTTTAGATAAAGTAATACTGTCTCAGAAGCTTCAATAATCTTGTGACATTTTTCTTCGTTGAATGACCATGTTGGTTGTAATTTTCTAAATATTTATAAATTATTCATTCAAGGAGGAGCAATAGCCAGAAAGATGCTAGGTGGCAAGGGTAACACCATCCTTGACATAAAAATTCACCATTAGCCTCAGTAACATTTATTGAACACTTGCCAGGTGCCAGGCTAATATAGTAATCTATTCACTATTCACAATGGACACGTGAAGTAAGTGGTCTTTTTAATGTCCACTTTCTAGATGAGGAAACTGAGGCACAGAGAGTTCAGGTAATTTGCAGAAGGTCACACAGTAAGTGACAGAGCCAGGTTTCAAGTCCCTGGCTTCCTGGTTTTAGACCTTGTACACTTTAACTACTCTATGTACTATATTTAGAGACAAATAAAACCCTTTGAGAACGGAAAAGAAGAAAACCTGGTTCTAGGAAAAAAATTAAAAATTTGAAGATAATGGTTTAAAAATATGAAGAATAAAATTCCATTGGAGTACATGATTTTCTTTCTTCAAACTCAAAAAAAATACATTAAAATGAGGAATTAATAAAAACTGAGTTAAACACATTAGTAAATACAGGATGAAAGTCAAAATGGAAACCAGAAAAGGTTTCATGTTAGTGCAGAGCCCGAGATGAATCATGTCATTTCAGCGTTACTACCAATACACTGTCTGGAAAGCTAACAGAGTTAAAGTCCTTTGCACTGTGCCAGCACTTACACTTTATTTTAGCTTCGGGATCTTCATCTCAAAAGTGAGGAGTTTGGATGAGATAATCTCCATGATCTCTTCCTGCTTGAGGTTACTGGGTTGTAGTCAGTACCATAACATCTTGCTTTGTAAGTTTTTCCATTCCAGGAACAGGGCTGGGCTCTGCGGGGTTACCCACAGGCATATGGCATGGTTTTCATCCATCTAGGAGGAGTTTTGATGCTCACCTGTGCCAGGTGAAACTCCTGGAGACCTGAATCCTCAGCTGCTGTGGTTGGCACCTGAGGTCAGCTCCCTTTGACCCTGTAATTAACTATTGCTGACTCATGGTTAGTAGACACTGTTAAGAACTTTACAACTGTCAGAATGTTTATAAAAGAGTACCTGGGGCTCATAGAAGGATTAAGAATATGAAGTGAAATTTATTTGTCTTTTTATTAAAAAGCTCTTCTTACTTTGACAGTTGTATTACAATATGTCTTGAAGAGGATATTTTTTATTTGAGTTTCTTAGTGACCTATGAGTTTCATGAACTTTGATGCCCAAATATCTTCCCAGATTTGGGAAGTTCTCAGCATTATTTCTTCAAATAAGCTTTCTGTTCATTTTTTCCTCCCTTTTCTTTCTAGAACTCTAATAATAATTTTTAAACTGATTGTTTATAGATCACATAGATTTTTTTCACTCTTCTTCTCCTCTTATTGCATAATGTCAAATAATCTGTCTTCAAGGTTCCCGATTCCTTTTTCTGCTTGGTCAAGTCTACTATTGAAGCTCTCTATTGAATTCTTTAGTTAAGGATTCATTAAGTCCTTCAGCTCCAAAATTTCTATCTGATTCTTATTTTATGTTTTCTGTCACATGGTTTTTTTGATGTTGTTAAAGTATTTATCTGTGTAACTTGTAGCTCTCTAAGAATTGTCAGAACAAGTAGTTGGAATTTTTTGTTGAGTAATTCCTGGAAATCCATTTCTTTCAGGCCAGCTACTGGAAGTTTACTGTATTCTTTTGGTAGATTCATGTTTTCTCTAATTCTCCATGATTTCAGTAGCCTTGTATAGGTGTCTGCAACATTTGAAGAAGGAGCCACCTCTTCAGACTTTACGAACTGACTTCAGTATGGGAGGACTCTTATGCGTGGGTGGGGACCCATTGCAGCACATTGAGAACCAAGTCTAGTGGTGTAGGGCACAAGTGTGTGGTGGCAAGGGGTCAGGAGGACATGCTGTCTCTTTGGCTGAGGCCAATAGAGTCCACAACATTAACAACCATGTGGCTCCTGGCAAGCACAGCCAGGAGTCTGCAATGGCTTCAAGGGCTGTTGGGGTCTTCAGCAGCATCTCCAGGTCCAGTGACTATGTTCCACAGAAGGCAGCAGTTGTGGCCAAAGGTAGTGGTGTATACACGCTTGCCTGCAGGGGCTAGCTTCAGGTGCCTGTGTCATGGCAGGGGCCTTTTGCGGACACACACAGTGGTGGGGGCCAGGGAAGGCAGCCAGGCTGCAGCTAACTTCAGGCACATGAGTAGCTGCAGGGGTCCTGATTAGCCCTGTATACTACTCAGGCTGCTGTATTTCACTACAGGTGCACTACAGTGGAGGCTAATGTCAGGGTTTGGGCTGGGGAGATGCATTGTACTGCTGGAATGGCTAGCTAAAGGTAAGCACAGTGGTGCAGGCCAGTGACAGAAGATAGAGCCCAAATTTGAGCCTATAAGCAGCTGTGGGGCCTTGACTGTTGCTGTGCTCTCCCATGGCTACACAGTCTCCCCCCAGCGATGGACACAGCAGTGGGTGCATGTGACTGGAATCAGGCTTGCAGAGTGTAACTGCACAGCTGGAGCGGCTCTCCCCATGCACACACGGCTGGGCGTCAGCTGTGCAGGTCCAGCTGGTATCTTGTATTCCCATAGCCACAGAGGCACGGGCTGGCTGCTGGTGCAGTTACCAGGCTCCAGTGGGAGCAGGGATTTGAGGAAGTGAGGAGGAACTCGGGTGGCTTGAATAGTTGGGGAGCAAAAACTGGTGAAATCTGTAGGTGGTCCTCTGAGCTGCGCTGCTCACTGGTTCCTTCTTCAGAGGCAAAACCCACTGGATTTATCTGTAGAACAGGTCGCTGCAAACCATGATGACTCTGGCTGCATGGTACCCAGTGCTATTCTTCGTGTTCATAGCCATCTCTATATGCCTCGGCTTTGCAATCTGGGTGGGGCAAAACCTAAGCCGGATCTTCGAGCGATGCCTCGAAGGGCTGGGGAAGCTGACACTCACGCTGCTCATTTTTTCCTGGCAAGGGAAACTTTTTCTAACTGGGAAATTCCCTTGGGCCCTAAACAATGCCTCCATGGGAGATGGGATGATTCAGGCAACATTAAACTGTCTTCCTTCTCTGTATTTGCAATTATTCTGTTTTTTGTTGTTGTTCTGCTGTATTGCTGAAGTTTCTTCAGTGTACTCCCGAGCTCTTCCAGAGCTGTTTTCCTTCATGAGGAGCTGTCTAATGGATGACCTTTGTCGGGGGACAGAGACTGCTCTGCCATCTTAGTGGTGTTCTCCCTCTGTGCACAATTATGTCAGTTTCTCCTTTTTGTTGTTAATCTATCATGTTTTTGTTTTGTTTGTGCTTTGCCTTGAGGTACATTATGGACATTTTAAATTTTTTAGAATATATTTTTATTGATTTCAGAGTGGAGGGAAGGTGAGAGAGATAGAAACATCAATGATGAGAGAGAATCATTGATCAGCTGCCTCCTGCACACCCCCTACTAGGGGTTGAGCCCACAACCCCAGCATGTGCCCTGACCAGGAATCAAACTGTGACCTCCTGGTTCATGGGTCAATGCTCAACCACTGACCCACACCAGCCAGGCACATTATGGACATTTAAAAACTCATCCTGTGTGGTAAGTGTGAAAGCAATGAGGAGGAAGCCTCATGTGAAGTCGGGGTAAATAGAAAAAAAATAATTTTAAAAAATTGAAACTGGTGGGGGGAAATGATGAATGTTGCATTTGATTTGAGGAAGAAACTGTTGGATGGTAGGGACCATTTTAAAGGGAAAAGAGAGACTTTAACAAAATTTCAAAAATGCTCTCATGGTCCTAGCTGGTTTGGCTAAGTGAATACAGCATTGGCCTGCGCACAGAAAGGTCCTAGGTTCAATTCCAGTCAAAGGCACATGCCCTGATTATGGGCTCTATCCCCAGTAGGGGGCGTGCAGGAGGCAGCCAATCAATGATTCTCTCTCATCATTAATGCTTCTCTCTCTCCCTATCCCTTCCTCTCTGAAATCATTAAAAATACATATTTTTTAAAATGCTCTCATGATGCTATGACAAAAATCAGCTACAGAAGTGACAATCTAGAAACATGTTAGACTTGTTTGTAGCACTGACATCAAAGTCTACAATATCACATCTGGGTGATAATGGCAATTAGTAAGAAGCTTAGGGGGTTATTGAAGAAGTTAAGGACTAAGTAGGTGAAAATGTACAAATAATTTGTTACAAAGTAGAGATGCTTCCAAAGTTCAAAAGCTTTTTGAAATTATAATATATATATATCAAAGTGAGTGGCTTAAATAATATAACTTCTGAAAGGGTTCCCTAAAATATTTTTTAATATCATCACGGGCAGCTACCTATTACAACAGATTTTCTATACAGATAAATTGATGTATTTGGGTACCAACTGCCCAATGGAACTTTTTTTTTTTTTTTTTTTTTAGTAAGGCATCCAAAGAAGTGAATTACACACTTACTTGGTAAAATGTATTTGAAAACTTAACATTTTAATCCCACATGAATTACTTTGCATTTAAGAGCAAATAATGGACTCATAAAAGTGCTTGTAGAATATGTTTTAAATAGAGAAGCTTCTTGGTTTAAAATAGATTTCTGTCATTTGAGTATGGTGAATAAGTCTTAAAAATAAATATTAGAACATGTGTGGCTTTAATATTTGCTAAATAAAGCATTAAAACTGGGTACTTTTTAATTGAATATGCACATTTCATAGCATTTCATAGTACTTTGTAAAATTTTTGTTTGTTACATATTTTAACTTGTGAAGATATTTTCCACCACTGTTTACTATTTTAATATTTTATTAAACCATAAAAGTCTAAAGCAAAAGAGTATCTGTGAGCTCATTCACATCTCTATTTTATAAAGCACAGAACCTTGATGATCTCACATGCCCTTAATTACAATATCCTCCAACCAAATGTTTAATATAAGAATTTCATTGTTAAGAGAAGGTTCTCCTTAAACACAAAAAAATTATCATTCTTGTATTACCACACTGCATTCTATATTACCTAAAAGTAAAGGAAGGAAAGAGCAGCTCTTATTAAACATCTAGTTACTTAGAATGGCTTCTACAAAACTTTAACAACATTTTTTTAGCTGTAAATTTATTTGTCTTTTTATTGAAAGCTCTTCTTACTTTTAAATCACAAAGCAAAGTTTAAATCATCTAGGGAAGCACATCTTAACCTAGTAAATTGAATCTTCCTTCTTCACAAGTACAATAGGAATGAATTGATTTAATACTATACTGGGGGAGGGAGAGAAACGTACATTCTTATTTTCTTTTGTAGAGTTTTGAGGATGGGGGTGGAATGGGAAGACTGCTTTACTCTAGTCTTTTCCAGATTGAAATCTTTCTATGCTTTTACTAAGTATCAAGCACTTAGACTATAAGTAATATTGAACAAGAGTCTGTGTTTCATAGCAAATTATAAGCCATGTACTCTCAAAGTTATAGTGCAAAGTATAAAACAACTTAAACATTCAAATTTTCTAAGTAGTATTTATAGTGGTTTAGAGATTAAGCAGAATATTAAATATGGAAAATAATATTGACAATATTAGTGAAAAGATGCCGATATAGAAAATACATCACCTGTTACATTCTAAGTGTGCTTTTGATTTTAAATCTTTTAAACCCCATTAGCTCTCTCATTTTCTGTTTAAATTATATCTACTTAAGTCCAAATGTTCACCCCTTTTCAACTTTCAGCCCTTCTCTGAAGTCCTCCTTGATTATTCCTATCTTTACTGACCTACCCCTTTTTTTCTGCATTCCCCATAGGAGGAACACTTCTATAATGATCAGTAGGTACTTAATAATCCATGCTCATTAGCCACTTCGATTGGACATTTCTTTCTTTCCCTGCTGGGATACAAATGCTGACAATAGACTGGGAAATAATCAATAACAGATGGCAGATACTGGCTTAAGACCCAGCATGTAGGGAGTGAAGTAGAGCAGGTCCACCTGGAAGCCTCTGCAGCAGCTGGAATCTTCATGGGTCATAAACGAAGTGGGTTGTACAGAAGGGGTGAAGAGAAAACTCTTGGTCCCCAGCTGGATGAGTCAACCAGGCTCGGTGAAATTTTTCTTTTCCAATCACTTGAACATTGGCGGTCCCAAGACTGAGTCATCACCATGTGGGAATTCCAGCAAATGATTGAGCAAGAGGGGCAAGATCTCATGAAGACAAATGCTGTGGAATCTCTTGGCAGAGAAGATAGAACAGCTTAGACATGCCTCCTTCAGAGTAAGAGTGTTGGCCTGGCTTGAGGAGGGCTGAAGGCTCAAAAATGTCATTGGTCGTCTTCAATTTCGACTTCGTGATCCGGGGTGGTTTTAGTTGGCTGCATGGTAGATGCAGGCACCGTGGCAGGAGAGCTTTGGTTGGGCACAGTGGCAGGTGGTGGGGTGCTCTGAGATTCAGGCAGGATCGATGGGGCAGGAGATGTGGTAGGAGAAGGGGTAGAACCAGGGGTGGGGGCAGGAGAAGCAGTAGCACTAGTGATGGGGGCAGGAGAAGAAGTAGCACTAGTGATGGGGGCAGGAGAAGCAGTAGCACTAGTGATGGGGGCAGGAGAAGCAGTAGCACTAGTGATGGGGGCAGGAGATGAGGTAGAACCAGTCGTGGGGGCAGGAGTTGCGGTAGAACCAGGGTCGCAGATCACATGACTGGACTTTCCATCTGCGTGAATGACGATGGTTGTACCCATGGTGTGCTTGCCAAAGTGAACAAAATATAAGACCAGAACAACGAGGGTTGTAGCAATTAAACAAGCCAACAGACACACCAGAAATGTTTTCCAGAGTGACGATGGTTTTGCTGTAACCTGCAAAGGATTACAGTAAGTGGATATTTCAGCAAATTACATAGGAGCAGCTTACGTAAGTGATTGCAATTAGAATAAAGCTAACCTTTTCCAAATGATATAATTTAAAGCACAATGTATCAACCTCCACTCTGTCTCTCTTTCAAATAAGCACAAAAACACCCACATACACACACCCCTTGTCCACTAGTCCATGAGAACAAAATGTTCCCTCTTAGTATCCTTTCACAGTAAAGCAATAAGGTGTCATCTCACATGCAAGTAGATTGCCTCAGGAATATATTCCATTAAGTTATTATCTGCTACTAACATTGCAGTATAAATTAAGTTATCTAATTAGTCCTCATGGGTAGAAAAATAATGTTTAGGCATATCAAAACATTTAGATTGGTTATGATTGGGTGAGGAACATTTACAAGTATTCTTTTTTTCATCATTATTTCCTGTTTTCACATTATCTATTGAGTTTTAATTAGAGAATTATTTATTAAATACATTTTTATCTATTAAACATAAATGAAAGAACTTTCACTGAGCTTAGAAAGACATTAAAATGGGAAATCTCTAGTATGGAGGGGATCAGACTACAGCACTGATAAAAGGTTGGGGGCCGCGGGTTCTAGGTTTTGCCCAGAGATTGTGGAGGGAAGCTCTGAAGGAGGGTTGAAGAGCCAAAAGACAGCAGCAAATGAAGGATTAAAGGAGAGGAGAGCCCTGCAGAGGGGGTCTGAGTCAGGGCCTGCCTGTCCCATTTTTCCATTTTTCCATTGTGCTAAAGGACTACTGAAAACTTCCCACATGACCCAGTTTTCAAACCTTACCCATTGCGGCTGGAAAGTCACAGGAGACGATCTACAACAACAGTGTGTTCTGCAATTTGAACAGTATGGATTTCTGGGTAACTGCAGAGAAAGAATTTAAAACAGACAACCAACCCTGATTTTTAAGGATAAAGAAAGTTTATTTGAACCAGAACATAGACATATAAAATATATTAAAAATTATGTGACTCTAACATGTATCAAATGAAGAACTAACCAATCTAGGAGAATCTGAAACTCTAAAAATGATTTAATGATATAAATTATAAAAATACATTTTTCATATCAAATAATCAAAGAAGAAAAATAAATGATCATTTCAGTAGATGCCCAAGGGTCATTCAACAAATTTTAGCAGTCAGTTGTGACACAAGCAGACACACAATACAAATCTCAAAGAAATAAAAATAAAAGAATAATTTCCAATTGTGGTGAGGAATAATGACCTCGAACCAATGACCAACATCATATATAACAGTGAAATGCCAGGCACCTTCCTTTAAAGTCAGGAGTGAAGAATATCTCTTACCACCAATATTAGGTAATATTTTTTTCCATTTTTAAAATTGTAAATCATTTTTTATTTTTCAATTATAGTTCACATATAATATTATATTAGTTTCAGGTGTATACCACAGTGATTAGACATTCTATAACTTCCTAAGTGATCATCCAGATAAATCTTGTGCCCATCTGACACCATACATAGTTATTAAAATATTATTGACTCTATTCCCTATGCTATGCTTTACATTCTTATTCTGTAACTATCAATTTGTACTTCTTAATCCCTTCACCTTTTTCACCCAGCTCCCAACCCCCTTCCCATCTGGCAAACATCAAAATGTTCTCTGCATCTATGAGTCTGTCCCTGTTCTGTTTGTCCATTTATTTTGTTTTATTAGATGTTCTCATCAACATGTAGCAATAATGAAAATGTGAAGATAAAACTAGCATTATTTCCACATAATATAATTGTGTACCAACAGAATCCCATATATCAAAATATGAAAAATATATGTAACAGTACTTGTTTTGTGTGTGTGTGTGTGTGTATTAGCAACTGCAATAGTAATAAAACATATAAAATGGTTAAGCGTATAAAATACCATAGGGCTGCTGAAACCGGTTTGGCTCAATGGATAGAGAGTCAGCCTGCGGACTGAAAGGTCCCAGGTTCGATTCCGGTCAAGGGCATGTACCTTGGTTGCGGGCACGTCCCCAGTGGGGGGTGTGCAGGAGGCAGCTGATCGATGTTTCTCTCTCATCGATGTTTCTAATTCTCTATCCCTCTCCCTTCCTCTCTGTAAAAAATCAATAAAATATATTTAAAAAAATAAAATAAAATAAAATACCATAGGGCTTATATAAAGAAAACCACGGAACTTTACTGAGGAACAAAAAGACAGCTTAAATAAATGACCTCTTATAGAAGGTTTCAGTAGCATAAGCTCTCAATTCTCTAAATTTTAATTAAGAGCTTTATGGAAATTTTACAAGAAAAAAATAGACAAAAATTTAATATGGCAAACTAAATCAACCAACAATAAAATTACATTTGATTGGGATGAGAGGAGACAGAAAGCAAAATATTAGCAGTGATTTTCTCTGGGATGGATCATGAGTGACTCTTTTTTCTTTGTAATTTTCCAAATGTTCTAAATTTTAGAATCTAAAATCATACAATAATTGTAAAAAAAAAAATGCCTTCTGCCCCTTGTTTTGGGGGATCTAAGAGATTGTCATCAGATTACTAAAAAATGGGAAATTCTAACTATTTCCTTTCATAGTCTCAAAAGTTGATTTTACTGTTCGTGTTTTTTAGCATAATTAACTAATTATATGATTTAATGGAATAAATGTTTTGGCATATGTGAACATAACCATAACTCATTTAATATATTATGAAAAGGAGATAGAAACAAAATGATATATAAGAAATACTAAAAGCAGTGACATTTTTCAGCTTCCTTCACACATAAGGCATGCTATACATTAATGCTAAGGTGGTACCGTTAATGAATCCCCAGATACAGCCTTCAAGTTGAAAAGCAATTCGATGTCAAATCCTATCCTTGTATTTATTTTGTTTCACTTGTGACTTGGTTCTACAACCTCAAGTTAATTATAAAATTTATTTTTCTTTGTTAGGAACATAGTAGTCCAGATATTTGAAAAGTAGCCTATTACAATGAATAGATTATATGTGAGAAATTTGAGTTTGATTTCTGCCACTGGCTAGCTGAACTTCTAATGTTTCACTTTCCTTATTTGTAAAATGAAGGGATTTGTTTGAAGGGTGAATGAGACCCTTTATATGTTCTAAGAAATAGAATTTTTACATTACTAGAGCAATACATTTTAAGCATACATTCCTCTGCCATAAGACATTTTTCATAACTTATCACTTTAAGTACAAGTAGGTCAATGAGAATAAATATTTTCATTGGATCAAAATGTTAAGAAATAGAAATAATATTGTTAATATTTGCTATAAACACATTTCAAACCATCTACTTAAATTTTGTCTGCTGGTGTCTTCTGATATAAATATCAAAATTTAAGCAAAAAGTCTAATGCAAAATTCCCAAGTGATGTGAGAGCACTATTTGGCATACTCAATAACTCCCTCAACACTTGTGATTAGTGATAATAAAATCTCAGATTCTGTTCCTCCTGTTATAGCAAACATCAGAGATATGCAACTTAATTTTCTTGAAGGATTAAATGTTAAAGGTCAAAAGCAAGAATATTAGACATGAAAGATTAAAGACTATTTGCAATACTCACCAGCTCAGCTGCATTTTGTTCAGTATCCCCAGAATACTGCCCTTGTTTCCCATCCATCCTGAGGGTGCTGGTATCCCAGATGCAATGCTAATGATGTCTGTACTCTCTGGGTTAGAAGTTAGGAAACACTGGATTTATGTTAAATAACTGTGTATTTATTCAGTCTGGATTACGTAAACTAATGGGCATCTATTTCCTTAAAAAAACAAAAACAAAAAACAAATGCCAATTTCAATCCCAAAGTACAAATTGATACTAGTTGGAGAAAAATAAACAGAAAAAATTGCTCCCTTTAGAAATGACACGTAGAATGTTATCTCAACTGTAAGAATGACTCTGAGCAGATATAAACCCTTGCCTTCCTTATTTCACAAAACTTATTTCAAATCCCATAAATTTGATTTCTAACACGTTAGGAATTTAGTTTTCGCTCCTAAAAAAAAAGCTCACAAAGCCACTCCTTAATTATAAAGATTGCAGAATCCTGTGGCTAAGCAGAGGGATTATGGTGATGACTAATTTTAAAACTTTCCAAAAAAAAAAAAGACAATATTGATATTACTGGATTGTTGTAAATTTAGATGAATGGTGACTAAAACCTACTGCACTATTTATAACTCAGTGGCTACATTGAGATGGACAAAGAAAAACACATTACAATGGCTTTAGCTACAGTTAAAAATAAGAGATAAGTACACTTCGGTAGCTCTTGATTATATACATCAAGGATTATCCACAGTAAACCTTGCCTGCTTCTTAGCACATTATATCTTGATTTAGATTAGGTAATAATTGTCACTGTTGCTGATGACTCCTAATCTTTTAGATGAGCAGAAACTGGAAAAGAATGTCTTTGGTTCTTTCCCATTTCTCACAGAGAGAAGTATACATGATACAGCATGCAAAATTGAGGTGGTGTTTCCAATTAGCCTGAGAGGTGATGCTCCCTGATCCTTTGGCAAAATGGTATGCAGTACAGACTAGAGAAAAAAAAATGACTTTAAAGTTCTTAGTTACTCATTTCCTGTAGGCCAACAACTTTGGTTGGGGGATGCTTAGTGACAGAAACTTCCAAAATATCAATAGACTTACACACATCCTAATTTAAGAGCAGACATGTCTCCTTGTATGTAACAGGTATGTTCATGAAATGTTATGTAAATAAATTCCAAATCTCTGTACTAACTGAGCAAACAATAAATATGCTTTAAGTCGATGTTAGTTGCTAATTCCTTCCTTCCTTCCTTTCTTCCTTCCCTCCTTCCTATCTTCATTCATTCATTCCTTCTTCCTTCCTTCCCTTCTCTTTCTTTCATTCCCTTGTGGCCAAAATAAATCCTGTCTCATTAATCAATCCAGTGTCATCTGATGGTATCTGAGCCCACTCTTATGTAATGGTTGAATAACTTGAGATCTTTAAATTATAATTCTAAACTTCTCAGTGGTGATCTAAATCTTAGAGTAGCAAATATCTGACAAAGTTAGCATCAGAAATCTGGTTCCCTATCTTTTTTTTTCAACGTAGGCTACTACATTTTATTAGAAAGACACGCCCTCTGTAAAGCAAAAGGGAAAGTCAGAAAACAGTGACAACGGTCTTCAATGCCCTGAAAAAAAACAATTACTGGTGAGCTAGAAGTCTATGCTCAACAAAAATATCTACAAGTAAAAAGTTTAAATCAGATTATTTAAAGTTATTATCAACAAACACTCACTAAAAGAAATGCAAAAGAGCAGAAGGGAAGAAATCTCAGTTGCAAGGGTTGAGATGTAAAAAGGAAAGGTGACAAGATAAGAATGTCCACTATGACACCTGCTCCGCATTGTTGTACAGAAATTCCTAATCAGGGCAGTAAAGTAGCAAATTAGTAATATGAAGAAGTTAGACTGTTCCTATTTGCATATGAGTATAAACATAGAAATAAGAAGACAAGCAAACTATTAGAATGAGTCAGAGTTTAGCAAAATTAGTAGATACAAAATCAGTACAAAAATAATTTAAGAAATCAATTGTATTTTTGTATACAACAATAATATTCAGAAAACTAAAACTTAAAGAAATATTACTGGAAATTTTCAAGTATTTAGAAATAAACCTAACCATAGACATGTAATACTTTTACTGGAGATATTCTAAAACTTTATTAAGTCATTAATGAAGTCCCAAATAAATATACTGTTGGCAACAGTTTAAATTGGCAAGACCATTTAGGAAACACTTGACATTATCTAGTAAATTGGAAGATATTCATATACTGTGATCTAGTAATTCCACTCCTGGTATATTCCCAAGGGAAATACACAGGTGCATGCACATGGACACACAAACACACACACACACACACACACACACACACACACGCACACACACACTGTAATTGTTCAGAATCCTTAGAAGACCTGAAGAGAGTATGTTTCTGGGTTCTGTTGTAAATAACTCTGAAATGGAAAGTTTACCTATAGGTCAAAGTTATGGTGCCAATTTTAAATCCCAGAAATGTCAACTTTTCAAAGCAGTAGATAACAGTGCAGAGAAATTAAATATGTTGTCCAGAGAGCATGGCTATTGGGATCATTTGTGCTTCTTCTTGTTGCTGAAAATCAGCTAAAAATCAAAAGAAAAGATCAATTTCTGCTTCTCTCCCATTGCTAGTTGACTTACTTATGGACTCCCAAATAGGGAAATGTAGAATTCTGAGGAAGTTATCCAGAAGCTCAGTAGAGTAAGAAAAAAGTTGATAGATTAAAATATTAGAAGTCAAAACATTCTAGCTAAATGAATTTTTATTATATAATATATATGTACATATACAATAATATATACTAATAAAAGGGTAGGTAAAATGCTAATTAAACTGGTCAACTGGACATCTTCCAGATGTCCAACTTCCTTCTGGACAAAGCCATGGTGGCAGGGTCCAGGGCAGAGGCAGTTAGTGGCAATCAGGCCAGCAGGGGAGCAAGCAGTTAGGGGGTGATCAGGCCAGCGGGGGAGGGCAGTTGGGGGCAATCAGGCTGGCAGGGGAGCAATTAGGGGGTGATCAGGCCTGCAGGCAGAGGCGGTTAGGGGCGATCAGGCAGGCAGGCAGGCAGGCAAGTGGTTAGGAGCCAGCGGTCCTGGGTTATGAGAGGTCCCAGAATGGAGAGGGTGCAGTCCAGGCTGAGGGACCCAACCCCCCCCCATGCACGAATTTTGTGCACCGGGCCTCTAGTATATAAATAAACAAATATTAATGACATATTTTACTATATATATATATATATATATATATATATATATATACACACACACACACACACAATGTATATGCATATAAGTGCACATATATACAAAATAGTAACAATTCTGGCATTTCACTTATATATATGACATTAATATACAGTGGATGACACTGTCACTAACAATGTAACAAGACTGCCCTCCTTACTACATTCTCCTTGCTTTGACTATGTTTTTAGTCTTTGCTAACTGGGTCAAGAAAAAAGTTGTGTGTGTGTGTGTGTGTGTGTGTGTGTAGTTATGTTCTTTGTTTTATACTCTGAAATTAAACAATTTAATAGTCATTTACATATTATTCAACATTCACTTTCATATGTATATATTTATATGTTTATGCATGCTCATGTTTATGTTTATTCACGCTCATATTTATGTTTTATGTCAGTTTAACAATTGTGGTTCAGTGTTCTTTTTTTCTAGTAAACATTTTATGTTACAAGATACTAATTACTTTCCCCATCTATGTGTTGCAGTTATTTTTTCTGCAGTTTTTTTTCCTGTTTTTTAAAGACATTTATTTTTACTTACAGAAGTTTTTAAAACTTAGGAGGTTAAGCTAATTATCTCTGCTTTTTATGTTCTCATTTTCCACAATTAACTTTTTAGTACATTTACAATCAATTTTGATTTCTTTTTTTCCCAAATTTTTAACCATTTTTTCCAGAACATTTAATATATATTTCTTTCTCTTTCAATTTGTAATATATAAGTTTTTACATTACAGATTATTTTTTTCAAGTTCTTATAAACAACCTAACCTAATTTCAAACAAACAATTATTTAATTAAGAGCTTAGTACAGGTAAAGGAAGTTTGTTGAACATTCTTGTTATGACATACAGGGCATAAATATTTTGACAAATATGACATGAACATCCAAACTTTTATATTTTATTTGAACTTTATGAAATTGGTCTACATATATTGTATATTATAACAAATTAATATTTGGTTATACATCTAGTAGATGACTTCCTGCTGTCTATTCGCCACAATCATTTTCCTAATTCTCACCAACTAATATGGACAATTGACATTTGACACATGTCCTTTCTTTTGACAACACCTTTTTCTGAAAATATGTCCTCCCTTTAATTACCTATGGATTTCTGCATTTTAATCCTGTGACTATAATTTTCTCTCTGAAGATATTGTAGTCCCAGCTAAGCTCTGCTATGGCACTGAGCTCGACCTATTGTAATTAAATATATAGGGCAGGGACCAGGCCAATTTCTGAAATGTATTTCCTGAGTGGTTAGTACCCAACAGCATAATTTATAAGAACTTAATCAATACTGGGTGACTAACTGATAAATTACTGGTTGGGGTTACAAAGTTCCATAAATATGTGATTTATGGTAATTACTGAAGAATTTCATTTGGGAATACATGACACCCAACAGACTTGGAGCACTTGACTTAATTGGTGCATCCAAGTATTAGGCGTCACTTTTCTGGTCTGAGAATTCTATCTACTCTGCAAAATGTTTCATTACAATGAAGGTTTCCCAAGTTCTCATTTCAGCCAACTTGAACCTTTCAATCTTGCGTCCTTCTGGATGGCTATACTTCAGTATATCTCTTGCTTTGTCCTGATCAACAGAAAATGGAGACCGAGACCGAATCTGCACTGAAATGAAGCCTAGAGCCTTTGTGATCATTGTTACAATGACCTGCTAAAACTGCCCCTCTAGAGTGATTCAGGCAGCCCATTCTGACAGAATGGCACGAGTTGGGGGAGTAGAAGAGTGGTTACATTTGTTATCATTGTGAGATATTTCCTGACATTCATCAAAAAATGTATAACAATAAAAATACAAAGGATGGTAATACAGACACCTACCTCTGTATCTACTGTCCATAATAATACATAGAAATCACTAATACAATTGAAGCCCCATTATACATTCCTCTATAATATCTTCTATCTCCAGATACAGCCAGAACCTTAAATTATGTGGTTATCATTCCCTTGTATTTCTTTATAGCTAGACTACATCCTCCTGCATTTTTAGAAACATAAGTGGTAAAGGTATTTAGCTGTATGCTTCTGGATTTGCATTTATTTATTAATTTTATTTCTATTTTGAAATTTCTACTTCAAACCATGCTGCTATGAACATCTCATCCATGTCTTCTGGCACTAAGAGATATACTAGTACAGTTGAGCCTTGAACACCGGGGGGTGGAGAGGGCAGGGGCCTGAGGGTTAGGGGCACTGAACTCCTGTGCACTCGAAAACCTAAGTGTAGCTTTTCACTCCCCCAACTTAACTACTGATGGTCTACCATTGACTGGAAGCCTTATTGTAACATAAGTAGTCAATTAATACATATTTTTATGTTATATGTATTATATACTTAATTTTACACTGAAATAAGCTTGAGAAATAAAATATTGTTCATGAAATCATAAGGGAGAGAAAACACATTTATAGTATTTATTGAAAAAAAATCCACGTATAAGTGACTCAAGTGTTCGAACCTGTGTTTGAAATGATATAGACATAGATATTACTAGAGAAAGACAGAGAGAGAGAAGTTGCTATGTTACAGGGCATGCACAATTCAAATTTATTGGAAAATGCAAAAATATTTTCCTAAGTGTTTGTACTAGTCTGCATCCCTACAAGCAGTGTATGAGAGTGACCATTTTTCTATATCATTGTCAATACTTGAGATTTTCAGACTTTTAAAAAATGCTTTCCAATCTAGTGGATATAAATGACCCCAGAGTAAATCTAGTGGAGAAGGCAATTCCAAAACCATTATCTCCTACCTAGACCTTTCTCTGGAGTCTAGACATCTGCCCTCTATTAGATGCCCTCTCTTATATGTCCCCAAGACACCTCAGCATGCACTGATGGACCTGGATTGGACTAGGGCTCATGAAAAAGGGCATTAGTCATCACAGGAAGTCCAAGAACACATATAATGGGAGTCAGAAAGTGAGAGATCCAGAAAAGTGTTTCTAAGTTTAAACTTTTAATGGGGGAGTTGTTCTTGCAGAGGACAGGTTCTATGGGTTATTGGAGGCTAAATGATCACTAGTTACATAAAGTGACGGTAGAGAAAATGAAAATGACCAGGAACTGCATCATGATGGTCACAGGGAGGTTAGAAAGTAGGATAGCCAAATGGCACAGGCCTCAAATAATGTGTTTTAGTGAGAAAAGATAAGTAATGGTTTGCCAGCAATGATGAGCAACTAGAATGTTTGCCTTCCCTTCACCCCTATTGATATCCCCAATGTTCTCGAAATATGCTACAAATAAGTAATGAGTCATAGTCACTAAAGACAAAGAGAAAGGTTATCCTATGGAAAGAGACAGTGTTCTTTAAGGCAAAAAGATAGTGGAATCACTGTTGAAAGAAACCAAAAAAATAGGAGCGTTTGTAACAGGTATCTCATAGGACACAGTGGGAGAGGTTAGGAAGAAAGGGACGAATTAAAAGGTGAACTAGGAGAGAGAAAGTCGAGAGCAAGATAGGTATGAAAGTCAGGTCAAGCATTGGTGATGAGAAGGGGTTATCTCCACTTGAGTTATAAGGCCAGGTGGAACCCACAGATCTCATTATTCAAGGGGCACTGTGGTTAAAGCGGTTTCAGTGCAACACAAGCCAAGACCTGAAGTCTCAGGGCTCCAAATTGTGAGACATTGACAGAATGAGTCAAGGTCTACTCCAGCACTGTGAGCAAACATTTCTGAACCATGTACTATAAGCTTGGCACGAGACGAAGCTCTGGGGATTAAACATTTGTACAGCTCGGCTTTGGAACTGTAGGCACAATTAATTTATAGTTCCAGCATGCTCAGTAAAAACAATTGCTGATCCTTAAATTTGGTTTTATTCCCAACCTTGAGAGGTTGTTCAGTTTGCCCAGGGGTGGAATCTCTGAAAAACAAGTTTAAAGTATCTTATGTAAATTTTTAAAAGCCTTCAGAACCTCAGAGCTTGCCTGGTTTGAAGATTCTCCCTGCACTGTTGGAAGTCTATTTCTCATAAGTAGACAGTAGAAAAGGGTCCAGAAAAGAAGAGTATGGGACATTCATTATTAACACATTGAGTGAACTGCTTTCCTCACATCATCTTTTTTAAAATTTATCTTTATTGTTGAAAGTATTACAGATGTCCCCCTGTTTCCCCATTGGCCCCCTCCCTCCTTCCCCGCTCCCAGGCCTTCACTGCACTGTCTGTGTCCATGGATTATGCATATATGCATCTAAGTTCTTTGGTTAATCTCTCTCCATCCCTTACCTTCCAACCCCCACCTTCCCTCTGAGATTTGTCAGCCTTCTATGCTTCTATGACTCTGGATCTACTTTGTTCATCAGTTTATTTTGTTCACTAGATTCCACATATGAGTGAGATTTTGTGATACTTGTCTTTCTCTGACTGGTTTATTTTGTTTAGGATAATACTCTCTATTGTTGTCTCAAAGGGTAAGAGATCCTTCTTTTTTATAACTGCATAGTATTCCATTGGGTAAATGTACCACAGCTTTTTTATCTACTGATGGACATTTTGGGCTGTTTCCAGATCTTAGCTATTGTAAATTATACCACTATGAACATAGGGGTGCATATATTCTTTCTGATTGGTGTTTCGGGATTCTTAGGATATATTCCTAGAAGTGGGATCACTGGATCAAATGGCAGTTCCATTTTTAAGTTTTTGAGGAAACTGCATACTGTTTTCCATAGTGGCCGCAGAAGTCTGCATTCCCACCAGCAGTGTACCAGGGTTCCCTTTTATCCACAGCCTCACTTGTTTGTTAATTTGTTGATGGCAGCCACTCTGACAGGTGTGAGGTGATACCTCATTGTAATGTTTTGTTTTTTTATCTTTATCTCATTGTCTTTTTAATTTGCATCTTCCTGATGATCTTGAGCATTTTTTCATATGTCTCTTGGCCATCTCACATCATCTTATTTCAACTCTTAGAGAATAAGACTACTTCCACCTCAACTCCCAATCTTTCCTAAGTGGTTTATGTGGGAACTGCAAATACAAATCTACTCTGCTACTTCTGCAGAGGAAAATCTTCTAGAAAAAGTAGTAGTCTTTTAGAGTATACATTGCATGTGGCACTATTTGTAATAAACTGGTAACAGATCCATTGTTTCCTTTTTCCTTTTTATTGAATTTATTGGGGTGACATTGGTTAATAAAATTATATAGGTTTCAGATGTACAATTCTATAATACATCATTTGTGTATTGTATTGTGTATTCACCATCCCAAGCCAAGTGTCCTTCCACCACCATTTATACCCCCTGTACCTTCTTCTACTTCCCCTACCCACTTTCCCGCTGGTGATCACTATCCTGCTGTAGGTATCTATAAGTAGTTGTGGGGTTTTTGCTTAATCCCTTTACCTTTTTCACCCATCCCAGCAACCTCCCTCCCCACTCACAGCTGTCCGTCTATTCTCTATCTATGAGTCTGTTTCTAGTTTGTTTGTTTATCTTGTCCATTAGATTCTACATATGAGTGTAAATTTTAGATTTAGGCTGCAAAAACTATGTTTAATTTGAGAGGATGTTCAAAGAACTTTGCTAAGTCCTGAAGAACCATAAAGAAATTGTTCTCTGAAATCATGCATTCTGTCTTCTACCTGGCTGTTTGCATAGTTAATCATGTGGAAAAGTAACATTGATTCTGTATATGCAGAAATTGGGTTCTCCGATGGCTGAAATCAAAAAGCAATTTAATTTTATATCTACATGATTACCACTGGGTCACACCATGAGAGGTCTGTATATTACAAATGCCTTTAGGAAATCGTGCCTATTTAATCTTAATATAGGTGAAATAAACACTGTTGCCAAACATTGATTTATCAATAGACAACTAGATATTTCATGACAGGTGGAGAGTTCAAAATATAAGTAAAATGGAAGAGTTAAAAATATTTCTACTATTCACTGGGTTTCAGGTTGTCAACATCTGTAGGCTTGTCTTGTATTTTCCTTCCATTCCATGTCAACCAATTTCACAATCCCAGCTCTAGAAATATTTGTCACTTTGTTTAATGCCTTTTGTAGTTGCAGATTTCAGGAAATACTGGACTTAATTAAGGCTAAGTTAACTATGATACATCTACCTCAGGGTGGATTCAGTCAACAATTATGATTCCATATTATAGGCTACCCCTTTTGGGATAGGATGTTTGGAGCATATACGTTCTGTAAAATATTAATATGACCATGCCACCATTTGACAGAAACTATATATAACTACTTTCTTATGAGCTTTTCTAGCAAGACAATGAATCTGGAATCCAGTATAAAATTTGTTCCATTGACCTACTAGTCTATGTTAAAATATCTAAAATGACAAAGACCATTTGTCTTTGTAAAAGCTCCAAACTCTTTATGGAAATTACTAGGAAACTCTATTGGCAACTGCCCAAACCACTTTAAATTCTAGACTTGAATAACTTCAAATATTGCTTGTATGAGGGTGTCAATTACCTCCTACTGACAAAAAAAGAAAGCAAAGATCTAGTTTATCTGTCATCTCCTACTTAAAACCATGCCTCCAGCTTATTGTCTTGACTTATGTAATTACTCACCTGTTTTCTTAACTGAAACATGAAACTTAAGGGACCAAAAAAATTATCTAATCTCATTTCCTCACTTAACAGATTTGCAGTTGTGGTGAAGTGAGGTTCCCTGACAACCAACTTTGCCATTCACGATTTCTGTCCTTTTAGCTTAGTTTTAAACTTTGATTAAAGCAGAAGTTGAAGTTTTTTTGAGAAATCACAGGTAAATAATCAAACTGGAAAAAAATTGATCAGAGAGAATTGAAGCCAGCTTAGCTACAATGATGTAGCAAGATCCTTTTCCTGCCCACCCAGCATGGCTCAGTGGTTAAGCGTTGACCTATGAACCAGGAGGTTACGGTTCAATGCCCAGTCAGGGCACATCCCCGGGTTGTGGGCTTGATCCCCAGTGAAGGGCATACACAAGTCAGTGGATCAATGATTCTCTCTCATCTTTGATGTTTCTATCTCCCTCTCCCATCCTCTAAAATCAATAAAAACGTATTTTTAAAGATTTTTTAAAAAGAAGATCCTCTTCCTAATTAGAAGTAGGCTGGCATGGGGAGTTGGATGGTTTATAGTGTGTAAATATATTCTGATAGGTAAATTACATTAGTGTCTCTTTTTCTCTCTGGAAAATCCTAATTATTCTTTGAATTGGATATCCTGCTCAAGACCCACATTCTCCACTAAAACTTGACTGGTGAGCTGATAAAGAATCTATAATCAGGACATCATTCCCCGACAACTTTACCTTCTAGTTTACATTTATAATAATTGTACTACGAAGAACTCTTTTATAACTTGACAACTTGGCATTTTACATTCATCCTGCTTAACGCTTTGTTCCATCACACCTTTCACCAGAGGTAACGTAGTTGACAAAACTCGGTTCATTACTGAAAAATAATCATTCATCATTCATTCAACCAACACCCATTGACATCAATTTTGTGCCTGGTGTAGTCCTATGCTAAGTGCTATGGGTTCAGGAGATAAAAGACAGTGAGCTCAGTCAGTAAGGAGAATTCATTTCAGTGTGCTTTGTGCTTTGATAAAGGAACTTCTTTAAGCATTCAGAGAATGGTGCCAAACCATATAACCCAGCTGGTGATATTAAGGAAGTCATTCTATAGGATTCAACAACTAAGCTGAGGTTTAAGGATGGGTAAGAAGTAATCCAGGTAAAGAAAGAAGAGTGTGAGTTCCAGGAAGAGCCAGCAGTTCAGGAAAAGACTGGTGGATCCCGGGGAAAATGCATTAGGCGCAGGCGGGAAAGGAAAGGTGGCAGATCTCAGGTAGGAAACCAGATGCTATTCTGAAGGCTATTGGAAAGCAGAGGATTTGCTTAAGCGACAAAGTAGCATTTGTATTTTTGAAAGATTCCTCTTGCTGAAGCATGGAGAATGAATTGAAAGGGCAAGAGGGGGAGAGAGGGAGCCCAGGCTAGAAGTTGAAAGAATTGATTTTAAGAAATAGAATAGATCTAGCCCCTCCTCCGAGAGCCCGGGAGCCCCAGGCCAGCTGACTGGCAGGCAGTGGCGGCAGTGCTGGGGCTGGCAGGCATGCTCAGCTGGAGCTCGCCATGTGCTGGCCCAAGTCAATGGTGCGGGGATCGCAATGGGGCCCTATGGAAGGGGAACGCCCGTGGCATGCCTGTGCCTCTTCACTTGCAGCGCGGTGCAACTCACCGCCTCTGGCAAGTGTGTTGTACTCTTCTTAGCGACCGGTCATTCCGGTTGTTCCATCATAATGGTCACTTAGGCTTTTATATATACAGATTATGCATGTTGAAGATTTTTTGTTACGGAGTTATTATTATGTTTCCTCATATTCTCTGTTAATGTGCTTTGTACATGTAATTGAAGAGACCTCAGTGATTTTCTAATAGTAGAATTATCTTTAATCTTTTATAATTAGTTTCTCTTCAGGGAAAAGATCTCAGCCTACTCCAAAGATTATGGGTTGTCCCTCAAATTCCAAGGAATCCTATAGGAGGACAAGGCTAAACCTTGCTAGCAGTTCAGAGTTGAACCAGAATGTTGCTATTTATTGCAGGAACAGGTGAATCATTCAAAAATCTAGTTCCCTCAAAGGGAAAATCAGAGTTCAAGGGTTTTTCCTGGTCTTAAAGTGACTTAATCCCAACACAATGTTGAATTGATGAAAATATATCCCCCAAAGGTCTTGATAGTTGTCTTTTTTTTTTAACTGGAGTGAGATCTGAGCCTTTTGGAAAGACCCCTTGGCTGCACTCAGCTGTTTCAGAGCATCTGCATATAAGCCAGCTTTGGCAATGTCCCAGGATGTGACTGCTTGTATTGTCACTTGAAACTATCTTGAACATCAATGTTCTGCAAGTAGGCTTTTAATATTAGCTTTGAGAAAGAAAGTCACAGAGCCATCTTTTGTCCTGATGTAGATTAAGTGGCTATGACTCAAGCAATAATGTAATAGCAATCCTAAATAAATTGTGTTATAACTTTAGCTTCATTGAAAGTAGCCCCACCTTTTACCCTAGAGGGGGAACAGAAGTGCTGACTGAAACAGAACCCTAGAGTGTCCAGTTCTGATGACATTCTGCCTCTTCTTGGTCAAATGGTTAAGAAGTCATCTTAGATCAGTAAATAAAAAGGACTTGAATGTGTGGGTCAGTAAGAGATAGAAGTCATTGCAGATCTGAAGGGAAAATAAAAAAGGGATACTCCAAGAATATCACAGTTGCCAGAAATATTAACCCAGATGAGAAAGCCAGAATACCATGCTAAGGCAGCTGAAGAGGAAAGAGTTAGCAGAAGCAGCCAGAAAAACTGAAGCTAAAGATCAGAGTCCACCAAGTGTGACCTTGAAACAAAGTCAAGTAGAGAGTGTTTGCCACTGTATTTTGTTTGTTTGTTTGTTTGTTTGTTTTTGAAAGTAGTACATTTTTTAATCTTTATTGTTGAAAGTAATACATAGGTCTTCCTTTTTCCCTCAGTAACCTCTTCTAACCTGCTCCTGTCCCCCCTCTAACCCTCCCAGGCTCTCACCACCCCATTGTCTGTGTCCATAGATTATGCATATCATTGGTTGATCTCTTCCCACCCTTCCCTCTGAGGTTCAACAGTCTGTTCATGCTTCTATGTTTCTAGATCTATTTTTGACCATCATTTTATTTGGCTCATTAGATTCCACATATGAGTGAGATCATGTGATACTTATCTTTCTCTGACTGGCTTAGTATTAGATGTCTATGTTCCATTTACCCAGTGACAGGCCACAGAGGACATTTTGCTCAAGCAGACTAGAAAGTCCTGATTGAGAAAGTGGCCCCAGCCTCATTTTTTGAAACAACCAGCTGGACCTTATCCAGCACAACAGGAGGCAGCCGCAAGGGGGGCAAGACAGCAGGCCAATGATAACAATGGCCACTTACAGCCCACAGCCTCAATGGCCAGCACTAATTGGTCTGAAGGACAACAAACTCCATCTAATCAGGCTAGAACACTTATACCCCCCACCCCACCCCCCCGCCAGCCTCCTCTGCCTCTTGCGGGTTTTACGCATAAAATTCAACCCCCAGGACAGAGGAGGCTGAGTCCTAACCTTCCTTGGTTGTGGCTTCATCCCCCATCCCCTCTAATAAACTCCCCTCTTGCTTGCGGTGTCCGCCTATTTCCTTGAGCAACTCCAATCTTGCACACCGCGCACACAGAGTTTTATTTTGTCTTAAAGCAGTTGTACTCAGAAGAGCTGCCTGGAAGCTAGCTAAAATCATACTAGATATTGTCTGTGATGCACCCACAAAAAAGTTTTAAATTTTTGATGATATTGTTAGGAAGGGAAAACCTATATTAATAACAGAGGAATATGCAAATTGTCCAGGACGCCGTCACAGTGACAGTAATGACCAAACAGCAAGCTGCTTGGAGAGACCAGGCCAGCAGGGGGGTTAGTGAGGGACAACCAAACGACTGAACAGCAGGCTGCATGGGGCGACCAGGCCAGCAGGGGAGGGCAGTTGGGGGTGATTGGGCCAAGAGGGGAGCAGTTAGGCATCAATCAGGCCGGCAGGGGAGTGGTTAGGGTGCGATCAGGCTGGCAGGCAGAAGCAGTTAGGGGCAATCAGGCAGGCAGGCAGGCGAGTGGTTAGGAGCCAGCAGTCCTGGATTGTGAGAGGGATGTCCGGCAGTCAAACAACCCCTAAGGGGTCCCAGATTGGAGAGGTTGCAGGCTGGGCTAAGGGACACTCCCCTCCATGCATGTATTTCATGCACCAGGCCTCTAGTATACTATAAAGTTTCAAAGTAGCAAATGCTGAGATCTGAAAATAAGTGACAAAAAAACAAGAAATACAGAGAGCAAGTAAGGTGTATAAAGTTTCAGCAGGTAGAGTGAGAGAACATTTCAGAAGGATGCTTAGGCCAGGAACTACATCTGCCTTCTAGGGAAGGAACTGCTAAGAGTTTATTAAAAACTAGAGGCCCGATGCATGAAATTTGTGCAAGTGGCTTGGCCCTCGCAGCCCTAGCTTTGTCCGGAAGGTTGTCCAAAAGGACCTCCAATCTAATTAGCATCTTATGCTTTTATTTATTAAAAATTAGTGTTGTTTTCCCCACCTGCCACCACTAACGCTCCTCTTCCAATGATCAACAGTGACCTGAAGTCTTCACTAGGAACTAAGAGAATTTATGAACTCCAGATTTATGGAAACGGTGAGCATTCAGAAAATAATCAAGTACATTATTAAAGGGTGGAAAATAAGTCTTATAAAAAATTAAAAGAATTAAAATGATTCAATTTAAACAAAAGTTGTTTAAAATGTTTTATTAATACTAACATTTAAGAGTTAAATGTTCTTTTCTTGCAGAATAATGCCTTAAAAATTATCTTTCAAAAATAAACATTTGAAATAAAATTTTATTGGGGTCTACTATATGCCAGGTGGGTACAATAATAGGTAATACAGAAGGTCTATTGTCATGGATCTTACATAATACAAATCAGCTACAATTTTCTCATTTGTTCAATGTATATTTTTAAAGACCAATTTTGTTACAGGCTGAGGAAATCTTAATCTTTATAAAATAAGCTGTATATGTATTTATTTACAAGTATGAGTAAACTTCAGATCATTTATCATTCTGATTATTAATAGATCTCTGAAAGAATTGGAAAATGGTAACTCAAAATCAGAAATGTAATGGTCTAATCAGTGATGTTTTAAACTTCTCATAAAATATTCCTAACCAGAGCAGCAAGGAGGGAAGTGAAGGTCAATTTGCTTTATAAGAAATCTAAATTAACAACGTATGTACTAAAATGTCACCAGTTCTAAGTACATATCTATATATATAAAAGCTTAAGCAACCAGCCAACCGGCTGGTAGCTATAATGTGCACTGACCACCAGGGGGCAGACTCTCGACGCAGGAGCTGCTGAGCAATAGCAACTTTGCAGAGTGCCCTCTTGCACTCTGGAACCCCTCGGGGGATATTGGACTGCTGGTTTCGGCCCGATCCCTGCAGGCCAGACCGAGGGTCCCCACCAGTGCACGAATCCATGCACTGGGCCTCTAGTAATTAAAATAACTCAGCTAGTTAAAATTAAAAATGAGTATCCTTTTAGATTCAACTTTCAAAGATTTTAAATGAGTAATTTGTGCAGAAGCTTTAATTTTGAAGTTCTTCTTGGAAATATTTTTTACTATTTGATAAATGAAATATTCTGGTCTTGATCATATATGTAATCAGTTAAGTAGGTTTATTTTGTACATAGTTGGTCTGTAATTCTTTTTCTTGCATACCTAGAATAAGATTATGGTTTTAAATATTTTTAATTAGAACTTAAATCACTATATTATGATTTTTAGACTATGATTGTTGAATCAGTGATTCTCAAACCTGCCTGGACAGTACAAGCATCTATGAAGTTTTAAGAATTATAGATTATTAGTTCCAATGTAAAGATTCTGGTTTAGTAAGTCTGGGATATCATTAATTGTAATTTAAACCTGCTGGAATTATTAAGAATTCAAAAATTAAGTCTAAATTAATTTACTGCTCAGTTTGTGTTGCTATTTTTTCTATCTTTTTTAAAAAATGAGTTTTTATTAATTTCAGAGAGGAAGGGAAAATGAGAGATAGAAACATGAATGATGAGAGAGAATCATTGATCAGCTGCCTCCTACATGCCCCCTACTGGGGATTGAGCCCACAACCTAGGCATGATCCCCAACCAGGAATCAAACTGTGACCTCCTGGTTCATAAGTTGATGCTCAATCACACTGGTGGGGCTGTGTCTTCTGTCTGTGGCACGTAGTTAAAACTTAAGAGATGTCTTTTATTTTGTTTAGTTAATTGACCTACAAGATTGCAGAAAATTATGCAATTTTTAAAAAGAGATTCACATATGCTTTCAATATTAATGTAAATAGAATATGATTGCTTAAAAGGTATTTGCAATCTAAAGAGAAATTAAAGAAATACTAATATAACTTCACCATAAAGGAAAGAATTATAAGTTTGTTTAAATCATACCTATTCAAAATTTCTGTTTATTATGCATGTAATTTGTGTATAGAGGAATGCAATGCTCTGAACTGAAAATATGAGATTAAAATCTAAATGGCTAATTTTATCATAAGGTTTTTTTATAAAATTTCTTTAAGATTTCTTAAATGAACAAATTGGGTTACTTTTTCTATATGAAATTATGTTATTTTGAATGATAGCACCAACAGCAGATTCTTTATAGCGTAAATGTTCACTTCTTTAAAAACCGTTTTAATACATTTAGAATTCCTCAGTGTTGATTTAGTGAAGATTGAAGTAATTATTCCATTATTCACTGTCTAAATTCTTGTGAATAATGTAGCTACCATGATGTCTTCAAGTGACATCATGGTAGCTACTGAAGGTATATAAATAGCAGTAAATATTGACTCAACTATTGCAGAAGCAGTAGCTACAGTTTGAGGGAAGAGCTAGTGGGAGAAGATAGTTGTAGGTTAATCTGTAGAGATAACTAAAGGTTAACTTTCCACAGAAGAGAACATTTTGATTCCTGATGATAGTTCTATTAGGTAAAGTGATCATATGGCATTTGTAGTTGTAGGTTACAGGTTGATGAAGGAGACTGATGACTACTGTTATTGTAGGCTAAGTAGAAATTACAGTGGTTGTAGGTTGAATGGATATGGTTGTAGATTCAACTAAAGTAAATATAGTTGTACATTAAATGAGATGGTGGAAGTGGTAATAGTTTTGGTTGTCCGCTAAGATAAAGTTTTATCACAATTTTATTTTACAGCCGTAGCTGGTTTGACTCAGTGGATAGAATGTTGGCCTGCAGACTGAAGGGTCCCGGGTTTGATTCCAGTCAAGGGCACATGCCTGGGTTGGGGGCTCAACCCCCAGTAGGGGGCATGCAGGAGGCAGCTGATCAATGATTCCCTCTCATCATTGTTGTTTCTATCTCTCCCTCTCCCTTCCTCTCTGAAATCAATAAAAATATATATATATTTTTAATTTTATGTTACAATTGCAACTGTTGTAGATTCCATTTAAGTGGAGGTATCTGCTGTTTTAGTTGAAGTAGGAGTGATGGCTGTTGTGGTAGTAAGTTCAGTTGAATGTGTGGAGTTTGTAGGTGCAGTTGAAGTGGTGGTTGTGGCTATTGTGGCTGTAGATTCAGTAGACGTTGAAATGGTTGTAGAGTCTGTTGAAGTGGCTCCAGTTGTAGGTTCAGTTGGCATGGTGGTCACTGTAGGTTGAGGACCGGCAGAGGTTTTTCCAGGAATAGCAGTTACAGGCTCCCCATTGTTTGGGGACAACTTGATAACAATGGAAGAGTTGTCATTTCCTCTGTTATTCACCAGGCAGATTATGAGTACTCCAATTGCTGTTGTTAACACACAGGCTAAGAAACAAGCCAAAAAGATGTTCCACAGAGACCAATTACAGCAGCAATTTCCTTTCACCTAAGAGTGTCAATGAAAATATTAGTAATGAAAAACAAAAAGGCTTTTGATTTATCATCCCTTTTGTATTGTGTACAATTCAGTGCATTAACATCATTTGAATCTCTATAGTCTCTGAAGATATTTAGGCTTAAAGTCCAAGTTTTATCCAGGTGGAATTCATTGCATGCATTCTCTAACTTTGGAAAAAATCAAGACCTGCCAATATCTCATCTTCTCTTATTCTATTTTCCAATGATGGATAGGGGGTTCTTCATCTTTTCATGTAAGCAGAATGGCATTTTAGTAAATTTTCTGTCATACACCTGACCCTCCACTGGACATTGTCATTACCCCAACTGCTCCACTTCCAACATCACTTCCTTAGGAATCCAGTGTTTTCACCACCATATCCTCTCTTTCCATCTTGTTTGTTTAATTATTTATATAATAACCTTTCTTTACTTTTATTAAAATCTTCAGCTCAGGGTGGGTAGGAAGAGATCAACCAAAGGATTTGTATGCATAACCCATGGACATAGACAATAGGGTGGTGGAGGCCTGGGGCGAGGGGCAAGTGGTGAGAGTGGGCTATAGGAGGTCAATAGGAGACAAAAGGGGACATATGTAATACCTTCAACAATAAAGATTTTTTTAATTTCAGCGCAGCAGCCCTTGCTTCACTCATGTCCCTCCTTATCCACCTTTTGTTCTGTGTTCCATTATTTCAATAACACTTACTAATTCCCCAAAACCTCCCACAGTTTCTTCTTTTCATTTATTCCAGCTGGCAAGCACATGGAATTCTGCTTTCTCTGGACCTGCCCTTGAGCAGACACACTGCTGGGGAAAGTCAAGCACCTGGGCTGAACAGAGTCAGGATAAATGTGTGATCACCATTCTTGAATGGATTTTCTGTACTTCTCTGCCATCCTTTATAGATCTCTGATTGTATTTCTCAGTCTTCTTCTTTCTCCTCAAACTTGTAACCTTCACCCACCAACCTTCACACACACACATTGAGAGGGTTAACTTGAAATGCAGGCAGATAGGGCAGGGGTCCAGTGGGAAACAAAAGCAGGTGGAACACAGGCAGGGGCAGACATGGCAGTTTGAGCAGCCTAATCACAGAAACCAGCCAAGCGGAAATAATAAAATGTTTCTGGACTCAAAGAGGGAGGCATGGGAAACCAAGGGAGGGCCTGCAACAATAAAGTGAACTGGCACACAGAAACAGAGAGAGCTCAGGTCCATTGCTGGGCAAGAACTATTGAGGGAATTAACACAGATAGACATAGAGCAGGCTTGTAGCAAATATATACTCCTGGACTACAAGGCTTGAGGGGGGCAGCCCATTATTGCTCCCCACCCCCATGAGGGGAGTCTGAATCTGCTTGTAATAAATTTTCCACACTTTTGCTTAAATCTTCTGGTCTGTGGAGCTCATTCTTTGGTGTCACAAGACACGACCCCGGGGAAACACCTGGGCTCACCATTCTGGTTATCAACATTGTCCCTTCTCATTCCCATCAAATGACTTCACATCCTTCCTACTTCATTAGGAAACTTGAAACCATCAAATGAAAACTTTTTTTTAATTGATTAGTTTTAGAAAGAGGGAGGGAGAAAGAGAGGGGAACATCGATTTGCTGTTACACTTATTTATGAATTCATTGGTTGCTCTTTGTCATGAGCACTGACCGTAGATCAAACCCACAACCTTCACATGTTGGGGCAATGCTCTAACCAACTGAACTACCCAGCCAGGGCCTCAAACTGAAAGTCTTTCAAACCCCCTCTAGGTCCCAAACCTGCAAACCCAAACATGCCTGGGCTCCACCTCTCTTTCTTCCCTGATTTACACAAGAGGAGCAAGCCCTCCTTCTGCCTGAAATGGATCTGCCAATCTGTCATTCGGTCCCATCCCCTCTGCACTTGCTTTTCTTTTGATTCCCCCTTTCTATTGGCCTGACTACTTCACCACTTTCCTCTTTATTCGATTCTTCTTTTTAACATTTAAACACACTCAAATCTCTCCCCAGCTTAAACAAACAAAAAATGCATGGTTTGATTCCAAATCCTATCTAGCTACTTCTCTTTCTCTGGAAAATGAATTTCCTGACAGTTGTCTAAATACATTGTCTCCATCTGCACACTCTTCAATCCAAGTCAGTCTGGCTTCTGCTTCTGTCATGCCATGAAATACCTCCTAATAAAGTCATCAGGGACATCCATTCATTAAAATAGAAATAACCTATTTTAGCTCTTCTCTTATTTAAGCCCTCAGTAGCATTTGCCACTGGAGGCCATTCCTCTTTCTCTCTATTGAATAATCTCTTTCCTTTGCTTCTGTGATATTCCATTCTCACTGATTTCCTCCTAAACCCCTAGAATCTTCTTCTCAGTTTCTTTTGAAAGCTCACTATCCACTTTGGGGCTTTATTGTTGACATTCTCAGGTCCTTGTCTCTTTTCACTCTAAACCTAGGATCAACAAACAAGACTCAGACTCTTTCTACTGCCCATCTACAGCAAGATTAAGCAACAGAGGGTAGGAATTCTAGAGTCAGGGGAACCCAGCCAAACTTCCAAGCAGAATAAGCAATTTATAGTCAAGGTCAAGTTTCTAAGCGAGGGCTGAAAATTGAGAGATACTGGTACAGTCCTGAGGTGAAGTTCATTCAGCCAACCAATAGGGTCACAAACCAAGGAGAGCTGAGTCCAGTCTCCAAAGCTAGTGGGAAAAATCTGCAGAACAGAGCCAGGTTTCTATATCAAGGTCATACATGCCAGAGGTCAGAAAAAAGAGACAAAAAGAAAGTGCCACCAACATTGTTCAGAAGCTGGAACAATGTAAGAAAAGTGAGCACTCACCAATAGAGTAGGACCCTTAAAGCTTTAACCATGACCCACTCTCCCATCGGAGTCTAATTAGTGAATTAAGCTGCACACTGCCAACACATGTGCTCCTCTGCCCCTCCTCAACCCCACATTTGTACTTTATATTTATTCCTTTGAATTTCACATATGTTCTCTATATATGTGAATACTTCAGTCCCCAACTAGGACATTGGCCCTTTGAAAACAGAGACTACAAAGTATTTTCCTTCTTATGATCTGCCTCACAATGACTTATAATTTTAACAGCTAATATAGCAAAGGCTTACCATGAATGTGGGTGAATTAAATGATTGAATACATTTCCTAGGAAAGAATAGAACAAATACATCCCCGTATAGAGCACATCGCAACCTGGGTAAAAGCTGCAACACATACAACATTACCTGTGTATGGGCTGATTCTGTGTGTGGGTATCCTAAATGTCCAAGGACTCCTGGGCCCACGCAGACCCCAGTTGAGTTGGAAGAGATATCACAGGTTATGTCACTTGAAAGTGGACGCCAGCATGCAGAGCTGTGAACCTCTTGGTCATTTGGACACGTGAGTGACTGTGGAGATAAAGTATAAGTGAATATGAAGATATGGTATACATTTATCAAATTAAACTCTCTATTAAAAATAAACAATAATGTGACTTTTAAGAGGAATAAAGACAAGACTTCTGAAATGAATAAACATTTTATTATTCTATGAAAATAAAAAAAATCTAGAAAGATTATTAAACATCACATTTTAACCAATTTTTATAAGCGACTGATGTTCCAGATCAGAAATGTGTACCATCTCATCTTCTCCGTCATATTACAAGCATGTATTAAATACCCTCATGTTGCAAGTTACTGTAGGTGGAGCATATATGAGGAAGCTTCTCTTCATACAAGGAATAGAATGTTAGAACTAAAATAAAAGAACTGCTTGAAGCTTATCAGGTAAAATCTGTTAATGGTCATTTTTGGTAATGAGATTTTGAAGCAAAAAGAGTTGAATTTATTATTGTTATTATTATTATCATTATTATCCCATAATAAATATAATAGCAAGCACTGGGGTCCATACCTCCCAAATGTTAAGGTCAGAGTACTTTTCATCCCACTATACTACATATAGTTTATTGTTTTACTAAAATATGATAATAGATTAATATAATGTATTCTATACTACACTATACTAATAAAAATTATCATATAAAGAGACTTTGCATGATCCATGCCATGCTCTACACAATGGAACTCGCAAGCCCAGGACAGGGACACAGAAGACAAACCATTTGTCCAGTTTGTGGTATGGCTTTGCTGGCTTCCCCTTGGGCATACAGCAGGCTAAAAAGGTCTCTACTCTGGGAATTTATATGCTCGTATAACAGGGAGACAAAACAGATTTGTGCATCATTAACAAATAATACAATAAACGCAAAATGTTGTTGAGAAAAAGGTGTGATACAGGTTGAATATGGGTGAGTTCAGTGGGAAATATTTGGGGGAAGAGGTGTGCTAAAAGAAGCAGAAGAACAAGATAAAGTGAAAATGAGAGAGGAATAGGTTCAGGAATTTATGGATTTTGATAAAAAGTTTTGTTACATCTCAAAAATACTGTGGAATCATCCGGGGCTCTTCAACTCATGGAATAATAACACTTTCTAGCTGTGAGTCAAAGGCATCTATACCTCTCCTGGCTTGTCTGCAAAGGGAGGACACAAAAATACCCACTCATAGATTTGCTGTGAGGATTTATGAGTAAATAACTTCCGAAGGGTTAGAGCAGTCAGACACAGAGTATGCTCTCAATAAGTGTTAGCTATTGCTGTTGTTAGTATTAGTATTCATGTTTTCATTCCTACTGTTACGACTACTAGTTGTCTTTGATCATGTTGATTTAATAACACATTACTAGATAGCTATAAAATGGCTAGTCCAACCACCAGTAAGTTCCATAAAATTGTCACACTGGATTGTATGTGGCCATTTGTCTATTAGGAACTGTCATTAACAATGCAAAAAATAAATCATTGTTATTTAATATAGATAAAATGAAGTGCTCTCGGCAGTAAAGTGTTTGCTAGGTTAGATTTTTCTAAATGCTATATCAAGGAAATAAAGAAAACAGCTCTATGCTTTATTGAGTAAGATTTAACCAAGCCAATGTTATTCACTAGGTAAATTTGAGCAAAGTTGGACTTACCTTTAATAACAACCTTGCCTATTGTCCTAAGTGCTGATTCTGTTGCTTTAGTTATTACCCAATTTGCCCAAGGCTGATGATATTTTAGCACACTGTGTAAACAAAGTAAAACTCACTCACCAGGCCCGTTTTCCAGAATGTTCTGGCCCTGTTGGAATCCCATCCCTTTCAGAGAAGGAAGATAAGTGGTGTCTACACTAAGGGTGCAGAACCTATGATCTAGGCTCAGCTTCTGAGTAATATTTTTACTGTGTTAGGTTTCTCTGAGTCTTAGTACAGATAGAGTTTCTATACAAAATTGGAATAGTTGGAGAACTGGGAATAATATTTAATCCAATATTCAGCCTTTGTTAATAATGGCCAGAGGCAACTGAAGTGCATTAGCTGTAGTTACCAAAGAAAGTTCTATAGGTTTTTCCAGTAACTTTATAAGTATTAACTTATGATCTCCTACATCCCAACAGAAAAACAAAACACCAAAATTTATTTTCTTTTGATTTATAATCTTCAAATAACCCTTAAAGTTAATTATTAAATTTAGTCTTCAGAGAAAAATATATTTATAGCTATTCTCTAAATGTCCATAGTAAAGTGAAATAATCAGCTGTCCAGATACATGCTATAAAAACAACTTAAGAAAATATCTGTAAAGATCTTCAAGTTTGTTGCTATCTAGCGAAACTATAAAAAAAATGATGAATATTTGGCTAAAGGGATTTTTTTTTTCCATTTGCAAGTTCCAGCATGCTGAAGACCCAATCTTAGTATCTCAAACTCAGAAGAGACAAAGAGAACATTCTTGAGGTGGGGCCTTTGTTCAATGACTCAAGAAGACAAACCCCTTCTCTTCTGGTGAACCAGGAATCACATATGGGAATCCTTTTAGTCCATTAACACTGAGCAGCAGCACTTTCTTCTTTGGCTTATATTGCAGGCGATTAATACAAGCTGAGAGCCACAGCTCCAAATTGCAAAGACAAAACATTTCTTTTATGCTTCAGGCAATGAATTTTAACTTTCCATTTTAATTTTTAGCAAATTTCCGTCAAAGATTATTGGTTCAGACATAACCAGATACATAAAAAGCCCTTAACTATAATATAGTGAGGGCTCAATTCCAGGTGGAAGACATTTTAAAATAGACAAAAGATTATACTTTTGTACAAAGTAGAAATGTTTAGAAGATTTCTTTCTTAGGCCTAAAGACAATATCCAGGATTAATATCAGGATTTCCAACACACCTACAAATCTGAGTTCTGATAGATTTATAAATTATACATAAAATACAATCTCAAAAAGAAACCAAAGTTGTTGAATGAAGAGGATAAATATAGAAAGTTAAATAGATTTATTCACATATCATGTGGTCATAGAAATATTTCTAATGCTTTATATCAGTAACTATATAAAATAATTTCTAAAGTATAATATAGTAGGATATAGCATGAAAAGTTGAGGCAAATATATAATACATGGCTATTCTTCCTTTCAGAGAAGAATGCAAAATTATGACATTGACTGCATAGTAGTAAAGAGATTAGATTGCTCTTAAATGCTGAAAACAGGACTGTCACATAAGCAAAATTTTAAAATAGAGCAACAATACTCACCGGTTGGTTTTTAGACTGTTCAACATTTACTACGTATTTTCCATGTTTCCTGTCCATTTTTGAGTTTGCAATACTACAAGCTTAACTCCAAGAATATTTTTCAACACATGCATTGCCCTTTATAACCCTGGGAAATAATTAAAATGCTTGATGAAAAATCAACTCTGATGCATCAGTGCAGGTGTGGATTAAAAAAATAACAAATAATTACCCACTGAAACAGGATCCACCTTAGAGAAGGAAATGAATTAATTACAGAAAGACACAAGAAAACCCATACTTCCTCTGAGCGGTCCTGTGACTACCACCCTCAACAGAAAGGAACTCTGAAAATCTTATATAAGTTTCCTTTTCAATCCTTCAGCAAGGCTGGGTGGGGCTAGCACCTAGAATTAGACTTGCCCACAAGGACAGAGACTGCTGGAAGTCAGGCTCCAAATAACAGCACGGACCTGGCGGCTCCCAGGGTGGAGACGGTTTCGTCATCCTTGCTGACCCTGCACCTTCTGTCCAGTCATCAGGCAAATGGTTGACCAGCACCTCTGAGAGGGTCACAGAGCATGGGTCAACAGTGAATTGTGCAGCCCATATCTCTCTCTCCTTGAGAACACCACAGCCCTGGATCTGGAAGCTCAGGTTCACTGAAGGGACCACAGTCCACAGGGGTGGGCGCAAAAAGAGCAAGGGCTCCAGGCTCCATTAAGAACTTGCAGAAAATAGATTGGCTACTAGAATGGAAACTCAGAATGGAAATTTAAGAAAACCTCAGGCCTACAACATGGGGCAAAGAGAGAAATCGGGGCTTATGCGGTCCAGAACCATAACTAGGTCATCAGAAATGGGGCCTTATGGGGAACTGGGGTCAATCCTAAATATGGGATTAGAATAAGACCCAAGTGCTCAGCGGTGGGACATCGTAGCCCTGCTAGGGGTACAGTGGACAGTGCAGGAGCCAGCAGTCCTAGTCCAAAGGTGGGACTTTGCTTATTTCATCAACTTCATATTGGGTGGAAGGTGGGGTATGAAAGACAAGAGCTACTAGGGCTGAAGCAACTCATAGAACTTCTATCTGAGTCAGGTTTGGATCTGGGACAATGATGGCAATGGAGGGAGGACTGAAGGAGGCTGTAGTGAATTCGGCTTGAGGAGCAGGTGGGGAGAGGGCAGCCAGGCAGGGCAGTGAGGTGAAGCTGAGAATTCCTGGTTACTCCACTGGGAGTAATATTTGAAATATCAGGAAAACCAAGGCGGTGATCTTTGAGGAATGAAGCTGATCATTGTTTGCAAAAGGCTAGTTCTGATCCAGAATGTAAAGGTCTTCACACACCTGGATACATAGAGAGAAGGGAGGAGAAGTCTCAGAAGACAGCAGCTGAAACACACAGAGCAGCAGAAAGAGGCAAGGCATTGGGGGAAATTCTGAAGATCGATCCGGATGTAGTGGGAGGCTATAACGAAAATAGAGAGATATTATGTCAAATAGACAAAGGGGAAAGGCAAATGTCAGATGTGAATTTTAAAATGTGCATTGCATTGAGACTAAACAAAACACTAAGATGTTGTGTAAGGAAATAAATAAAAATTATATTTGGAATAACCAATTTTATAGCCACTAGTGTCAGTAAAAAAAAATAGAGAGATTTTATGACTATCCCTGAATTAATTCCAGTTATAATACTGTAATTCACATTGTTGGCTGCCTTTTATGTCCCCTACCTTGTACTGGATGCTGAAATATGAATAATGACCCCATTATCTCCCCCGAGGAAGGCCATACATAAGTGGTCTCCCAACTTTCACGTATGCCTCCTCTGATTCATTCTTCACAAGGTAGGTAGAATGTGCTTTGCAAAAATGTCAGACTGCTCAGTGACCCTGAATGACTTCCCATTAGCCTTGGGGTAAAAGCCCAGATCCTTTCCAGGGCCAACAAACCTGTGAGCTTGCTGGACTCTGCTCACCTCTGAATCCATGCTGCACTATTTCATACATCAGATACCATGCCGCAGCCACACTGTGTAAATAGCATTTGAAGAAATATTTCAAACATATAAAAGGTATAAAGAATAATCCAGTAAATAGCCAAAATCCCATTCTTAGCTAGCTTAAGAGATTCAGGGTTGTTTTTACTCATAACATCTCTAAAGTCAACTATGTGGGTGTTTTCCATACCAACCAGTTTTTCAGCTTTGTCAGATACTAGTTGGTGTCCTACAATTCAATCCAATTCTGACACTATCTACCAGGAGTTAGCATCAGATCCCACAGGTTAAAGGGCTCAGTCTCACCAAACTGTCCCAAATTCAGATGCCAATCTCAAGTCCTGAACCATCTATACTTCTGACCAACTAGCTATAAATCTGACATTCCCCTCCTCGGGTTTGATAATTTGCTAGAATGGCTCACACAACTCAGGAATGGCCTTAAGATTTATCAGTTTCGCCAAAACTGGTTTGGCTCAGTGGATAGAACGTCGGCCTGTGGACTGAAAGGTCCCAGGTTGGATTCCGGTCAAGGGCACGTAACTTGGTTGCGGGCACATCCCCAGTAGGAGGTGTGCAGGAGGCAGCTGATCGATGTTTCTCTCTCATCGATGTTTCTAACTCTCTATCCCTCTTCCTTCCTCTCTGTAAAAAAGCAATAAAATATATTTAAAAAAAAAAAAAGATTTATCAGTTTCCTAGAGACCCGATGCACAAAATTCATCCAAGGGGCTCGGCCCTTCCAGCCCTGCCTGCCTCGGCCAGCCCTCACAGCCCCGGCTTCATCTAGAAGGTCATCCGGAAGGTTGTCCAGACAGTTATTCTGCTGTTCCATCTAATTAGCATAATAGCTCTTTATTATATAGGATGATAAAGGCTAGCTGATACACAGAGGTGGGAACAGCCAGATGAAAGGGATATGGGGAGAGGTCTAGAAATGTCACAAGTGCAGGAGGTTTGTCCCCTGGAGCAGGGTGTGCCACTCTCCCAGCACATGAAATATGGTCACCAACTCAGAAGTTATCTAAACCCCATTGGTTATGGGTTTTATGGAGGTTTCATCACATAGGCATGATCGGTTATTAGCTCAGTCTCCAACCCATCTCACCTCCCTGGAGTTTGGGGTGTGGGGATGATAGTATCAGGCTTCTGATCAAGGTTTGGTCTTTCTGATGACCAGCCTCCATCCTGAAGTTAGGTAGGAACCTGCCAAGAATCTCCTTATTAAAGCAAAAGACACTCCTGTCAAAACTGTCATTCAGGGAACTAGTAGGGATTTAGGAGCTCCATGTCAGGGACTGGTGACAAAGACCAAATATCTTTATGATATCACAGAGATAAAGTATTTTTACATGCAATAGAGCCACCTCTATCCTTATTCCTAATCATATTCTCCTCCCTCTCCTTTGATATTTATATTTCCATGTAATTTTAATGTGTTCCAAAAATATACAAAATTGTGTGCATGTTTTAAAATTTATATAAAAACTATTATACATAATATAGGTTTTTTTGAGGGCCCATATTACATTTCAACTACACTCACAACTGTAACTCTATTTTATTCATTTCCACTGTTTTATAAATTCCATTGATTGAATACATCGCAATTATTAATCTATTCTGTTGACAGGAGTTGAATTTGATACCATTTTTTACTATTATAAACAATGACGTTCTGAATGTTCTAGTACAGGGGTTGGGAACCTTTCCTCTGCCAAGGGCCAGTTGGATATTTATAAGATCATTCAAGGGCCATACAAAATTATCAACTTAAAAATTAGCTTGCTATATTTGGTCAAACTCACCCCTAATGCCTTGGCAGGGCCAGACCAAATGATTTCACGGGCCTTATACAGCCCGCAGACCGGATGTTCCCCATCCCTGCTCTAGTATATACCTTCTTGGGAACATTTATTAAAATGTTTCTAGATGTTTGCTCTTATTTTCTTTTAGAAATAAATGTGGAGAGATTCAGAACTAATCGGCTGTTTTCATGCTACAGGAATTAGAAAGCTTCTTTTTTGTCACATGTATTTTGAATTGTGATCACATTATGCATATACACACATACAGTATCTTTTTCTCATTTAACGTTTTAGCAGATGCATTTGCCCCACTAATTTAAAATCCTTTTTAAAAAACACATTTAATGTCAATGTCAGGTGTGAAATTAGGTCAGATATGAATTACTTGAGCTACCTGTTAAGTTGTTGTGTGTCTTCAATTATGAGTAATACTGGAAGGTGTTATTATCTATATCTCAAGCTATTTTCCAGGGACCAATGCCCAGAAAGTGGGATTACAAAGCTGAGTAATGTTGACAGAAGGACATGAAATACATGTGTGAATATATTCTGAGGGCGATGGTCCAGAGAGAGAGGGTCACAAATGTAATGATACAGGTATACCCACTCAAGGTTCTGGATTCAACATGCTTGCTTGAGAGACTTGGAAGCACTAACAGTTTGCTCATTTGGTCGCATAAAACAAGAACAGTGGGGGATTATGTTTAATGAAGCTGAAATGACACAACTTCATGGAAGCAGGAAACAGAGTGCGGAATCTGAGGAAACGGGGGGAAGGGTGAGTGGGTGGGAGGTAATCAACCAAGGACGTTGTATGCATATATGCATAACCCATGGACACAGACAATAAGATGCTGAAGGCCTGGGATTTGGAGGGTCGGGGGTGGGCTGGAGGGGATCAATGCGGGGGGGGGGGGAGAAGGACATATGTGATACTTTCAACAATAAAGAACTTTTTTTAAAAAGGAATAAATTAAAAATTCAAGGCTTAGGAATGGATATGTAGCACTGAATTTGTCATGTGTTTCTTACCAATCCCATTATAGGATCCAGAGGACAAGCCCTTCATCGTGTAGTGAAAAATAGGATCAGCAAGGGCAGCAGCACAATCCCTGGAAAGCTCCAGGCCTAGACCACCCACAGTCTAGTCTCCTTCCATCACCATTTATCCCTCCTTTACCTTCTTCTACCTGCTCCCACCACCCTTCCCCTCTAGTAATCACCCTGTCCCCCTTCCCCTCTACCCTCTGACAGCTGTCACTCTGTTCTCTGTATCTATGAATCTGTTTCTATTTTGTTTATTAGATTTCACATATCAGTGAAATCATTTCTTATTACAATTATTTTTGTAAATTCTTTATTGTTTAAAGTATTATATATGAAATCCTTTTTCCCCCATTGACCTCTCCCCGCTCAATCCCTTCCTCCTCCCAGCACATGCGCTCACCCCCCACCCCTCCTCTTTACTGGCTGTGTCCATGGGTTATGCTTATATACATGCATACAAGTCCTTTGGGTGATCTCTCTCACACACACACACCCACGGCCCCCCTCATTAGTCTTGCTTCTGGCTTATTTATCCTTTCAAAGAACCAGCTCTTATTCCCATGGATATTTTCTATTCTCTATTTTGCTTATTTCCACTCTATTACTTCATTCCTTTTACTTACTTTGGGTTTTGTTTGCTCCTCTTTTTTTCTAGTTCCTTTACATGTAAACTTAGATTGTTTATTTGGGATTTTTCCTGTTTCTTGTGGTAAGCCTGTATAGCTATGAACTTACCTCTCATAACTGCTTTTGCTGAATTCCATAAATTTGTAAAGTTGTGTTTTCATTTGTCTCAAGGTAGTTTTTTATTTCCTATTTGATATCCTCTTTGATCCATTGGTTGTCTAGAAGCATGCTGTTTAATCTCCACATATTTGTATTATTTCCAGTGTTCTTCCTATAGTTGATTTCTAGTTTCATGCCATTGTGGTCAAATATGCTTGAAATAATTTCAGTCTTCTTGAATGTACTGAGGCTTATTTTGTGGCCTAATATGTTTCTTTCCTGGAAAATGTTTCATGTGCACTTGAAAAATTGTGTAATCTTCAGTTTTTAGATGAAATGCTCTATAAATGTCTATTAAGTCAAACTGACCTAATGTGGCATTTAAAGCCATTATTTCCTTATCAGTTTTCTGTCTGGATGGTCTATCCATTGGGTTAAGGAGTATTAAAATCCAACTTTTATTACTATTAATTTTTGCCTTTATATACATTAATATTTGCTTTATATACTTGAGTGCTCCTATGTTGGGTGCATAGATATTTACAACTGTCATTTCCTCTTCTTGGATGAATGCCTTTAAAACTATGTAATGTTCTTCTTTGTCTCTTTCTACATTCTTTATTTTAAAGTCTATTTTGTCTATGAGTATTGGCTACCCCAACTTTTTTTTGTTTCTATCTTTTTCTATTGCTCTACTTTCAGGCTGTGTGTGTCTTTTGCTCTGACATGAGTCTCTTGTAGGCAGCATACAGATGAGTCTTGTGTTTTATCCATTTTGTCACCCTATGTCTTTTGATTGCAGTATTTAATCAATTTACATTTAAAGTAATTATTGATAGGTGTTTAATGCTATTTTCTTTGTTGGTTTTTTGGTTGCTTTATTCTTCTTTATTCCTTCCTTCTCCTGATCTCTTAATTTTTATTTTATTTAATATTTTGATTGGGTTCCTTTCTCTTTATTTTTTATGTATTTTTGTATGTTTTGGTTTATGGTTACAATTTCTTATATATTCATCTCTATCTATAATGGTCTATTTCTAGCTGATAGGCATTTAAATTCAATTCATTCTTAGATCACATTTGGACATGTATTACATCTTTTTGCTTTGTGCATCACCTGATTATTTATTGTAGTTATAGCTAATTTTGTTACTTTTGTCTTTTAACCTTCATATTATATTTATAAGTGGTTGCATCAATGTTTATTGTACATTTGCCTTTACCAGTAAGATTATTTTCTTTCCTATATATTCTTATTTCTGGTTATGGCCCATTTTATTCTGCATAAAGACCCTTTCACATTTCTTGCTTGTCTGAGAAACTCTTTGTCTCTCTTTCAATTGTGAACAATAACTTTGACAGATAATAGATAAAGTTTGTAGCACTTTAAGTAATTCCTGCCACTCCCTTCTGGTCTGTAAAGTTGCTTCTGAGAAATCAGCTGATAGCGTTATGAGGTTTCCCTTTTATGTGGCTTGCTGTTTCATTCTTGCTGCCTTCTAGATTGTCTCTTTATCCTTAAATTTTGCCATTTTAATTAGAATATGTCTTTTTTAAATATATTTTATTGATTTTTTTACAGAGAGGAAGGGAGAGGGATAGAGATTAGAAACATCGATGAGAGAGAAACATCAATCAGCTGCCTCCTGCACACTCCCTACTGGGGATGTGCCCACAACCAAGGTACATGCCCTTGACCAGAATCGAACCTGGGACCCTTCAGTCCACAGGCCGACGCTCCATCCACTGAGCCAAACCGGTTAGGGCTAGAATATGTCTTGGTATGGGCCCCATTGAGTTCATTTTATTGAATTTCTCTGTGCCTCCAGGAGCTGGATATGTTTTCTACCCCAAATTAGAAAAGTTTTCAGTCATTATTTCATCAAATATTTTTTCTGTCCCTTTCTCTCTCTTCTTCTGGAATCCCTACAATGCAAATGTTAGCGTGTCTAATGTTATCCCAGAGATCTCTTATTCTATCCTCATTTAAAAACATACATTTTTTTTTCATTTTGCTATTGTGTTGAGTGTTTTCACTATTCTGTCTTTCAGATCACACTAATCTGTTCTTCTGTATTAGCTAATCCAGTGTCAATTCCTTTTAATACATTCTTCATTTCAGTTATTATATTCTTTATCAGTGTTTTTTTTAATTGTTTGAAGTATTACAAATAGTAGTACATATGTCTCCTTTTTTTTTCCCCATTGACCTCCCCCTGGCCTCCCCTTCCCGCCAGTACATGCCTTTACCTGCCCCCACCCCCAGTGTCTTGTATCCATTGGTTATGCTTATATGCATGCATACAAGTCCTCCGGTTGATCTCTTACAGCCCCCCCCCTCAACCTCCCCTGCCTTCCCGCTGTAGTTTGACAGTCTGTTCAATGCTTCTTTGCCTCTGTATCTATTTTTTCCCCCATTTCTTTGCTTTAAAAAAATCTTGCCTCTGCAGACTAGAAATAAACATATAATAACAAAACATGTTTGGGTCCCAATTTCAATGTCCAGCTGTTCTGAGTCCCCGTTTCAATGTCAAACAGTTCCTTATGTGTACATGTTAGCAATGATATCTGGATGGTGGGCTATCACTGGTTTTTTATTACATTTTCTGTTTTTTTGTTGCAGTGCTCTCTGAGTTCCTCTATTCTACTCTCAAGTTGTTGAGCATCCTTCATACTGTTTCCTTGAACTCTTTATTATGCAACTAGAGGCCCAGTGCACGAAAATTCATGCACTCAAGGGGTCCTTCAGCCTGGCCTTTGCCTTCTCACAGTCTGGGAGCTCTCAGGGGATGTCCAACTGATGGCTTAGAGCGGGCCTAAGCTGCAGTCTGGCCTCCCTCTATGGGAGGCAACTGCAGGCCAATCAGGGGATGGTGAGCGGCTGGCTCTGCCCCCCTCATCACCCCTCTGCCGTTGCTGGTCCCAGCCCCCCCCCCACTATAGCTGTCCCTTCCCTCTGCCCACTGGCATGTGCCTTTGTTGACCTGGTGCCACCTGCTCACCAGCCCCGCCACCCACCAACCCGTTGTTCTGCCATTAAGTTGATTTGCATATTATGCTTTTATTATATAGGATTACTTATTTCATTTTTATAGGGTTTTTATCCAGGGTTTTTCCTTGTTCCTTCATTTGAAGCATAATCTTCTGTCTCTCCATTTTGTTTAACTCTCTGTGTTCATTCCTGTTAGTTAGATGAAATAGATCTCTCTCCCAGTCTTGGAAAAGTGGTCTCTGAATACTGTGTGTTTGACAGTTTGGGCAGGTCAGTTGTATAGGGGCAGGTGTGTGCAGTGCCTGGTGTGTTGCCTGGCCTGCAGAAGTGGGTCCTGAGTCGGGCAGCCTGGTGTGCACATGCCCAAACTGCTTTATTTTTAACTCTTCCCCACCAATAAACAAAAACCTCCTTGACTTAAACTATGGTCTGATGACGATTAAAATAGCCATAGTTCACTAATTGACTGAGCTCAGTATAATAGCTCCCCTCCTCTGATTTTTAGCAATTCTTAGGCAAAGGTATTTTTATTGTTTAATTGACATAGTAACTAACAAACAAGAAATTAAAAATATAATGCAGTTAGTGATAATTATATTTCTAATATTATTCAATTAATTTATATGTATAAAAAATCATTAAAAATACACAGAAGGTGCAAAATATTTCAAAACGCTATCATAATTGGTATTAATTCACTTAGTGTTTTGCATAAAATCATTAAGTGCAGAAGTTTAAAAACAGGAAAATTTCACACATTCTCTTATATTTATCATAAAAGTTAAGATTTTTTTACTCAATTTAATTCCTAGTATCTATAAAAGATGTCATTTCAAAAATTAAAATTAATGAAGAATTATTAAAATTGAAGAATATTTAGAATTAATGAAAGATTGTTCAGATAATATTTTGGACCAACATTAAAACTCAAAATGGAAAAAAAGCAACTGTTTGACCCATATCAGTGATTTTTTAAAAATATATTTTTATTAATTTCAGAGAGGAAAGGGGAGGGAGAGATAGAAACATCAATGATGACAGACAATCACCAATCAGCCGCCTCCCACATGCCCCACACTGGGGATCGAGCCCGCAGCCCAGGCATGTGCCCCTGACCAGAATCGAACTCGTGACCCTTCAGTCTGCAGGCCAACGCTTTATCCACTGAGCCAAACCAGCCAGGGCTCAGTGATTTTTTTCTAATTCCAATTGTACTAGATTCCATTCTGAGTTATTTAAAATTGTCAAATGTGTTTTTATTGATAGAATTTTTTTTTAATTCATTGAGCAAATGTTTATGGAGAACACAATACATGCCACACATTTTTCTGGGCAATGGGGATTTATATAGCAATACATAAAACAGACAAGCATTTGTTTTATTGGAGCTTACATTCTAATCCTATAGAATAAAGTGCTAATATGTTAATTAGACTGAACAGCAGAACGTCCCGACGACCTTCTGGATGAAGTCGGGGTTTCAAGGGCCAGCCAAAGCTGCAAGGGGCTGTGAGGGCTGGCCAGGGCTGCCAAGGGGGGCTGAAAGGGCCGGCTGGGGCAGCCGGGGTTGTGAGGGCCAGCCAGGTCTGTGAGGGGCGGTGAGGTCTGACTGAGGCAGCTGGGGCTGTGAGGGCCAAGCCCCTGCAGAATTTTGTGCATCAGGCCTCTAGTTTTATTATAATTTGTAGTACATGTACTATTTGACTATTGATTATGTACTTCAAAATTCATTTAAATAATTGTGTTTTATTGTGGACTAGAAGCCCGGTGCATGAAATTCGTGCACGGGGGGGGGAGGGTTGTCCCTCAGCCCAGCCTGCACCCTCTGCAATCTGGGACCCCCCGATCTTAAGATCGGGCCTAAACGGGCAGTCGGACATCCCTCTCACAATCCAGGACTTCTGGCTCCCAACTGCTCACGTGCCTGCCTTCCTGATTGGCCCTAACCACTTCTGCCTGCCAGCCTGATCACCCCCTAAGCACTCCCCTGCCAGCATGATTGATGCCTAACTGCTCCCCGGCCAGCCTGTTTGCCCCTAACTGCCCTTCCCTGCAGGCCCAGTTGCCCCCAACTTCCCTCCTCTGCCGGCCTGGTCACCCCTAACTGCCCTCCCCTGCTGGCTTGATCACCCCCAACTGCCCTCCCTTGTAGGCCTGGTCCCTCCCAACTGCCCTTCCCTGCTGGCCATCTTGTGGCAGCCATCTTGTGTCCACATGGGGGCAGCCATCTTGTGTGTTGGAGTGATGGTCAGTTTTCATATTACTCTTTTATTAGATAGGATAGAGGCCTGGTGCATGGGTGGGGGCCAGCTGGTTTGCCCTGAAGGCTGTCCTGGATCAGGGTGGGGGTTCCCTTGGGGTGTGGGGCGGCCTGGGTGAGGGGCCTGTGGTGGTTTGCAGGCTGGCCACGGCCCCCGGAAACCCAAGCGAAGGCCCTGGTATCTGGGATTTATTTATCTTCTATAATTGAAACTTTGTAGCCTTGAATGGAGGCCTAGGCCAGCCAGGGTGTGCGGAAAGCTTGGCTTCCTCCATTGCGGGGGGCAACTCAAGCATCCTGCTCTCTCCAGCTCCATGGTTGCCGCCATTTTTGTTGGGATTTATTTATCTTCTATAATTGAAACTTTGTAGCCTTAAGTGGAGGCCTGGGCCAGCCAGGGTGTGCAGAAAGCTTGGCTTCCTCCATTGCCGGGGAAACCCAGGCCTCCTGCTCACTCCATGGCTGCAGCCATCTTGGTTGGGTTAATTTGCATACTTGCTCCTGATTGGCTGGTGGGCGTGGCTTGTGGGTATAGCGGAATGGTGGTTAATTTGCATATTACTCTTTTATTAGGATAATACTCTGCTTTTATAAATGGATATTATTATGTTCAAACTCAAAGGAACATATACAGTTAGGTCAAACTCCAATAAATAAAAGTGAACTCTTCTTACTCCAGCCTGTGTGTGCACTTATAGTGAGCAGGAGTTCATCCATTTTCTAGGGTAGCCGTGGGCAAACTACAGCCCGCAGGCCGGATCCGGCCCGTTCGGCTGTTCTATCCAGCCTGCGGAGCCAAAAGAGCGGAGGGTTCTCTTGCTCTCCCCTCCGCTCCTTTACTTTGAATTTATATTAGTTCACACAAACACTCCATCCATGCTTTTGTTCCGGCCCTCCGGTCCAGTTTAAGAACCCATTGTGGCCCTCGAGTCAAAAAGTTTGCCCACCCCTGTTCTAGGGTCTAACATTCTTTTCTGGGTTGACTCTCCTGCTAGGTCATTCTTCTCTATGTTGAATCAAAGTTTTCCTCTCAGTAATTTTGACCTGATTCTGTTTTCTAGAGAGATACACAAAAATAAATAAAATAAGTCTTAATTATTTTGGCACCACAATCATGTTCTTCATTATTTAATTATTTTTTAAATCCACTTCTTAAAAGACAAAAGTTAGTCATTAGACTTTTACTTAAGTCCAATTAATTATTTTTAATGGGTGAGGTTTAAAAAAGAAAAAAGAGAGAGAATAGCACTGTAGCACCATCTATGGTAACAAAATGTCACTGCAGCCTCCTCTGAGGGTGTGAACACCTGAATGAATACACATTGCTACACATCCACCAGAATGGCTAGTTTAAAAGGCTGCCAAAGTCACGTTGGTGAGAATGTGCTGTAATCAGAACTCCATATTATGCCCATGAGAATATAGGTAGTTTGCAATTCATTTGAGAAACTGTTTGGAAGTATCTTCTAACATTGAACATTTTCTTACTCTATGACTCAGCTATTATTTTCTAGTAAAAGCCTGAAGCAGACTGTGCATACCAAAAGATATATGTACAACAATTTTTTCACAGAGCACTGTAGTAATATTCAAAACCAGAAATAACCTGAGTGTCTACCAACAAAATAATGGATAAATAAATCATGGCACTGGTAATACAATAAATTAGTATACCACAATGATAGTGAAGCAATCATTAGTAGAAGTAAAAATATTCATGACTATCCTATATAATAAAAGCCTAATATGCTAAGTGTCCGGTAGCCCATTAAACCAATCAAAGCGTAATATGCTAATGATATGCTAAGGCCACTCAACTGCTTGCTATGAGGTGCGACCACAAGGGGGCAGACACTCCAACCAGTAGGTTAGCTTGCTGCTGGGGTCTGGCCAATCGGGACTGAGCTAGATGGGCTGAACACGCCTTGGAGCCCTACCGCATTCCCTCTCGTGTCCCTCCCCGGCCCCGATCATGCACTGGTGGGGTCCCTTGGCCTGGCCTGCACCCTCTCTTAATCTGGGACCCCTCGGGGGATGTCAGAGATCCAGTTTCGGCACGATCCCACAGGCCAGGCTGAGGGACCCCACTGGTGCATGAATTCATGCACTGGGCCTCTAGTCACTAATAAAAGTCTGAGCTGAAGATGTCTGACACAAAGGAGTGCCATTCAATTTCTACTATGTTCACAATCAGAGTAATTCATGGTGTTCAAGATCAGGACAGTTTCACTTTGGGGGACAAAAAGGAAGCAGTGATTTTGGTGTGGACACAGGGAATGCTGGTAATGTTTTTTTTTTTTAAAATTTGGGTGTGAGTATGTACACTTGGTGATAATTCATTGAGTATAAATTACGATTGGTGCATTTTCTGTACATACGTTGTACTCAACTAAAAACTTAGAAAAATACTAATTAGAAAACATTGAAATTTTTTTAAAGTATATTGAAAGATTATTTAACTCTAAAAATATTATTTGGTAATAAATTCTTATAATTGTTGCTATTTTCCTTTATTGAACAAATATTTGCTGTCTACTAGTTGCCAGATACACACCCTGGTTAAGCAGAAGCCACATCTCTGTAGAGATGTGGAACTAGAAAATAGAAAGTTGTATCTTCAATAACAAAAAAATAATAGTCCAGTAGTGATATATTTAATAAAAATACAACATATCATTCATTGGCAAAAATAATGGGCGAAAAAGATAAAATTAAAGTTTTAATAAAGTGTTAATACATTAATTTCATGTAATTACAGTTAAGTAATCTACCAAAATAGGACAGTACCTCTATAGAACTGACTTGAAGGAAAAGTTAAAAATTATTTCTAATTAGCATAATGGCTATTAAAATATTTGTTTTAAGTTGCTGAAATACATGTTTCCTTTTGAATAAGAAAAGCACTTTCTGCTGAGTCCCAACCATGTGCTCATGTGCCTATACACTATACAGACATCCTTTGTTTACAGGTACAATTAACACCAACATATGGTAACTGACTTTTGTTAATGCTTAAAAAAATATTTTCTGATTTCTATCAACTTCATTAACCCCATCCAAGAGATGTAACAAGTCACAATGCCCACCTGGGTTTACTGCTTCAACTATTAGTTATCAGTCCCATCTGAATACTTTTTGAAAAAATATAGATTTATGGCTCATCCTCAATGATTCTGATTCACTGGGACTGCTTTCCACTTCAGTGGAAGACAAGTACCTACCATAACACTAACTTAAACTTGTCAATTGTCAAAAATTCTAAATAATAGAAATTGGTAAGTTTATTACTATCTGCATTGCTAGTTTCTTTTTCTGAATAGTCTCTACCATTTCAGCAGATAGCAGGCACAAGTAAATATTTACTCAATATATTTAATTGAGTAGGTTTTTAAGATCACTATAAAAAATAGAAAATAAGTTTATTGAAAATAACACACCTATAAATATTACTTCAAATTAAAATAATTTAAAGAGAAAATGAAATAAAAATAAATTTACACAGTCTTTAAAAATTGTGATAATACATACATGTCTTTAACATACACTCACCAAATAGAATATCCATTTCCTATTACATATGGAATTTGTATATTAAAGACTAAAACTTTAGAATAATAAATGACTGTATTTATATTTCATTGGTAACATTTTATTAAAACATAACAAGTTTCCAACATTAATAAATAGATTGGATTTATTTTGTATGAAAATTGTATTATTTAAAACTTCACAAAATAGAGACTCTTCATATTAAATGGTTAGGTCAAATTAATGTTATTGTTAAATCTTAATGCTGTTTTTAGGGGTGAAATTCATTCATTGTGATGACAGTTGAACTGGTCATTAAGTAAATCCTATTTTAGAGCAGTTATTTGTAGTTATATGTTGGTGGTTGTTGGCCATGGAATCATCTATAGTTAACAACAGTAGATTTAGGTTCTGGTATGGAAGTGATGAGAGTGAATGTTAAGATTTAATTTGCAGGCATCCTAACTACAGCTGTGATTAAAAGGTCATTATGAATTTGCCATTTCTGTCAAGTGGGAGTGATGATGTGACCTACTGTATTTATTATTAATAGAGGCAGTGTTTGGTTCAGATGAATAAGTAATGGATGGCTTTGAATAACATGTCAACAGAAATTACAGTGCTTATAAATTCAGGTGAAGGGTTTAGTGAAAGGTATTGTAGTAGTAAGTACAGTAGAAATGATGGTGCATGGAAATGGTAGCATGACTGTGTGATCAATAAATGTGGTGGTACCTACTGTGAAATATGAAAAGTTATGATACTAGCATATTTTGTTAATTGTCATACTATACACTCATTTGAAGGGGCAGTGAAATTGCTAATTGCACTGTAATAGGTTACTTAGAAGGTGATGATCATTTTCTATTAACAGGTAATATTGGTTATGGAGATTATAAATTCAGCTGAAGTCATGCTATTGTGTCTGTAAAGTCAGTTGGGTTAGTAGTATCTGTGTTGATTTTATTCTTATTAAGGTCGTGGCAGTGGAGGTAGAAAATGATGTTTTAGTTGAATCAGAAAGCAAACTATATTCAGTAACTAATTGAGTCACTAGATTCACATACCTACTGTGGGCAATGTACATTCAGTTGAAGAACAAGTATGGTGCCTGGAGACTCTGTTAAACTGATGCTAATTACAGGTTCATTTAAATGGAAATTTTTCATATTTGAGTTGAGTTTGTTGAATGGTTTATAGTTGTACCTTAAGCTGGAGTAACAGAGGTTGTCAGAATGGATAAGAAAAAGTTGAAATGGTACTGTAATCTCGTAACAGTAGATTCAGTAAAAGTTGTGATCACAGGCCCAGTTAATATGCACCTGGTACTCATATCTATAGGTGCAATAGAAAAGATAATTGTACTTGTAGTGCATTCAGTTGAAGGAACAATGCTTGCAGTTATGGCAGTAGGTTCAAATTAAAAGATGGTATTCATACTTGTGACAAGGTGATGGCTGCATAGTGGTTGTAGATTAGATAAAAGCAGTAGTAACCATTGGGTGGTGGTCTGAGTAGTGGTGTGGGTAGTTGTTGTGGTAGGTGCCTGCTGTGGTGATTATACGTTCAATAGAGGAGCTAGTGGTAATTGTGATTATGGCCACAGTGGTAGCGCTGGTAGTCATTGTGGAAATCAGTGCTGTTGAAGTGGGGCTGCTGCCTGGTGTGCATTTATTTGAAATGATATCAGTGACTGGTGGCTATAGGCTTAGTAGAAGCAGTAGTGTTGTCCCACATCTTGCAGTCTTACTGGTAGTACTGGAAGTTATTGTGGCAGTTGATTAACTTGAAATGGTGGTTGAAGGTTCAGTAGAAGACCGACTGGTGGCTGCTGTGTTTGTAGCCTCAGTAGAAGTGCTAGCAGTGGTTGTGGTAGTTGGTTTACTTGAAGTGGTTTCTGCTGATAAAGTGGTTGTAGATGGAGTGAAAGCAGTACCGGTCGCTGCTGTGGTTGTAGCCTCAATGGTAGTGTTGGCAGTAGTTGTGGTAGTTGTTTCAGTTGTAACAGGGACTGCCATTGTCATTGTAGGTTCAGTTGAAGGGGTATCTGTTGCTGTGGTGGCTATAGGTACTGTAGAAGCAGTAGTGGTGTCTTACTGGGATATAGCCTCAGGGGTAGTGCCAGAAGTTGTGGTGGCAGTTGGTTCACTTGATGAGGTAGCTGTTGTTGTGGATGCAGGTTCAGTAGAAGTTGTAGTGGTGGTTGTTGTGGTTGTAGCCTCGGTGGTAGCACTGGCAGTACTGGTAGTTGGTCCTGTTGAAGTAGTGGCAGCTGTGCTGGTTGTAGCTTCAGTTGAAGTGGTTTCTACTGATGTGGCAACTGTAGATTCTGTAGAAGCAGTAGAGAAAGTGGTGGCTGTAGCCTCAGTAGAGCTGGCAGTGGTTGAGATAGTTGGATCAGTTGAAATGGTAGCTGTTGTGGTGGCTATAGGTCCAGTAGAAGCTGCTGTGGTGGCTGTTGTAGTGATAGCTGCAGTGGTACTGCTGGCAGTTGTGGTAGGTGGTTCTATTGATGTGGTGGCAGATGTAGTGGCAGTAGGCTCAGCTGAAGTGGTGTCTGCTACTGTGGTGGTTGTAGATTTGGTAGAAACGGTGGTGGTGGCTGTTGTGGTTGTAGCCTCAGTGATAGTGCTGGCAGTAGTTGTGGTGGTTGCTTCGCTTGTAGGTTCAGTAGAAGTGGTAGGTATTGCTGTGGTGGTTGTAGGTTCAGTAGAAGCAGTAGTGGAGTCAGATATGGTTGTAGACTCAGTGACAATACTGGCCGTGTTTGTGGTAGTTGGTTCACTTGAAGTGGTTTCTGCTGCCATCGTGGTTGCAGATGTGGTAGAAGTGGTACTGGTGGCCTGTGTGGTTGTAGCCACAGGGGTACTGCTAGCAGTCGTTGTGGTAGTCGTTTCAGTTGTAGTGGGTGCTGCTGTTGCAGTTGTAGGTTTAGTTGAAGTAGTATCGGTTGCTGTCGTGGTCATAGGTTTTGCAGAAGCAGTAGTGGTATCTGATGTGGTTGTAGCCTCAGGGGTAGTGCTGAAAGTTGTGGTGGCAGTTGGTTCACTTGAGGTGGCTGTTGTTGTAGTTGCAGGTTCAGTAGAAGTTGTAGTGGTGGCTGTTGTGGTGGTAGACTCGGTGGTAGCACTGGCAGTACTGGTAGTTGGTCCTGTTGAAGTAGTGGCAGCTGTGCTGGTTGTAGCTTCAGTTGAAGTGGTTTCTACTGATGTGGCAGCTGTAGATTCCGTAGAACCAGTAGAGATAGTGGTGGTTGTAGCCTCAGTAGTGCTGGCAGTGGTTGAGATAGTTGGTTCAGTTGAAATGGTAGCTGTTGTGGTGGCTGTTGGTCCAGTAGAAGCTGCTGTGGTGGCTGTTGTAGTGATGGCTGCAGTGGTACTGCTGGCAGTTGTGGTAGGTGGTTCTATTGATGTGGTGGCAGATGTAGTGGCAGTAGGCTCAGCTGAAGTGGTGTCTGCTACTGTGGTGGTTGTAGATTTGGTAGAAACAGTGGTGGTGGCTGTTGTGGTTGTAGCCTCAGTGATAGTGCTGGCAGTAGTTGTGGTGGTTGCTTCACTTGTAGGTTCAGTAGAAGTGGTAGGTATTGCTGTGGTTGCAGGTTCAGTTGAAGTGGTAGGTATTGCTATGGTGGTTGTAGGTTCAGTAGAAGCAGTAGTGGAGTCAGATATGGTTGTAGACTCAGTGACAATACTGGCCGTGTTTGTGGTAGTTGGTTCACTTGAAGTGGTTTCTGCTGCCATCGTGGTTGCAGATGTGGTAGAAGAGGTACTGGTGGCCTGTGTGGTTGTAGCCACAGGGGTACTGCTAGCAGTCGTTGTGGTAGTCGTTTCAGTTGTAGTGGGTGCTGCTGTTGCAGTTGTAGATTTAGTTGAAGTAGTATCAGTTGCTGTGGTGGTCATAGGTTTTGCAGAAGCAGTAGTGGTGTCTGATGTGGTTGTAGCCTCAGGGGTAGTGCTGGAAGTTGTGGTGGCAGTTGGTTCACTTGAGGTGGCTGTTGTTGTGGTTGCAGGTTTGGTAGAAGTTGTAGTGGTGGCTGTTGTGGTGGTAGACTCGGTGGTCGTACTGGCAGTAGTTGTGGTTGTTGCTTCAGTTGTAGGTTCAGTTGAAGGGGTATCTGTTGCTGTGGTGGTTATAGGTTCAGTGGAAGCAGTAGTGGTGTCGGATCTGGTTGTAGCATCAGTAGTGCTGGCAGTGGTTAGGGTAGTTGGTTCACTTGAAGTGGTTTTTGCTGCCATGGTGGTTATAGATGTGGTAGAAGTGGTACTGGTGGCCGGTGTGGTTGTAGCCTCAGTGGTAGCACTGGCAATAGTTTTGGTAGTTGTTTCAGCTGTAGTGGTGGCAGCTGTGCTGGTTGTAGCTTCAGGTGAAGAGGTTTCTGCTGAGTTGGCAGTTGTAGATTCAGTAGAAGCAGTAGAGATAGTGGTGGTTGTAGCCTCAGTAGTGCTGACAGTGGTTGGGGTAGTTGGTTCAGTTAAAGTGGTAGCTGTTGTGGTAGCTGTTGGTCCAGTAGTAGCCGTTGTGGTGGCCATTGTAGTGACAGCTGCAGTGGTAGTGCTGGCAGGTGTGGTAGGTGGTTCTGTTGAAGTGGTGGCAGATGTAGTGGTAGTAGGCTCAGCTGAAGTGGCGTCTGATATTGTAGTAGTTACAGATTCGGTAGAAGTGGTGGTGGCCATTGTGGTTGTAGCTTCGTTGGTAGTGCTGGCAGTAGTTGTAGTTGTTGCTTCAGTTGTAGGTTCAGTTGAAGTGGTATCTGTTGCTCTGGTAGTTGTAGGTTTAGTAGAAGCAGTAGTGGTGTCAGATGTGGTTGTAGCCTCGATGGTAGTGCTGGCAGTACTTGTGCTTGTTGCTTCAGTTGTAGGTTCAGTTGAAATGGTTTCTGCTGATGTGACAGTTGTAGATTCTGTAGAAGCAGTAGAAATAGTGGTTGTTGTAGCCTCAGTAGTGCTGGCAGTGGTTGAGATAGTTTGTTCAGTTGAAGTGGTGGCTGTTGCTTCTGTAGAAGCCATAGTGGTGGTTGTTGTAGTGATAGCTGCGGTGATAGTGCTGGCAGCTGTGGTAGGTGGTTCTGTTGAAGTGGTGGCATATATAGTGGTAGTAGTCTCAGCTGAAGTGGTATCTGGTACTGTAGTAGTTGCAGATTCAGTAGAAGCAGTGGTTTTGGCCGTTGTGGTTGTAGCCCCGGAGGTAGTGCTGGCAATAGTTGTCGTTGCTGCTTCGGTTGTAGGTTCGGTTGAAGTGGTAGCTATTGCTGTGGTTGTTATTGGTTCAGTAGAAGCAGTACTGGTATCCAGTATGGTTGTAGACTCAGTGGAAGTACTGGCCGTGTTTGTGGTAGTTCGTCCACTTGAAGTGGTTTCTGTTGCCATCGTGGTTGCAGATGTGGTTGCAGATGTGGTAGAAGTGGTATTGGTGGCCTGTGTGGTTGTAGCCTCAGGGGTAGTGCCAGAAGTTGTGGTGGCAATTGGTTCAATTGATGAGGTGGCTGTTGTTGTGGTTGCAGGTTCAGTAGAAGTTGTAGTGGTGGCTGTTGTGGTGGTAGCCTTAGTGGTAGCGCTGGCAGTACTGGTAGTTGGTCCTGTTGAAGTAGTGGCAGCTGTGCTGGTTGTAGCTTCAGTTGAAGTGGTTTCTACTGATGTGGCAGCTGTAGATTCCGTAGAACCAGTAGAGATAGTGGTGGTTGTAGCCTCAGTAGTGCTGGCAGTGGTTGAGATAGTTGGTTCAGTTGAAATGGTAGCTGTTGTGGTGGCTGTTGGTCCAGTAGAAGCTGCCGTGGTGGCTGTTGTAGTGATGGCTGCAGTGGTACTGCTGGCAGTTGTGGTAGGTGGTTCTATTGATGTGGTGGCAGATGTAGTGGCAGTAGGCTCAGCTGAAGTGGTGTCTGCTACTGTGGTGGTTGTAGATTTGGTAGAAACGGTGGTGGTGGCTGTTGTGGTTGTAGCCTCAGTGATAGTGCTGGCAGTAGTTGTGATGGTTGCTTCGCTTGTAGGTTCAGTAGAAGTGGTAGGTATTGCTGTGGTGGTTGTAGGTTCAGTAGAAGCAGTAGTAGAGTCAGATATGGTTGTAGACTCAGTGATAATACTGGCCGTGTTTGTGGTAGTTGGTTCACTTGAAGTGGTTTCTGCTGCCATCGTGGTTGCAGGTGTGGTAGAAGTGGTACTGGTGGCCTGTGTGGTTGTAGCCACAGGGGTACTGCTAGCAGTCGTGGTAGTCATTTCAGTTGTAGTGGGTGCTGCTGTTGCAGTTGTAGGTTTAGTTGAAGTAGTATCAGTTGCTGTGGTGGTCATAGGTTTTGCAGAAGCAGTAGTGGTGTCTGATGTGGTTGTAGCCTCAGGGGTAGTGCTGGAAGTTGTGGTGGCAGTTGGTGCACTTGAAGAGGCAGCTGTTGTTGTGGTTGCAGGTTCGGTAGAAGTTGTAGTGGTGGCTGTTGTGGTGGTAGCCTCGGTGGTCGTACTGGCAGTAGTTGTGGTTGTTGCTTCAGTTGTAAGTTCAGTTGAAGGGGTGTCTGTTGCTGTGGTGGTTATAGGTTCAGTGGAAGCAGTAGTGGTGTCGGATCTGGTTGTAGCATCAGTAGTGCTGGCAGTGGTTAGGGTAGTTGGTTCACTTGAAGTGGTTTTTGCTGCCATGGTGGTTATAGATGTGGTAGAAGTGGTACTGGTGGCCGGTGTGGTTGTAGCCTCAGTGGTAGCACTGGCAATAGTTTTGGTAGTTGTTTCAGCTGTAGTGGTGGCAGCTGTGCTGGTTGTAGCTTCAGGTGAAGAGGTTTCTGCTGAGTTGGCAGTTGTAGATTCAGTAGACGCAGTAGAGATAGTGGTGGTTGTAGCCTCAGTAGTGCTGGCAGTGGTTGAGATAGTTGGTTCAATTGAAATGGTAGCTGATGTGGCTGTTGGTGCAGTAGAAGCCATCGTGGTGGCTGTAGTGGTGATAGCCACAGTGGTAGTGCTGGCAGGTGTGGTAGGTGGTTCTGTTGAAGTGGTGGCAGATGTCATGGTAATAGGCTCAGCTGAAGTGGTTTCTGCTACTGTGGTGGTTGTAGATTCAGTAGAAGCAGTGGTGGTGGCCATTGTGGTTGTAGCCTCAGTTGTTGTGCTGGCAGGATTGGTAGGGGGTCCTGCTGAAGTGGTGGCTGCTGTGCTGGTTATAGCTTCAGTTGAAGTGCTTTCTGCTTCTGTGGCAGTTGTATAGTGAGCCGAAGCAGTGCTGATAATGGTGGTTGTAGCTTCAGTAGCCGTGCTTGCAGTGGTTGCAATAGTTGGCTCTGTAGAAGTGGTGGCTACTGTTGTGGTGGTGGGTTCAGTTGAAGTGGTAGCTGCTGTGGTGGTTGTAGGTTCAGTAGAAGTTGTAGCAATGGCCATTGTGGTGGTAGCCCCAGAGGTAGTGCGAGAACTTGTTTTGGCTGTTAGTTTACCTGAAGTGGTAGCTGCTGTGGTGGTTGAAGATTCAGTGGAAGCAGTACTGGTGACTGTTGTGGTTGAAGCCTCCGTGGTAGTGCTGGCAGTTGTGGTAGGTAGTTCTGTTGAGGTGGTGGCTGCTGTGGTGATAGTAGGTTCAGCTGAAGTTGTGTCTGCTGCTGTGGTAGATCTAGATTCTATAGAAGCAGTAGTGATGGTTATGGTTGTAGCCTCAGTTGCAGTGCCTGAAGTCATTGTTGTAGTGGTTTCAGATAAAGTGTTGCCTTCTGCTGTTGTGGTTTCTGTTTGAGCAGTGGTTGCAGCACTAGTAGATTCTGTTGAAGGGCGACCAGTGGTTGTAGTGATGATAGTTGAAGTGGGTGGTGTGGTAGAATCTGTTATGGTAGTGGGAATTATAGGCTCAGAACTAGTTTCAGTTGCAAATGAAGTTGTCTCATGGTTTGAGGGAAAGTGGATAACAATGGAGGCATTATTATTTTTCCCATTATACACCAAAGACACTATGAGTACTCCAATTGCTGTTGTTATCACACAGGCTAAGAGACAAACCAGGAAGATTTTCCACAGAGACCAGTCACTAAAGAAATTTCGTGTCACCTAGAAAGGATGCATATAAAATTACTGAAAATCAAATCAAATGTTTCAAAACATTAATACCATTGAAAATCCTTTTTTATATATTACCTTACTGAAAGATGTATATACATAAAACACTATTAATAGCTTCTAATAATAAAGAATGACTCAAATTTAAGATTTCATTTAAGAAAGACTTGGTCCTTTCACTATCTTTAATATAGGAACAAATAAATTTCTACCAATTTCTCATGTTTTCTTTTCATATATCTGTATCTCAAACTTTTTTAAAAAAGGTAATTAATGTTTTCTTAGAAACTCTATATTCCTGCCACTATTAAAAGTTTCTATACATGTGTGGTGATGGCTGTACACAGTGATCTGAGTGACCCAAAAGATCACCTGATTAAATCTCCTCCCCTTCTTGCTTGTCAGCTATCAGAAATTTTGCTACTTTGAAGTCTTCGATTTTAAGTGTATTGATTAATGGCTTGTCAAGTTTCCTAGCTAATTTTTCGTACAGATTAGCATTTGGCAGGATGAAATTTAAAATCTGAAAACATTTGTTGAAATCCCACATCTGTTGCCACCAGTTATTTCCATTGGGTAAGATACTTACCCCTTTGATGGAATCCTTTCATCCATAAAAATGGATGTGATAAGATTAGAATAAGAATTAATGTCAGTAAAAGTACTTTATAAATTTTAAAATGCTATTTATATAACAAATTACAGTGGAACCTTGGTTCTTGAACTTAATTAGTTCCAGGAAGCTGTTTGAGAAGCGATTTGTTCGAAAACCAAACATTTTTTCGCATAAGAAATCATGTAAATTGCATTAATTAGTTCCAGACCCCCCACCCCAAAGGATTACCTGTTTTAACCTTATATACAGCACAAGTCTACTGTAATCTATAAGCAAACACTTCTTTTCTTAAATGTATCAAACCCACTACTAGCCTTAAACGAATCTCTTTCAGCACTCTTCCAGGTGTGTCTTTTAGGAAGTCAGCTTGAGGCATTTTGTTTTTCACATATCACTGCCTCCAAAATGCTGATACTGTCACGGGCTAACTGCCTTTTCCTTTATCCAAATCAACAACAGTTTTTCTACCTCTGTGATCATTGTTTCTTTTTACACTCCATAGCAACATTAGCACTCTTGATGGCCTCTTTAGGGTTTACTAGTAAAGTTGGGCTAATCACCCATTTGTCAGCAACAAAAGAAAAGAAAACCCACAAAAATATTCACAGCATGATTTCCTGCGATGTTAACAAACCCTAAATTTCTAGATAAACTGACCAGAATTCTCTCCTTTGTTTGTGTCAGTGAGGCACTTTTTGTCATGCTGAAGTACCAGCATGGAATTTTTGTCCAAAGACCAAGATATTTGTTTTGTGAACAACTTGGTGGAGAACCAAATTGTTTGAGATGGGAGACATTTGAGAACCAAGGTTTGACTGTATATATAAATATATATGTAATTTAATATATATAATATATACACTTACATATATATAATTTGTTATTGTAGAGGAAACACCGCATAGTGTAGAACATGTAAGTCTTCAGATCAGAAAGTCTTGAATTTAAGTCCCATACCATTAATATTCTAAGCAAGTTTATTAACTTGTCTAATTCTCAATTTGCCTTATATCAAAAGTGGGGATAATTATATCTACCTCAAAGTGTTGCTGAGAAAATTAAAATCAGAAATATCCTCCTTATATTCTTGCAGAAGGCAGTTCATGTAAAAATTAGGAGCACGGGCACGGAGTCTAACAGATTTAGGTTTAAATTTTAACTCCACCTTTCACTAGATGGATGATGCTGATGGGGAAAATAAGATATTTGGTGGGGGGGCTAACAATCTGAATCTGTGCCAGAAACCTAATGTGCCTTCTTGATAGCCTATAATTAAGTCACTGCCCCTTTCTCCACAATCTGGTCTTGCAAGACCTGTTTACCTAAGTACTCCCATTTTACAGAGGCCATAAACCATGAACAATACACAACCCCCAGAGCGGGTTATCAACACTGGTGCCAGGCCAGGCCTTTAGGTGTGGTTTCACATATCCCATCCCAACACACAGGGCTTTTTGCAAAGCCTGCTAAAGGTCCAGAAGTCCCATCCATATTTGGGGGACAAAGAAACCAAAGGGTATAAAGGGAGAGCTTCCTCCATATTGGTTTGCTCAGGATTTGGAGAGGAACAGTCTACCCTGAGTCACTGTACTAGTACATGGGAAACATTTGAAAATAAGTGGATTTTTCCTGTATCTCCAGTACTCCTATGTATTTTTCGGTCACCTGGTAAATTCTGTAACAATGCTATTTGGAAATTTGCATTATATTTCAAAGCTGCAATCCCCTCATGTGGATCCTATCACCTATTGCACAGGATTTCTGTTAAGAGTAAACAAGAAAACAATATGGGTAACATTGCCCAGCACTTACTAAGTATTCAAAAAAACACTTGCATTCACTAATCACTTCATTATTATCCCTTTTCCTATAACTTAAAGCAGATCGCTAAAGGAAACAAACAGAGCAGATGTCTTTGGAGCATGTAGAATAGCTCTTAAAAGTCACAAAATATGGAAAACGGTCTCAGATAGTAAACCTCCTAGGAAATGAGAAGCAGCCCAAGGGCATGGGCCACTAAGGCTACGGATTTAGGGCACCAACTGAGAAAGCCCAAAGACAAATAGCCCCAGGGCGTCCGCGTCTTAGAAAGGAAGTCAGGGGGTAGGAGAGGAAGGGCCATATTCACATCTCATGTAAGGGAGATAATTACCCTCATTTTTTATTTGAATCTTTAAAAAGAGGGGCAAGATTATTAGAAACTTGGCATTAAACTGACCTGAGACCTGTGCGTCCATGCTATTACCCTTGCTAACTAGCTGTGTGAATTCTTAAAACATTCTAAACTTCCCAGACCACATTTTTTTCCACCTATCACTACATAAATGCATCTAAAATAACTCCCAGCTCTCTGATTGGTCTGGTTTGTTTGAGGTCATCAGAGACGTGTTATCTAAATAATTCTTATCTATCAAAACCATTCTTCCACAATGTCTCCTGACAGAGAGTGTACCCTTTTTTATTTTGTTAGAGTCTCTCCAAACTGTCTCTATAGTAAGATTAACTGGAGGAGGGGTGTAGTCCAGAGCTGGAAGCACTGAACCAAACTGGCAAGCGTCATCATCAATCAATCAAAGTCAAGTTTTCATCTTGGTGTGGAAGCGGAGGGGACTCAGAGATCAGACCTTAAGGTGAAGAAAATAGAATAATAAGAAAAAGGGTCATAGCCAAAACCGGTTTGGCTCAGTGGATAGAGCGTCAGCCTGCGGACTGAAAGGTCCCAGGTTCGATTCCCGTCAAGGGCATGTACCTTGGTTGCGGGCACATCCCCAGTAGGAGGTGTGCAAGAGGCAGCTGATCGATGTTTCTGACTATCTATCACTCTTCCTTCCTCTCTGTAAAAAATCAATAAAATATATATTAAAAAAAAAAAAAGAAAGAAAAGAAAAAGGGTCATAAATATGGGAAATCTGCTTCAGGGTACCGAACCAATAGTGCTAAATAGTTTCTAAGTCAAAGTTGAAAACACATGAGGTCAGAACTAGGAGGCTAACAGAAGGCCCACAGTTGGCTCAGAGGCAGGAAAAGAAAGAGAGCGAGACAGATCACCCACAGACTAAGGCCCCAGAGCCTTAACACATGACTTCATCTCCACCTGAGCAAGGGGTACAATGTCATTTACGGCCAATGCATTTGCTGTCATCGCCTCCTCGGTCCTCAAAATAAAAGAGACCCCAAAACTTTATTTTCTTTGACCCTTAGATATTTTCTCCAAATTGTGTATGTTTTTGTCTTTCTATCATGATCATTAACTCCTTAAATGAAGAGCCCCATAAATCTGTCTCTTGCATTCCCTCTCAGTGACATGTTTAAATGATGCTGTAGATTTTCAAATGTTATTGTTAATTGAGTGAATGGTTTTCCTCCAAAATAATAGATCAAGAATATTTCCATGAGAATTATGTCATACCCAGAGAAAGAGTGTTGTCCCAAACATTACCTGACAATGTTGTAATTCTCTGTTTGGAAATTCCGGGTTTCCAAGGGTCCCTGTATTGGTGCAGACATTAGTTAAATTGGTACCAGTATCACAAGCTACATCAGTTGATGCTGGAAACAGACATGCTGAACTGTGAGCTTTGTGGTTTTTTGTGCTCAGAAATGACTGTGTATAGAAAAGAATGGGGAAAAATAGGAATTATTATATTTGATGGCTAAAGTAATATAATTCTGACAAATATAAATCAGATTGTGGCATATTATGATATATTTGAGCAAATAAATCCATGTGAAACCTGCTTGAAAAAAACAAATGAAGACTTTCATTATATTTCTTCTCAAAACAAGGAAAGCTAGATAATTGTCAGAAGTTACAGTTAATCATCTATAATAATAAAAATCTAAGCGATCATCACAACTGAACGGACAACCCAACAGGCTGTGTGGGGCGACCAAGCTGGCAGGGGGGGGCAGTGAGGGGCAACCAAATGACTGAGCAGCAGACTGTGTGGGGCAACCAGGCCCACAGGGGAGGCAGTTGGGGATGACCAGGCCAGCAGGGCAGGGGGACAGTGAAGGGTGACCAGGCCGGTGGGGGGGTGGGGGCAGTGAGGGGCGACCAGGCTGGCAGGGGGGGCAGTTGGGGGCGACCAGGTCAGCAGGGGGGCAGTAAGGGGTGACTAGGCCAGCCGTAAGGGGGGGGGGGCAGTTAGCAGTGACCAGGCTGGTGGCAGGGGGGAGGGGCAGTTGTGGGTGACCAGCCCAGCAGGGGGGGCAGGCAGGCAGGCAGGTGAGCAGTTAGGAGCTAGTGGTCTCAGATTGTGAGAGGGATGTCTGACTGATGGTTTAACTGGCAATTGGACATCCCTCGAGGGGTCCCAGATTGGAGAGGGTGCAGGCTGGGCTGAAGGGACCTCCCCTCCCCCATGCATGAATTTTGTGCACCGGGCCTCTAGTCTATATATGTAAAAGCCTAATATGCTAAGTATCTGACCGATCGGTCAACTGCTCAACCAGTCACTATGACATGCACTGACCACCAGGGGGCACACGCTCTGACTGGTAGGTTAGCTTGCTGCTGGACTGGGCAAGATGGGCCAGACATGCCCTGGAGCCTTCCCGAGGTCCCTCCCCAGCTGGCCAGCCAGCCCCCATTGGCCCCGATCGGGACTGGGGAGACAGCCCCGATTGGCCCTGATCTCCAGCCAGGCTGAGGGACCCCACCCGTGCACAAATTCATGCACCAGGCCTCTAGTTTTATATAATTATTGATATTAAAATCCAGGAATAAGCCTTATTTTTTATCTTCATCATATTTAATGCATTTGTTCACTATCATTACGTGGCAAGCAGGTATAAAGTGGTTATATAAAAAAAAAAAGTCTCACATTGAAAATTCTAAGACCTTAAGGGTTATCAAGAACAATTTTTAGGCCCTGGCCAGGTGGCTAGGCTGGTTGGAGCATTAACCATTACACCAAAAGGTTGCTGGTTCAATTCCTGGTCAGGGCACATACCTAGGTTATGGGCTCAATCCCCAGTCAGGGAGCATATGGCAGGGCAACTGATCAATGTTTCTCTTTCTCTTTTCCTTCCACTCTCTAAAATTAATAAACATTATCCTCAGGTGAGGATAAAAATAAATAAATAAATAAAAATTAAAAAAAAAAAAAAACTGTTTTGGCCCTGGGCAAGTAGCTAAGTTGGTTAGAGCATTGTCCCAATACCACAAGGTATTGTGGGTTTGATTCTGGGTCAGGGCACTTATAAGAATCAACCAATGAATGCGTGGATAAGTGGAACAACAAAGCCGATGCTTCTCTCTCTCTCTCTCTCTCTCTCTTTCTCTCTCTCTCTCTCTTTCCCTTCCTCTCTTTCTCTCTCTCAAATCAATAAATAAACATAAAAAAAGAACAATGTTTTTGGGTCATATTGAAAATGAGAAAACCAAGATCTAAAGAATTGAAGTGAGATTCTGGATAGAGTAACTTGCAATAGGCCCACTGCAATCAATCAATGAATCAATAATAATAACTGAAGAGCTTGAAAAAAACTAAAATTAGATTATGTAAAATTTAAAAGAGTTTGAAGGAGCTTTACAGAAGTGACCTACCAATCATAGGCCATTTTCTCTTCTGGGTGTGCCAGTTGATTCTGAGTATGAGCTGAGGTTCTGACTACCAAAAGAAGCGAGCAAAACTTTTGGTGTTCATGTGTGGCTGGCATGACAGATTGGAAAACAGAGGAGCCCGGACTCCAAGGCCTTAGCTATGTCCTGGACTAGCCTAGGAGGCTGGGGGCCTGGAATAGAAAGTCCGAGGGAAGGCTCCAGCAGTATGCTAGTAGTTAGGATATAATATCGTGCTAGAACAAGGGTGGTCTGGGAAGTTTAGAATGTTTTAAGAATTCACACTGTTAGTTAGTGGCAGTTGGTTCTGCACTAAGGACATTTATCAGATTTTGAAGCTGCCTGGCAAAGGAAGCTAAAGAATTGATTTTGAAACCTCCAAAGGTCAATCTCAAGAATATACGTGCAAACATTATAAACAAAAGAATAGCAAATTAACCCCCCCCACACACACAAAATATATATATATGTGTGTGTGTGTGTGTGTGTGTGTGTATATATATATATATGTATATATATATATATATAATGGTTAAAAATCATGACCAGTGAGATCTAGGTCTTTTTTTAAGTGAGGTTAATAGAAAAATAACTCAGATGCAGTTTTAAGAAAAAAAGGAGAATAATGTGTGTTACATACTCATGGAAGTGTCAATTATTACATGTAAATTTTTTATAGCTAAAAAGAATTATAGAATTATCTAGATTTTTTTCCTCATAGGACAACACAGTATTATTTAAATGTAATCTCTCTTGATTATATTGATTAAATACCAAATTATAAATGGTTATTGAAAAGGCTATTGGCATTGCTAGCCCAGTCTCTAAATTCTATTAGAACAAGGAAACTCAATATGTGTACAGACACCGGCCATTGAGCAACTAAAACTAAGAATAAAAAGGAGTATAATTGCAATTAACTATAGTCAAGAAGAAATACACTTGGGCATAAAGAATTAGTCAATATTTATTTTTCTAAAAATACAATGCCATGCCAAATAAATAAAGAAAATAGAATAACTATGCAATGAATAAGAGAAGATATGATACACACATGCACTTTAATGAATTTTCTGTTGTTTTTTTTTCACATTTTTTAAAACTTTATGTTTTTAGAAGAGTTTTAGGTTTAGAACAAAACTAATAAGGAGATACAGATATTTCCCAAATACTCCCTAGACCTCACACATGCACAGCCTCCCCCATTATAAGCATCACTCATTAAAGTGATACTTTTTTATTATTTTACCATGGATGAACTTACATTGACACATCATAATCACCCAAGGTCCACACTTTACCTGAGGGTTTACTCTTTTTTTTAACTTTATTTATTTTTGTTGTTGTTGACACTATTAACAAATGTCCTCATTTTCCTCCCCTTTGCCCACCTCCACCCAGCCCCACCCCCTTCTCTCTGTTTTTAAATAGGTAACTTTGAATAAATCACAAAGATTTATATTTCATAAAAGTGCTGTATATCTCTGTATTATTATTATAGCTGTTATTCAGCTATTCAGTTTTCTTGTGGCTGATAAACTTGGACATTTTTTGAACTTTTGTAATTAAATAAAAATTGCTGGCCATACCAACTTGCCAGAATGGAATGAAGAAAGATGATGGGTATCTACACTGAGAGTGGAGAACCCATGATACCGCAGCTTTGGGGGTAATATAATCCTCACTGTCCTATTTCCTCTCTAGTTTAATAAAAGTGGAATCTCTGAAAGTTAAAATTTTGAGCAGTTGGAGATCTAAGAATTATAGTTAATTAGCTCTTGGTAGAAGCCAATAATCTCCATTGTATATATCTAATATGCATCAACTGTATTCATGGAATATAATTTTAAATTCTCTGCTCATCCCTGAAAAGAGATTAATTTACCACTTCGTGTTTCCTAATTGGGAAAAGCAAACTCCTAAATTATCCCTTTTTATGTGGCCTTCAAATGCTACTTCAATCCATTAGTGAAAATGGTCCACTATGTAGCCCAAATATTCAGATGTAAAGTGAAATATTCAGTCAGTGATCAAAATCTGTGCCCTCTTTGAAAACTTTGCACTGTCTAAGAAAATCTTCAAGATGACTAATTTCTTACTGAAGGGAAATTTTCATCTGAGCACCTTGACACGATGAAGACAGTGAAAGAGATGCAAGGCCAGAGGGACCGTGAATAAATCTTCAGGGAAAGTGGATGCTGATCTAGAATCAAAAGAACAATTTCTCTGCCCTGTAATTTCTTGTCAGTGCACGGGGACAAAAATACTTTTCATCTCAGAATCTAACTGTCCATTCAAACTTATACTGTTTTCATTCAACACAATTCCTTTTCTATTTCTAATTATCGAGGCTCTAGTCAGACATGCACAGATATATAAAAGGCAATCCCAACATACACAGTACTAATTTTTTTCTTTTAAAAAAATAAGCAATAGTCAAATAATATGGTATATAACTGAACTCTAAAAGTTCACCTTAATACAATGTTTTACCAAGAAAAGAAATTCATAACTAGTTAAGTAGAGACCGATCTAAAGGATTTGCTAGGTAATTTGATTCCTAGACCTAACTTTCACTTATACAATTATCTTATGACTTTTAAAGATATATAGAAATCTTTGCGTTCTAACAAATCTACACATTACACAAAAAAACGAAGTGATTAACATAAAAATCTATATATCACATTTTAAAAACATAATTTGTTAATGCAGTCAAGTACAGAGTGTTGGCTTATGTTTGAATTATAATAGCTGCAGAGAATTATTTGAACAGATTATGAAATTGTTACCCAAGATTGCTAATATCTTATATTAGGGGGTATTAAAATAAATGCCTCAATTTTGCATACATTGCTATGCAGGAAAAAATTAAAAATTTCTAATTAATAAGTAGTAAGTAATAGCTAAAAATTGGCTTCCATATAAAACCTTTATTGAGAATTCCTTTTGAGGAAGAACCATGCCATAACAAAAAATATATATATTAAAGTTCTATAAACATTGAACACAAGACTCTGAGCTATCAAAACATACCTGAGTGGTGCCACCAATACTCTCCGGCTGGTTTCCAGAGTGTTCAATATTCACTATGTATTTCCCATGTTTTCTGTCCATTTTTCAGCGGCCAATATCACAAACTCAACTCCAGAAACATTTTTCAGCCTATTCATTGCCCTTTATAGCTGAAACCTTGAGAAATAATTGTGTTGATTAATATTAAATCTACTATGAGACATCAATGTGTGGATTAGACGAAATAATAAATAATTATTCTTTATATGGGATCCACCTTAAGGAAGAAATGGGGTGTAAAGCAGTTACATAAGAAAACAAGCAAATCAATCCCACCTCTGTGAATACACTCTAAGGACTACTCCACTAGGCAGCCTGCCTAGGGGAGAAACTGCAGGCATCCAACTCTTCCCTCTTCCTCCTATCACATCATCTCACAGAACCCTTCCTTCCAACTCCAGCAATCACTTGAGACAGAATTCTGAAATAAGTGAATGTTGCTGTTGCTTCTTTACTAACTGGACATGAACATCTTTCCCTTCTTATTGGCAGTGACTTTTAGACACTCATGACTCATTCAGTCGTGACTTCTAGGGTTCCTCCCCAGCTCTAGAACTTGTTCAATCTATTCTCTCTCTCTCTCTGCTTCTGGAAAAAAATTAATCTAACCTGGCTTATACTTCCTCAAGCCCCAAAATACAGATAGTTAATCTGATGAACAAATCTCTGTGAATGCATTCACTGGGGTCCATTTCTGTTCTCTTCTCGGGGGATCTATTTGGCATGGTTCCCCAGAAGACTACTTATGATCCTGCTTACAATTTAGTAACAGAACACATGGGTAGATGAAGCTCTTTTAACTTCTGTGAATTTTAAAAAGCAAATGACTTTTTTTTTTTTGAATAGCTTTAGCACTATCTAAAAGACAATTGGCAAGATTTAAGAAATGACTTTTTATCTCAAATGAAAAGTTATCAATCAGCTCCCAGCACATATATCCAGGGGGTCCCAAAGAAAACTGGTACAGAAAGTTTTTGATGAAAAGTGGTGCTTACATAACCTAAAAGTCCAACACTATCTTCTCAGTAATAATTACCCTATAGATAATTATTGGCAAATGAAGCAACAAAGACAACATATTTATGCTTTTTTGTTGAAAATGTCTCAGTTAGCACTTTTTATCTAACCAGATAACTATCAGGTTTCAATGATAAGAATTACCTGATAACAGAGTTACAAGAAGTCTGAGAGATCTTGTAGTTCAGCCTTGTTGATTTCAGGTTGAGGAAATTTGTGTCCAGAGAGGGGAAGTGATCAAATCACTTGTATAGTGGAACCCGGTTTCCTTTTCAGTCTAATATTCTCTCCATAACTAGTGACTCTGTAGAAAGATGGACAGCCTAGTAGGAAGTCAAACAAATGTCCTTTTGAAAACAAAGTGAAACACAAATTCCAGACGTGGAGTTGGAAAGGATCTGACATGGGGCGCCCGTTATACCCTGGAGCTTTCTGAGGCTTACTGAACCAGACTTGCAGGGGCAGGATCTGAGAGTCTGACTTTTTGGCGAAATGTCAAATAATCCTTACTCAAACAAAGTTCGAGAAATACGTTAATAAGCAATGATTCCAACAATGGAGTATCTTCTTATTTTTAGGAAGAAAACAGGATGTGTGAAGGAACCTCAATTTTCTTAATTTTTTTAAAGAGATAAGTTTTTAAATTGCTTATTCGTTCAACCAGCACTATTGAATCTCTACTCTACTCAGGCCTGTGCAAGGTGCTAAGTATTCAATGGTGAATAAGTATTCAGCGGTGAATAAGAGTCAAGATTCCTGCCCTCCTGTGGTATAGTAAAAACATATATTGATTATGTATTAAATATTTTATCATTTCTGAAGTTCTTTTATAAATTCATTCTTTAGCTAGGGGTTTCATTGGCATTCCATTACTAACCAGAAGCAAAGTAAAATGGCCCTAAGGTCTACAGAACATAAAAGGCTCGAAAAATCTAGGGAAGGAATTTGTTCTAAGGACGAGTAAGAGACGGTGCTTTTCCCACTCCGTGCTGAAACTAAGCCAGTGGAACTGTGGCTTCTGGGGCCGTGTAAGTAGAGTGATCATGTAATTTATCACTCCAAACCAAAATGCTTTTGTGAGCAAAAGAAAGCAGTATTAATAATTTAATTTCACAGAAATAACACTATCCCATGCAAACAAGGACATGTGGTCACATAGCTATAAGGAACTCATGTGAGTTAGAAGATTCACTAGTACTAACCATGACCCATCTGGATAAGCCAATGAATTTAAAAATCAATTTAATATCCACAGTGAACACACATTTCAACTGAACAGAATACATTTTTTACTTGAGATTTTTTTAAAGTCAATTATGACATTGTGGTACTAAGACATTTAAATTTTGTACTGGAGTTTCATAACCATTGAGCAGGTGAAAAATGCATATCATTAAGTCACTGACAAACTAAAGTCCCATCCTCACTATCATTAGTTGATTAACTATTGCAAGAATCAAAGTAAGAATGAACAAGTATGTTACTATGCACTTAAATTTTTAGTATAAAATTCAAACTTTCTCTGTTTTTTAAAAAAACAAACACTGTTTGTGCTTTGACTCTATCACAAACCAACAGCTAGAGTAGACCGCACCTGAATAATTACAATGTGCAAAGGAATACAGGTAACTCTCATTGCTGTGCGGAATACCTCCTAAAAAACGCTTTGCTATCTGCAGAATTTTAAGCCAAAAGAATTTGGAACTCTATTAATTGAGAGTGGTTGACAGTCTTTTAACAACTGGTAATTTTTTTTAGCCAAAAGAATGCAAAACCTGTTAACATGTCACCTGTTATAAAATGAACCACACTGTAGTCTAAAGATTACAACAAAATCACTTTATTGATCAAGTTACCCACTTCAAATACTTCAGTGACTGAAATTTCACCAAGATCTGATACTCATCAAAATATCATATTTCTGCTTTGGTCTTTCAGTGTGATGATAACCAATATGACAAGTCCAGCTCTCTCATCTTTAAAAATTAATTTAGGCCAGAACATTATTTTGGTTCATCATGTTGTGTTGAATGATTAAAATGATAACCAAGCATATATCAGATTTCAAAGCCTTCAGGGCAGTATTTAGATTTGCATTTCCGAGTAATTAAACCTGATAAGGTAATCTTTTGTAATGCAATGAGGTTGTAAAAGAAGTTTTGAAGTGTCAAGTCAAACCAATGCAATGCTATGCACACACACAAAAAAAATCATCAGAGGGAGATTGAAAAATCTATCTGTATATTTGTTCAAGAACCCACCTCTCTTGCCCTTCCCAACAAAAAAACAACTTAACTAAATTAAGGGGTCATTTTCCCTTCACATCAGGAAAAGGCTGCAGGAGGGCAGTCAGAGTTAGGTGAGAGGTAAGAAAACAAAAGTTTCATCCCTCATTGAAGAATGTCACTGGGGCACACTAATGGGTGCTACTCTATATCTGGGTGGCTTCTGACTCAGCCACATCTAGTCATTAATATTATTGACATTTCTTGTGAAGGGCTGCATATTCCATGACATACCACATTGATCATATCTAATCCTCCTAATACCTTCCTGAATTAAGTATTATTACCCTATTTTCCTGATGAAATACCAAGGCGTTTAGTGACACTTTTAAGTCCCAAGGTAAGTTTGTGTTTCCCCATTCATTCATCCAAGAAGTGGTTATTAAATACTTACTATATTCACCATATCACATTAGATGCTGAGAAAAATATGGGGAATGGAGTAAGGAAAAGGTATTTAGAAATTTAACCTTTTATGGATAGAACAAAATCAAAAACCACCTAGCAATTGGTGACATTCCTCAGGATACATCAAGGCAGCACGGTACTTGCAGACGTTACTATGGAGAGGATGCTGGAATTCAGACCCAAATTACATCACAGGTTTAGAAATTCCTGGGCAGAAGTCAAGACCTACTAGTTTGCAGACTAAATCTCTATATGGAATTCAGACAAATGATCTATATGAGGCTTCCCAACAGGTGCAATTCAATTGGAAAATGATCAGGAGTTTGAGCATTCATTGTCATCTGTGTCATGATTTGGCTATAGGTAGCAGGGCTCTAACATATGGATAGGTGAGACTCCAGTCCTTAGGGATGGGGGCCAGAAGAGACAATAAGGCTTCCAGCCCTATTCAGAGACTGCGGGGGGTGGGGAGGGGTTGATTATTAGAACAGGACCTCAGAGGAGAGACCTAGGACAGTGGTTGGCAAACTGCGGCTCACGAACCGCAGTTTGCCACTCTGTTGACTAATGAGTTTGCCGACCACTGACCTAGGAGGATTTCAGGCCTACAGAGCAAGTCATACAGAGAGGACTTGGACTTGTAAACTCCAGTATCACAATTGGTCATCAGATTAAGGGCACCATTGGGCACTGCCCCCCACCCCCAGACCACAGTGAAAATACTAGTAATTCATGCTGTCTGTCAAATGTTCTAGCTCAAGCCTTTCCAATACATGATAGAACTGCACTTCCTGTCCTCCTCCTCCTCCTCAGCTTCCTTGAAGTCAGGTTTATTCTGTCTAGAATTGTGGATAGAAGAGAGGTGAATGATTTTGAGGCTAGAGCATTTAATGCTGAGACAGCTCATAAGCCATGGTCAATGGCAATGTTTCACAAGGAGACCAGGAGGTTCCATTAACCTGTGTTCCAGAATGAGAAAATTAATAAATGGAACAGAGCCCATAGGTGGTCAGTAATAGGCAAGTAGTGTGACCAAGAATTAAATCTCTGTTGTCATAAGCCATTGCAATATCCATGCTATCTGTTACTGCAGCAACTTAGCCTAATGCAGACTAAAACAGGGTTTAAGTGGTCAGAAGTGGGACATACTAGTATACCTCATCTCAAGGCTGCAACATTAGATATCAGGACATAGTAGATGATGTTAGACCCGGGCACTCTAATGTTTAAAATTGGAACTTTAACTATCTGGTCTGTTTCAGACATGGTGTCTCTGGAATTTAGGCTGGACAGAAGTGCTTAAGTGAGGTGTTTGAGTAGACTTAATTAGGAGGAGTGTGGTGAAGCTAAAATGCAGAGGGTGATGCTATTCAAAATACGCACAGCCCTAGCTGCTTTGGGTCAGTGGATAGAGCATCGGCCTGCAGGCTGAAGGGTCCCAGGTTCAATTCTGGTCAAGGGCACATGCCTGGATTGTGGGCTACATCCCCAGTAGGGAGCGTGCAGGAGGCAGCCCAGCCGATCAATGATTCTCTTTCAGCATTGATGTTTCTATCTCTCCCTCACTCTCCCTTCCTCTCTGAAATCAATAAAAATATATTTTTTAAAAAAATATGCACAAAGCAAAGGCAGTAACTGCTGTAGAATCAAGCCAGTCACCGAAGGCTTCTTATAAGCATGAATCTTGAGCCAGATCTTAAAGGATATTGGAAGTTGGCAAAAGGAAGTGAAGATAGGCATCATAAATGAAGAGAGCCTTTGAGAGAGAAGTAGAGTGGGGAGAATAACTGTGTTGTGAGGGAGATGCCAGAGAACAGCCTGGTTGTGAACTACAGACATGAGACCTCCTACTAATTGTCAGGCCCTGTATTAAGGATTCTCATAAATCATTCCCTCTGGTAACTACAGCAGCCTCATTGTTAGCCTTCCCAGTCTACTCTCCTCCGAGAATTTAGAGTAATACTTAAATGTCAACCACATGATGCCATGCCCTGTTCAGAACTCTTAAATGACTCCCAATGTATGTAGGAATAAATCACAAAACTTTAATAAAAGCCAAAAAAAAAAAAAAGGCCCTGAAAAATCTAGTCTACCCCTAAAACCTTAGTTTGTACCACTAGTCCCCTCATTCACCTTCAAACACACTCTTCTTTTTCATGAACTTGACAGAAGCCCATGTCAAGGTCTTTGTCCACTTGTGTTTTTCTCCTGGGAAAGTCACCCCCCACCCTTGACTTTGATCAGCTGCCTCCTGCACACCCCACATGGGGGATCAAGCCCGCAACCCAGGCATGTGCCCCAACCGGGAATCTAACCGTGACCTCCTGGTCTGTAGGTTGACACTCAAACACTGAGCCATGCCAACCAGGCCTCAGCCTGTTTTAACGCATCTTTGGCAGGCAAAATGATGACTTACCAAAGATATCCACATTCCCCAAAGGGGAATTAAGGTCCCAGATGAAACTGAGATGGTTAATCAGCTGACCTTAAAATAGAGAGATTATCCAAGTGGACCCAATGTAATCACAGGGTCCTTTAAAAGTGGAAGATGGAGACAGAAGTCAGTCAGAGAAAGAGATGTAACTATGGGGGGAAAATGGTTATAGAGGGGCAATTTTACTGGCTTTGAAGAAGGAAGGGGACCCCCAAGCCAAGACATGTGGATGTGGAAAGACTCTAGAAGATGGATAAAGGGGCGGCAGAGGGGAGGGGGGCAGTTCCCCAGAAGGAACATAGCCTGCCAATATCTTGATTTTATCCCAGGTTGAACTTCTGACTTAAGAACTGTAAGATAATTTAGGGTGTTTTAGCCATTAAGTCTTTGGTATTTCTTATAGCAGCCATAGAAATACACCATCCGTCAGGTCTCCCTTTAAATCTCACTCTCTGATTGGAATTGGTTCTTCTACTTTTATAATCTTCCTAGCACTGTGTTCTTTCTTGGTGCTCATCATAGTTGGTAATTATATATCCATTTTTGTGGTTATTTATTTAATATATATTATCCCTTTGGGAGTCAAATTTCCATAAGGATGTAGACTGTGCAGTTTTTATCATCAATGCATCCCCAGCAACTGACACAGTCCTTTGCAGATGGTGGATACCAAGTATTTACAGGATAAACATAAAGAAGGATTCCGCGTGCCTGCAATGCATTTTACAGGTAAAAAAAATTTTTTTTGAAGTTCAGAGAGGTTCAATAATTAACCTAAGGAACATAGCAACTAAGTTGCAGTTTTGGAACTTGAATACCAAAGATTTGACCCTGAGACTCAGATCTGTGGCTTGGTCATTCATGATCCATTTCTTAGCAGAACCTCTGTGGGTAACTCTTATTGACAGTTATTCTCTCTCAATGAATACCTCCTTCCTCAACAGCTCATGCCTTTAAGGAAACTAGGAGTTCTACAGCTCACACTCACCATCTTCCAGAACTGACTGAGACCCAACTGACTACAGCATCCAAACCTGCACCAAACTGATCAAGGCAAAAATCCCGATGCTTATTCATAAAATAAAGAGAATTACAATGCAGGACAAGAAAGAAACCTAGCATTCTTCAGTTTTACCTTTAAGTGAAGGGATAAATGTCAGGGGTTATCCATAATTTATATTTTTAAATTACGAGTACTGGGTAAAAGTCAATTAGCTAAACAATAATTAGGCAGTGACACTGTCCTGCCAGTTTTGCCATGACCTTTCATGACTGCGCCAATGCATACTCGTTCATTCACTCATTTATGCATTCATGCATTTGACAGATACCGCCTGACCTTCACTCTATGCCAAGCCAGTGTTAAGCACTTCATAAGCATTTTATCATTTCATCTTCACAACTCCATTCACAATTAGGCAACACTAGTGACTGGATTTCACTCATAAGGAAACTGAGATTCTGAAGTGTAAGTAACTTGCTCAAGGTCAAACAAATAGTGAAGAACTGGCCCCAGTTTTCCCCTTCCTGGCAAACTTCTGCTCTTTCAAAACCCAGCGGAACTGCCTCCCTTTAGGTGCAGCCTCTCACACATGGCCTCAGGCACAGTCTCCCCGCCCATCACCCTCAGTCCACTTTTAAATGGCTCTCATACCAGTTATTTGTGATTGTCTATTTACATCTCTCCTTCTTCCCAAAGTTTGAGCTCCTCAAGGAAAGGAATGGTGGAGAATTATTATTATTATTTTTTTAATATATGTTTTTTTATTTTTTACAGAGAGGAAGGGAGAAGAACAGGGAGAGGAATAGAGAGTTAGAAACATCGATGAGAGAGAAACATCGATCAGTTGCCTCCTGCACACTCCCTACTGGAGATGTGCCCTACTGGGGATGTGCCCGCAACCAAGGTACATGCCCTTGACCAGAATCGAACCTGGGACCCTTCCGTCTGCAGGCCGACACTCTATCCACTGAGCCAAACCAGTCAGGGCGAGAATTATTATTATTATTATTTTACCATTATCTCTTAGCTAAAAATGTTGTAAACTAAAGATTAAAAAAAAAAGTTGAAACATTTGATGTCCACAAGACCAAGAAATGTGATGGAGAAAGTTCTTTTTCCTCTCCTATCTTTGATGATAATAATAATGCAGACTTAAATAATGTGTGAAAATTAATGCAACTGAAATTAGAGAGGAAAGAGTGCCTCACCAGCTATAGTGCTGAATGACCTCGGATCATGCCTTCCCTTATCCTCTGAGTGTTAGGCACCCAGCAGATGCTGCCTCATCCAAAGCGCAGGCCACCCTTGGGGCGAAGCCCAGGCATCTGGGCCCTCCCAGTCCCCACTGACCAGAGCAGCCTGTGTCTCAGAGGGCGGAGGTGCACACTTTCTCCAGGGAAGTGTGCTTGCCATAGAATCCAGGGCAGCCTCACAGAAAGAGCTTGCCGCAGGGATTAAGGGAGGAGCTGCAGAGAGAAGAATATCCAGAACATAGAATTATCACAGGTTTGGGTGTTTGGGCTGTAGAGTCTAGAAATAAGACAATCTCTTAGTGGCTCCCAGGCCCTAGACCTAAAATGGAGACGACCAGATGCTCAGACACCTGCACATTTCCACAGTAGCAGCCCTCCAGCACCATCTGTAAGTAGGAAAAAAAGGCATCTGCATCCCAAACCCAGCAAGCATTGTTTATGTGTATTTACTTAACAAACACGAGCACTGACTAAGTGCTAGGCAAATGTTCTAAGCACTTTATAAATATTAGCTTATTTGAGTCTCAGAACAATCCTAGGAAATATGTTCCCAATTTTACGGATAAGGCACCATTTTTGAGGCACAGAGAGGTTAACCAGCTGGCGAGGTAGTACAGCTAGGAAGTGGTAGAGCCAAAATATACACCCACGCAGTCTGGCTTCAGAGTCCGTTCTTTTAACCACTATATTATGCTGCCTCATATTTGAAAACAGCATAATACTTTCATATTAAAGTAATATCCCAAAATTTAAAAAAAATCAGCAATAACTCTAATGATTCCTCAGTTACCAGTTTGCCAGGTAACTTCTCCACCCTTCATCACCAGTTTTTTATTACTCACGGGACTGAGTGCTGAGTCCTCCTGTCACTTCCGACTGGTCCCTTCTCCTCTGTTCAACAGCATTTCTCGTGACCGCCTCTCCTATCACAGGCATCCTTCCGCCAAGTCAAGCCCACTCCTCAGGGCATGGAGCCCACCCTCTTCTTGGTCCCGCGTGAGCTCTTTCCCTCGCGCTGTACCTTTGCATTGCTTGGGATATCCTTCCTTTTCCATCTACTCAAAACTGACCCATTGGTGAAAGCCCACCGATGAAGATTTCTCCCATAGCCTCAGGAATTCCGCCTTGGAGCCTGGGTCAGAGTTTTCGATTACGCACCCATGAACTCAGATTTGAACTTCTCACTCCAGCTTCTGGTCTCCTTCCAAGTGTGCTGTGAGTCTCAAACTGGTCTGTCCTGAAGTCATACCTGCTGTGTGCTCCCTTCTCATTCTGCTGCTTTTCTTTTCACTCGTGGCTGTCTTCACATACTTACTTTACTTCCTTTCTTTTAACGAAGGTACAGAGGGCTGGGTGAACCCTATTCCACAGTTCATAGCACAATGTTATCATCGGTCCTTGCATGGATCTTCTCTTATTTTATTTACTTTATCTCCACAACCTACTCCCATTCTCTCCCACCTTATAGATTTTAACATGTTTTCTATGAGTGATTTTGCAAAATGAGTATGATTGTTTTAGATTCTTGCTATTTTCACTATTCTTTTAAGATCCATCGATAGTGCACTCCACACATTAATCTAACTGCTGTTTATGCGGCCACCATCCTGCCTCCCCCATTCCCCAATGAACCAGCTGCTCTCCCAAGTGGATATCCAGGTTGTCTCCAGCTTCTGGTCACTGCCAATAACGTTGCAATCAACACCTGTACAAGTTCCTTGAGGGAGCCAAGGAAAAAATTCCTTGGTATGCATATACCTAAGAGTTGCTGACTCAGAGATTTCTATGTCCTGATTTGACTAAGTAGTGCCAGATTCTCTCTAGAACTACTGCCACCCCTTCCTGCACTTACCCAGCTCTGTACTGTGTGTTCTGCCAATGAATTAGGCCTTCAGTTCTGGCTTGAGATACAGCTTGGGAACTTTTAAATAAAACCAGTGCCCAAACCCCACCCAGAACACTGGGATCTGAATCTGTTAGGGTAAGGCCTGAGGGCTGGGTTTTTTAAAATTATCCAGGTCACTCTGATGAAAAACTAGGGCTCAGAATCTCTAGTATAAAGATTAACTTACTGTTTTAATTTGCCTTTTTTCTCTGATTACTCATGATTTTGAATATCTCTTCATATACCTGTTAACCTTTGGGGTTCTTCTTCAGTAAACTGCCTGTTCTCCGGCACGTTTACATGATTGAAAGTCGTTTAAAATGATGATCAGGCTTGAAGGGGGGAAATCATACAGACTGAGCACCAGGAAGGAGCAATCTCACTCCCAAGGGCCTCAGGGATAGTGGGATTAGGAAATCCATGTTAATGTGGAGGCTCTGGTCTTTACACATTTCCTCTGGAAGCCACCAGCTCCCTACCCAAGTACCGCTCGCTTCCTGAATCACGACTCAGCCCCAACAGAATTAGGGTTGAGGGTGAAAGCAAGCAAAAACCAGGTAGAGGAATCTCTCCAAAATGCTAACCCTTCCGAGGCAACTAATTTTCATAGTGACTATTTCCCTGGTTTTCTTTGTAGTTTTATGTACACATAGGCAAGTCTAAACAACTTTTATTACTTCAACATTTTCTCTCCACAAATTTGAAAGTTTTATATTTATCCTATAATTTACAATTTATCAACGTCTAGCTATTCAAATCCTTAACCCTTGGGCAAGAAAAGGTAAGAATATTTAAACTAGTTAACTGCATTTCCTCCCCTCTTGACTATATACCATTGTTTTCTGGTATTTTGATTCTATCTCATTGGGGTGTGTCTTAATCCCACTGTTTTATACAATCAGTATTTTTTTTTTTTTACATTTGCCTATATATTCACCACTTTCTTTGTTTTTCATTCCTCTTCCCACTTCAAAATTTCCCTCTAGGATAACTTTCCTACTGCCTGAAGCATGTCCTTTGGGGTCTGTGGTGACCAATTCTCTCAGATTTTGTCTTTAGTGTCGTTATTTTGCCATCTTTTTCTCTGGCTGCTTTTATGATTCTTCTTCATTTTTGAATTTTGATCGCTTTGCTATAATGTGTGTAGGTGTGGATTTCTCTTTACCTTGCTTGAGAATTTCTGAATGTCTTAAGCTGTAGATTTGCCAGTAAAATGGGGATAATCATATCTGTTTCATAGCATTTGTTTTGAGATTTAAATGAGCCAACTCATGAAAACTACTTAGTAAATGCGTGATGCTGGAAAGTAGTTAATAAATGTTAGTCGTTCTTGTTGTCTTTCTGCTATCCCAGATATTGCTCCTTGTCATCTCATTCATCCTGCCTCATTTATTCCTAGAACTTTTTTGATAATTCTCTTCAAATTTTTAGCAATTAGTACACTCCTTTATTCGTTCCTCTCCCTCATCTACTTTAATGTTTTTCTTCTTTGTTATTTTTTTCTTCAGTTATAGTAGAAAAGCATGCTGGTTGCAAAGATTTCAAATGTAAAACTGTAAAATACAGAAGGTGAAAATCTTGCCCAGACCCCAACCTCTGAGGTAACATATTTACAACTTAGTACTTAGTCCCCTGGACATTTTTGCAAAATTACGATAATATGATCTCAGTTTGCTGAGGCTGAATTATTTATATCTTTTTTAAATGTAGCTAGAAGAATTTCCTCTAACATAAATCTACCTCATTCTTTCTAGTAGCCTCGTAGTATTCCAATCTACTGGGTATTACTGAACTAATCACCTTTTGTTGAGTCTTTCTAGATAGTTACTGTTATAAGCAATACTGGAATGAAAATCAATTAAACATATAACTTTGGAAACATGCCCGAAAATTTTAGTAGGTTAATTGTCTATAAAGTGGATTTGCTGAGTCAAAATATCAATATTTTTACCTTAATAGTAATGCCAAATTACTCTCAAGAAGGCCTCACATATTGAAATCATACTAAGAGCATTTGAAATACAAAAGCATTGGTCTCCATAGTGATACCAGTTTTGTTTCTTTTTATTTTTTTTTATTGATTTCAGAGAAGAAAGGAGAGGGAGAGAAAGATAGAAACATCAATGATGAGAGAGGATCATTGATAGGCTGCCTCCTGCACACCTCTCACTGGAGATCGAGCCCACAACCTGGGCATGTGCCCTCACCGGGAATTGAACCGTGACCTCTTGGTTCATAGGTTGATGCTCAACCACTGAGCCATACTGGCCAAACCAGTTTTGTTTCTTTTTATCTTTTTTTTAAAATATATTTTATTGATTTTTTTACAGAGAGGAAGGGAGAGGGAGAGAGAGTTAGAAACATCAACTAGAGAGAAATATCGATCAGCTGCCTTCTGCCTACCCCTTCCTGGGGATGTGCCCGCAACCAAGGTACATGCCCCTAACCGGAATCGAACCCAGGACCCTTCAGTCCGCAGGCCAATGCTCTATCCACTGAGCCAAACCAGTCAGGGATCTTTTTATCTTTTATTATGAAAAGAACACATGTCATTATATGAAATTTGGAAATGGAAAAAAAAAAAAAACACCAAAATGATTCCACCAAATTTCCTTTGCCTTTGTTTATTGAAGTTGATATAAATTTAAAGTTCTCCTTTTCTACTTTTATTTCCAACAGTTTCACAGACACCCTTCCAAATATCTTTTACTTATGCTCAGGAGCCCGGGGAGAGAAAGGTAAGGAGAACCAGCAAACAGCTTGCCTGTTTTACCTCATACTATAACACAGACAATTTCTTAGACTGTCCCTATAAATGTATTAATGCACAGTATTTCATTGTAGTATATTTTATTAAGCTGTTTCCATGTTGATGAAAATTTAGATTGTACTAAATCTTCTCTGTCCTTTTTTTGGCTAATAAAATAATGTCACAGCTACATATTTAATAGTACATGACTGGTCTGTGAACAAATCTACACAGTCATGCTCATGCTTCAATGTTCTCAAGGAGACATTCCAGCAGGGTATTAGGACTGGCTCCAAGTGTCCTTGACATGATGTTAGACCCTGAGTCACTAGAGAGTGTCCCACAACCATTATCTCCAGTCTTATAGCACCCTCAGGTTCCATTCCCAGGCATGTTCTCCCAGTTCTGCTGGTACCTGTTAGCCAGGCCCCACAGCTCTTTGGGTGAATAATTCTTTTCCTCCCATCCAGGAACAATAGTTGCTCAATCAGGCTATGCTGAGACTTGACCTTACTTACCCAAAAGCAAAGAGGAGGTGGGAGCTGATCTTAAGGAGGAAAAGCATCACCTTGCAAGGCCATTACCTCAGGAAGGCCTTGCATAGTCTTCAGGAAATGAAAATCTGCTTCCTATAGCAAGCCAGCCCAGGAGATCAGGAAAACCTGGAGTTTGAAGTCTTTAAGTAGTACATCCTCAGATAAACCCATCCCAAATCTAAGAGTCCCACTCCTTGACTTTCAACAAGAGATTTTTTTCAAGCCAGTGAATTCAGCATCTGAGCCTCAGGTTCCTCGTGTATAAAATGCAGTAATAATAGTGCCTACCTCATGGCACAAATACCATATGATGAATACAGGTAAAGCATTCAGAAGAGTACATGAGATTGTACTGTTGTAGATCACATAGTACCAAGGGAGCCACCATGCTTCCTTACTACAGGAAGAAAACCACCTCCAGTGTCATAAAGAGTAATTGGCCCAAAGAAACGTGTATTCCTATAGAGCTGTGGTACTAATTGCTTTCCCCTTGAGTTAGTTTAAGCATATTTGACATTCCCACTAGGAATTCACTCCATCCTTTCTGCCTTGCTCAACCAGGCTACTAAAAAACGACAAGTTGGTTTGACCATTCACACAGCCCACTCCTCACTGGTTTTTGCTCTCACTACGGTCTTCATCAGCCTCTGAAGTCCCCCCAACACTAGCCCTTTGTATTTCCACATCACAGTCCCAGGACTTCATTTTTGGAATGTGATGACTTTAAGATCTCTGCTAGCCATACAAACAGAGATACTGAGGAGGCAGTGGCATCAATGGGTCTGGAGTTCAAGAGTGGCTAACTCAGAGATATGAATTTGGAAGTAATTGCCCAGTAGGTGAAATTTTAAGCAATAAAAATGGAAAAGAACACCATAAATGGAGAAAAACAAAGACAACCCTGAGCACTCAAAGGTATCAGAAAGGAGATTGAGAAGGATAATCAGTGAGGTAGGTGGAAAACTAAAAAAAAAAAAAAAAAGGATTACTCTGGAAGCCATGTAAAAAAATGTATCAATGAGCAGGGGTGATAAACTCATTCGTGACAGCACTCAGAGTCAAGTTGGGGAAGGAGGTAGCCTTAGTTGCCTTTCAGGACATTAACTCCAAAATATCTCTCCCTTATTCCAAAGGAACTGGATTACTCTGGAAGAATAACACACACACACACACACACACACACTCACACACACACAATCACTATTACTATAAGTATTGATTCACTTCTAAAAATTAATTTCCATCAGTTAGCAAAGTCTGTGGGTGAGGTCCTATAAAAAAATGTTCTGATAAAAAAGTTACCCTGACAAGGTCTCTGAGCTAGTAGAAGCCGGCATAAGATCATTAGGTGACAAAGAAGGGAGGAAGAGGAGGAGGAAAATAAAAAGTAATTTTCACATGCTTCTCAAAATTACAAGAAGTATTAAATAAAATGATACTTGTTAAAATTGCCTAGCATAATTCCTGCTCAGGAAATTAGACTGCCTGGGTTCAACTTGGCACTCATAGGTACCCGACCATCGTCAATACTGCTCTCCTTTGTGGTTTGTATCAACAATACTATCAATCTTTTGATATTTTGCAAATCTGATAAGGGACAAATCATATTTTATAACTTGAATTTGTGTCTTTTTAAGATAAATTGGCAGTAGCAATATCAGATGGATATTGGTCATTGTTATTTCTTCCACTGTAAGCTGTCTGGTTATATACTTTGCCCATATTCCAGTTATTTATTTTATTATCCTATACTAGTGGCCCGGTGCATGAAATTCGTGCATGGGGGTGGGGTGTTCCACAGCCCTGCCTGCACCCTCTCCAATCTGGGACCCCTGTGGGATCAGGCCTAAACTGGCAGTCGGACATCCCTCTTGTAATCCAGGACTGCTGGCTCCTAACCGCTCACCTGCCTGCCTGCCTGATCACCCCTAACCACTCTGCCTGTGGGCCTGCTCACCCCCAATTGCCTTTCCGCCAGCCTTCTCGCCCCCAACTGCCCCTGCCCTTGCCGGCCTGATTGCCCCCTACTGCCCCCCCCACCAGCCTTTTCGCCCTCAACTGCCCCCCCTTCCAGCCTGCTTGCCCCCAACTGCCCTCCCCTCCTGGCCTGATCGCCCCTAACCACCTCTGCCTCAGCCCCGCCACCATGGCTTTGTCCAGAAGGACGTCTGGAAGGTCTCCTGGAAGGTCCCAGTCTAATTAGCATATTACCCTTTTATTAGTATAGATAATAAAGAGGTAATATGCAAATTGACCCTCACTCTGTCACACCATCACAAGATGGCTGTACCCACAGCAGAGGCAGGGTTCCTGTTACACAAGATGGCTATGACCACAACAGAGGCAGGGTTCCTGTAACAAGCCATAACAAGTGATCAGCAGGGACCTGAGGCTGTGCCCCCCACCCAGCAAAACTTGAAGGGGTACCTCAGGCCACGCCCCCCTCCCAGCGGGGCTTGCGGGGGTGGGGCAGGCCAGGTCTGTATCTCGCCCAATGGGGGTGGGGCCAGCCAGGTCTGGGTCTCACACGATTTTGAGGTGCACGCAGGTGGGCAGAGACTTGACTCTAGGTCCCATAGCATGTCCCAGACTCTGACAGGAGGAAGATTTTCATATACATTTTACTAATTTTCTTTCATCTCTGACACTTCTATCACAGAGAAAGGGCAAATAGCAATATTAAAATATTTTCCCTATTAATTCCCTTTTAATGTGCACGAATTTCATGCACCAGGCCACTAGTATATTATAAGTAACTTTTTACATTGCTGTGAACCCTTTGTTGTTTTATTTTTCTTTTTTAAAAAAATATATTTTTATTGATTTCAGAGAAGACAGGAGAAGGCAAGAGAGATAGAAATATCAATGATGAGAGAGAATCATTGATGGGCTGCCTCCAGCATGCCCCCTACTGGGGATTGATCCTGCAATGTGCCCTGACTGGGAATTGAACTGTGACCTTCTGGTTCATAGGTCAACACTCAAACACTGAGCCACCGGGCCAGGCTCCTTTGTTTTTTTCCGTCAGCATATTAATTGAAAACAACAATTCTGGAGTCAAATTGATAGAATAAAATAACACTTCTGACACTTGTTTATTAGGTGTCTATACAAGTTACTTAATCTCCTTGTAACTATGTCCCTTCATATGTAAATATTTATATTAAGAATACTCACCTCCTAGAATATTGTAAGGACAGAGAAAGACCTCAATGTAAAGTGCTTGAACAATGTCTGACATATAGCCATCACTCAATAAGCAGTAGTTATTATTTTGTTTCAAAAGGCAGGATTATTAGCTTCAATTAATTTGTTTCTTCATCTACAAAATGCAATGATAATACCTTATCCTAGATTTATTGTGGAGAATAAATAAGATAAAATAAGGGACTTAGAACAGTAAGAGACCCTCATAACTAAACAGCTCTTTCCATCACCTTACCTAAAAACTGTTATATAACAGAAAATGTCACCATTTAGTTTCTGGCCGTGTGCTACTTTAACAGTGAGAACTTACATTTCTTGAGTACTTCATACGTGTCAGAGATCAGACTAAGTGCTTCATGCATATTGTCTCATGTAATTCTCAACACCTGTGAAGTAGGCACCAGTATTATCTCTACTTTATAGATGAAGATACTGGGGCATATGTAAACATAAAACTTGCCCAATGTCACATATTCATCAGTGGCAGAATAAAAACTAAAACCAGAGAACCTGACTCCAGAGTTCATGACCTTGACCACACACTATGCTTATCACACGACAGTGATAGAACCTAAAAGAACTTTACTTTGCTTTTAGAATAATAGAGGAAGTGTTTAATTTTATGTGAAATTTAAAAATAGGACTAAAACATGTGACATATTATTAGGCTAAGTTTCCTATGGTGATCAGTGGTCTACCAATATAGAAATATAATAACAGTCTTTCCAAATTAGATTAATTTTTGGCATTCTAGAAAACTTCACATGGTTATCAATTATCTGTCCCATGAATACAAGTCTACCAAATGACAAAAAGGTGAAAAAGGGGGGAAATCAATAAATTTTTTATAAACAACATTTATTTAGAAATAAAATTTTTAAAGTAAATTCTGAGTTTGAAATGAGTTATCCAAGTAATCTGCCTGTGTGTAGGATCTGGGAGTCTTATGTTGTGTTAAAGTGCCATCTGCAGCAAACACTGAAATATCTGCACAAAATGTGTCTATGAAATATTCCTCTCTGTGTTTATTTCAATAGCAATTCCTTACATTAAGTCCCATTCCATCAGCCATGGTCCATTTTTACTCCGTGTTATTTTCATTTCATTATTAACAGCTTTTGGAATGCAGGGACTATTTTTGAAAGGAAATGAACCAGTCAGACATATCTGGAGGCTTCACAGATGGCATTTTTTAGAATAGTTTTGTTTGCATTTTGCTATTGAAAAGTCCTTTTAGACCCCTTTGCAACATGCAATAATGAGCTCACATTAACTGATACATGATGTGTGCTTCTGCTATTTTTCCTCTGCTTCACTTGGCAATTAAACACATGATTTCCCTGCAAATGACTATAATTTTTTGCTTCCATAATATTTATGTCAACTCCAGAGGATCTGGGAGTTGGCATCCTGAAAACCTGACCATCTGAGGCAATGGCAGCAGCTTGTAATTTCATCTGTATCCACTAATTACTGGATGATCAGAACACCAGAAATAAAAAAATCATATGCTGAAAAACCATAATGTGTGCCCTCAGCTGGCTAAATCAGTAATGTGAAGCCATGTGCAAATGAGCACATAACTTTCTGAATGATTTACTGCTGTTTTGGGAATACATACTGAGCTTTGAAAATATTTCATTTTACCTGAACTACGAACTTCAAGCAGAATGTGACTGAAAGCACCACACAGCTCTTGTCAAGAGGTCTGCTAAAGCGGTCCTTGCTTGTGTTAAAAGGTATGATCAGAACACATGTTCTGCAGAGCTGTCAATCAGATTGTCTGAACAAGGGGGGATTCAGCTGAAGGCAGAACTCATACACTGAAACATCTGTGGTTATTTGTATTTCTGCATTTGGGCATTGTGGAAAGAATATGATGTGGGGTTTAAGCTTTTGTTGCATCCCAAGAATTGCCAACTCCTTCTTTTCACATTCTAAGTTCACTGGGACTTAAAACAGTGGCCTCATTTTGCCTGTAAGAAAATTGAGATCTAGAGAGGTGAAATTATTTTTCCTAAATTGCACGCTTAAATAGTAGCAAAGCCCAGCTAGGATCCTGGCCCCTTTATTCCAGAGTCTACCTTACCATCCAGGGACCTTGCTGTGTTCACGGCTGGCTCCTTGCCTCCCTAGGGAACACTGACTGGCTAATTGCACAGGGCCTTCCCACATGCGGTGAATGTCCTGTCCAACAGACAGATCCCTAAGCTGTGGCCTAAAAGAGCTCTTCCCTGTTCTGCACCTTGCCCCACACCCTGAGTTTCATTGACTTGGCTTATACTTAGGATGTACAGACTATTCCACTAAATAAGCAAACATTGATATTTACATTCTTCAGGCCCTAACGATATAAAAAAAAGCTATAGTCAATTCCTGTTATTTGCAGTGGTTATGTTCTATAATGTAAGTACAAACACTGAATTTGCAGACACTGAACTACTGCTCCCAGAAGAAATACAGGGTTAGGTTTCTGCAAGCCTGTGGTCACATTTTCACCAACTGATCAATACATAACCTTGTTTTATGTGTTTTTGTTTGTTTAAAGACTTCTTATTTAATATATATCGCTGGCTCATTAACATTGAACTCATGGCCAACAGCACTATAATCATGCCTGAACAAAGCTTATCGTATATTATGCTTTTAATCTTTATGCTTCTTTATTGGTCTCCTTTTAGTTTTATTAGAATCTGTAAGCTAAAAATTATGTTGTGGGTCCCCAAACTGCTCTTTTCCCAGTACCCTCATTTTAACCTAATGGCCTTAATTGTTGCTAAGAATAACCTTATTTAGCCTTCATATTTATATTGGTTTTTCACACATATTATCTTGTTTGAACTTCACAGCGATCTCATGAGGTAAGCCCAGTTGATGGGGGAGGACATTGTGATTCCCATAGGGTTCAGGGGCTTATCAAGGTCATCTAACTTGTAAGTGGGGGAAAATCAGAATTGAAACGGATCTTGGTTCATGAAAATGTGAAAACAAAGATCTTCCGGAGGTGAATTTTCCTATATCTTTGGTGTTGGTTTTATTTTTTTTTAAACAAGTGAATAACAACATTGTTGATACATAACTGTGAGAATTGAGCTATAAGAGCAAGAGCATCTTCCCATGAAATTTTCTTGAGTTTAAGTAGTTTTGTGTGTGCACCAAACAAATCGACATTTAAGTCTCTCTCTCCCCAGGTTACCAAAGGCAAGGACTGGGAATTATTCAAGAATCAGCAACCCTAGTTTATTGTCTGGAACATAGTAAACACAAAACATACTTTGATGAACAGATAAATGAGTGCAAAAGTTTCTTTCTAGCCTTTTCAAATACCTTTATATTGAGGCAATAAAAAGGAAACATGCTATAGAAATTATTTGTCTTATTTTATCGAAGAGAAAACTTATGCACAAAAAGTTTACCTTGGGTGAACACTGTCCAGTAGAAATATAATACAATCTACATATGTAGTCCTAGATTTTCTAGTAGCCACATTAAAAATATAAGGTAAAAAAAGAGTGAAATTAATTTAAATGATATATTTATTTAACTTAATATATCAAAAAAAAGTATCACTTGACTTTTAGTCACTATTTTAAAAAATTGTTAATAAGATGTTTGCATTCTTTCATTCATATGAAGTCCTGGACATTCGGTGTGTATTTTACACTTAGACCACATCTCAATTCAGACTAGCTGCATTTCAGGTGTTTTCCAGCTATGTGTGGCTAGTGGGTATTGAGTGGACAGCACAGTACAATATTGGGGTACAACAGAGAAAGGACTTCAGCCCTCTTCTCTTCCCATTCCTAACCATCCCAAAAATATTTTATTAAGCATCCACCATACATATGGTACCGGAGATAAAATTTAAGAAAAAAAACCAAATGAGGCTCTCAAACTGTCACATATTTGAGGAACACTAAATTGAGAGATTTAATGTACAGATGGACCATGGCCAGACTATATATAACAATAGAACTCTGACCCTTAACCTCTAACAGCAGCTAGTGAGGTCAGTCCAACCACAATTGCCCTAGAATGCTTAGGACTTGGTCAATGACTGACAGCTTTTCTAATTTTTGACCCTTCTCTCAACTCAGAACCAACCAAATATGGTCCCCAAACTAACCACATAAGATTACCTGCTTCATAAGTTTGCCCCCTACCAGCTTCCCCATGCCAATAACCTCCAATCAGGGCTTACCTGGAGTCTTCCATTTTTTTCCCATTTTATAAAGCTTTCCCACTTCCCTGCCTCCTCTGAGTCTCGGACAAACACAAGTGGTGGTAGCTGATAGCCTTGCCATAGTGAGTACTGAATGAAGAGCCTCTGTTTGTATTTATATGGGTGATCTTTGTTTATCTCCACAAAAATCTTTGAAGAGAGTCTTTTCTTAATGACTAAATAATCAAACATCCTCTGTTAACTTTCTCTCTGGGTTCAGTTTTTCATTTTATTTGCCTCATTCATAAAATGACTATTTGCTATGCCCTTGTCAATGGCAGCCACTATGCTGAGTCTTAGGAACTAAGCAAAGGATCAAGATTCCATCTTTTCTCTCAGGGAGCTTAGAACTTAGCAAAAGAACACACAAATAAATGTGTAATAACAGTTGTACTAAACACTACAAAAAATCAGCACAAAGAGAGATCTGTGCTCCCATGTTCACTGCAGCATTATGTGCTTTAACCAAAATATGGAAACAATCTAAATATCCATCAGTGAATGAATAAAGAAAATGTGGTCGCCCTCACTGGTTTGGCTCAGTGGATAGAGCGTCAGCCTGCGGACTGAAAGGTCCCAGGTTTGATTCTAGCCAAGGGCACATGCCTGGGTTGCGGGCTCCATCCCCAGTAGGGGCTGTGCAGAAGACAGCCGATCAATGATTCTCTCTCATCATTGATGTTTCTATCTCTCGCTCTCTCCCTTCCTCTCTTAAATCAATAAAGAAATATATTTTAAAAAAAGAAAAAGAAAATGTGGTATACACATACAATGGAACATTATTCAGCCATAATAAAGAAGAAAATCCTGCCATTTGCAACCATGTATGAACCTTGAGAATATTATGCTAAGAGAAATAAGCCAGACACACAAGAAAAAAATATTGCGCCATCTCACTTACATGTGAATCTATAAAAGTCAAATTCATAGCCCTAGCTGGTTTTTCTCAGTGGCTAGAGTATCAGCCTGTGGACTGAAGGGTTCTGGGTTTGATACCAGTCAAGGGCACATGCCTGGGTTGCAGGCTTGATCCCCAGTAGGGGGCGAGAAGGAGGCAGCCGATCAATGATTCTCTCTCATCATTGATGTTTCTGACTCTCTTTCCCTCTCCTTTCCTCTCTGAAATCAATAAAAATATATTTTTTTAAAGTCAAATGTATAGAAGCAGAAAGTATAATGGTGGTTACCTGGAGCAGGTAAGTGGGAAAAATGGACAGATGTTCATCAAAGCGTACAAAGTTGCAGTTATATAGGATGAATAAGTTATAGAGATCTAAATGAGAGCATGGTGACTATAGTTAATACTGGTAATATTGTATTATGTACTGGAAATTTGTTGAGAGGAGATAATCAGGTAGTCTCACACACAGAGAAGAAATGGTAACTATGTGAGGAGATGGATATGTTAGTCAGCTTGACTACAGCAATCAATTCATTATTTATCATGAGCAAAACTTTATATTGTACGCCTTAAATATGTACAAATTTTATTTAAATATTTTAAAATTTTTTAAATAAAGAAAAATGCATTATGAATGAAAGTATATTGAGACCTCAACATTTTAATTTTGTAAGATGTGAGTGCCACTTCTTCCCAAGAAAATATTCTTTTTATTCTGCTATTTATTTGAACCTCAACAAATTCTGGACAAAATGGAAAATACTGTTTTTCCAATAAATTTGCTCATTGAAGATCAGATATTTTTCTTTATCTCCCTATTTCCTTATCCCTTTTGCTTATTTTTTGTTTTGCTTCAGTGAAAACTCCTAGTCTCTGGCATTCCATCAGCAAGAGATAAAAGGAAGGAGACAAAAAGTTTCCTATTAAATAAAATAACTATGGTTCACTCCAGGGTTTTTTTAAAAATTGTTCTCCAATTTCATATTTATTAATAGTTCTCATTTTGTTCAGGTGAAGAAAATTTTGGTTTGATTGCATTAAAACTGGCATCATTTTCATTTCTGCTGAATTCCAGGAAGTTCAGAAACCACACGTGTTTTCTTCTCTTCACTTGGGCCCTTATCAAAATTTAGCTTAAATCCTTTTTATGTGATGGAAAACTACATTTACTCATATTTTAATTTTACACTTACTTGAGTGCTATGTGTTTTTCAATGGTTCTTTTATTTAATGTACTTTAATTTATATGATTTTCTTTGGCTAAGAAAAATTAAAATAATTAACTGAAACATTTGGTAAAATAATGTCTGAAGTGTCCTGAGATCTGGAGCCTGTAGCTAGATGCATCCAACTTAATTTCCCTTCATAACAAGTTAAGCAGGCTACCTGAAAAATTACTTCAAAAATTTATTAGTTATGAATGATAGGTATATTCTTATTATCTTTTTGTTGCTTGTATCCTTGGAATTCTCATCTCTAACTGGTCTAACATCATAAAAAATCTAGGCTAACTCAGTTAATTTGAAGTGAAGTATATCTATTGACTTCACTTAATAAGACAAAATCAAGTTTACCTTTAAAGACTATTATTTAAACTAGAGGCCTGGTGCATGAAATTTGTGCATGAAGGGGGAGTGTCCCTCAGCCCAGCCGGCACCCTCTCCAATCTGGGACCCCTTGGGGGATGTTTGATCCCTCAGGCCTAAACCAGCAGTCAGACATCCCCCTCACAATCTGGGACTGCTGGCTCCTAACCGCTTGCCTGCCTGCCTGCCTGCCCGATTGCCCCTAACCGCTTTTGCCTACCAGCCTGATCGCCCCCTAACTGCTCCCCTGCTGTCCTGATTGACACCTAACTTCTCCCCTGCTGGCGCGATCGCCCCCAACTGCCCTCCCCTGCAGGCCTGGTAGCCCCCAACTTCCCTCCTCTGCCAGCCTGATGGCCCCCAACTGCCCTCCCCTGCCAGCCTGGTCACCCCCAACCACCCTCCCCTGCTGGCCTGATGGCCCCCAACTGCCCCCTGCCCCCGCCACCAGCCTGGTCACCCCACACAGCCTGCTGTTCAGTCATTCGGTAGTTCCTCACTAACCCCCCTGCTGGCCTTGTCACCCCAAGCAGCGTGCTGTTTGGTCATTACTGCTACTGTGACAGTGTCCTGGACAATTTGCATAGTCCTCTATTATTTGTATAGATAGCTTAAAGATTGTTATTGCATATTTTATAAAATCCTAATTTATATTGTCAAATAAAATATCAATATTCTAATAATGTATATTTATCAAAATAAAACTGTAAAAAATAAAAGCCTTTGGATTCCTCAAAATAATATAGCATCAACCCAAGAGGCTAGTACCTCAGAAGGGACTCTAAATTCCTGGATAATTGGAATAGAAACTATACTCTGAGCAATAGCTGTCTGAGAAATCAGTTTTTGTTTATATTGTACCATGTGAAAGATGAACTTTCACTCAGAGATTGGCCACAAATCAGATACTTCTTGGTCCCTGTGAGTTTAGATAATTTTATATCCTCTGAAAACCACTCCATTTTTGTAAAGCTATATAACCCTTCAGCAATGATCAGAAAACAAATGGGGAATTATACTGCAATAATTCTCTCTTATTTTACTGGTTCAAAGGACAATTGATACCATACCTCTGTAAAACATTATTATATGTTCAAGGATCTCACCGAAGATTAGAAAGAACAACTTTGCTGGTAGTCTGTCTGGGTCTCTCACCATCTAAAAAGGCTTTCTCCTTAATTGATTTTGGGGAGCAAATTCCTGAAGAACTGGTATAAGGGATAATGAACTATTTACTATAGCTATTCTCCCACTAGAGGGCCAAGGAATGAAGAAGGAACCATAGAGATCTGAAAGGGTTTCCCCCAGGCAGTCTACATGTATGTTTCCCCTACACCTTCACATCTAGGCTCCCTTTGTTCTCCCTCTCCTTATAAAAACAATCTTTTTAAAGAATGCCTCTTCCTGGGAGATGGATCATAAACTCATGAGATACTCATGCTCTCCATCAGTGTAGACTTGAATTATTCTTTCCTCCAACTCACTTAATCCTTTCTTAGATTGCTTCCAATACGCCTGCAATCTTTAAGTCTCTGCTTAACTCTTTTTTTTTCTTACTACATTTCTCCTGGCTACTCTTAATGCATACTGAGCTATCCCTTCTCTAAATTTCAATAGTTCTTGCTAACAGTGCTGGTCATCAGACAGGTAACCTATTTTGTTTTGTATTGTATTTTTCTATGTGTTTTGCCTCTACAGTTGGCTTGAGAACGAGGGCCATTACTGCACATTTACCTGTTATATACAAGAGACCAAAAATACCTGCAGAGATAACAAGTCAACCAAAATAACGTTTCCTAAATTCAGAAAAGTAGAAAACTTTGCACTGTAGAATTTAGACTATCAAATTCCACTCTATCAATCCTATATAATAAAAGGCTAATATGCAAATCAACCAAATGACAGAATGAGCGGTTGCTATGATGCACATTGACCACTAGGGGGTAGGCACTCAGTGCAGGAAGTGCCGCCTGGTGGTCAGTGCACTCCCACAGGGTGAGTGCTGCTCAGCCAGAAGCAGACCTCATGGCTGGTGAGCACAGATGCGGTGGCGGGAGCCTCTCTCGCCCCCAAGGCAGCTCCAAGGACCCCAAAGAATCTTGGACTGTGAGAGGGCGCAGGCCAGGCTGAGGGAGTTTCTGCCCCAGTGCACGAATGTCATGCACTGGGCCTCTGGTTAAATTATATAAAAAAAGAACTAAAGACTTTTATCAGAAAGATTTATAAGGGATTTAATAAGCTCAGAAAGTCCTAATCCCCTAAACAGCATCTTATTTATGAAGAAACATATTACCTGGAGAGCTGATAGTTCTAGTCTAAAGTATATTTTTTTAAAAAAAAAAAACTTGGTCATTTGGACTATTTGACATTTTTGAGAGACATTTCAACAAGTCCAAGATATAGCATGGGATCAGCAAAATGGACACCCGCCTCCTGCATTTCCCTGCAGTTCTCCTGGGACCCTTAGGAAAGTGATTAGGTCGGTCAAGTCCCACCAGCACTGCCTCATCGACACTCAAATTAAGACCTGGAACCCAGAAGCATGTTTCTGTTACATACCCTGATTTAGTCAAACCTACAAGGTTAAACAAAGAAACCTTAAAAATGAAGAGAAGTCACAATACTTCAATGGCTGAAAGGATAAATATCCTCTAAGAAAGTCAGAGAGGACTTGTTTTTAGTAAAACAAACAAAATTTTTTGTTGAAATAGCAACATTTGGAGCAATGACTCTGGCCTTTGATGTGACCCTACACATGCTGTTTTATCTCAGCTTGCTTGTGCGTAAATGGAAATACTGTGTAATAATACACAGGTATTATTATTCTGCAAGAATTAACTACAAGGATTCACTGAAGAACCGATCATATATTGCAAAATATGCTTTAAAAACGAAAAGCCACCATTTACTTCTGACCTGTTAAGCCTATCCAGCGCACCCATACAGCATACTGTCACCTACCAGTCAATCTACCATACGCATCCCAAAAGCTTGCCTAGCAATTACATATTTCTCCTTTCCTTTACCTCCAGCCTGTGAATGGAAGCCTCTTTGACTGTCAGAGGTAGGCAATCTGGCCTGTCATTTCCACAGCAGCCACAAAAGCTGGGCACAGATATGTGTATCAGCTCCTTCCATGGAGAAACTGCTAACTTGGAACAAGTTGAAAGGAGCATCTGGGAAAGATGTCCTCCAGATTCCCTGGTCTCTAGGAAGTATGGCAAGCTACCTACCACTAGTGCCTATTGAATTAAAGGCTGGTCCTTAGGCAGCAACTTTTAAAGTAGGCAGATAAACTTCTTTCAAGGGAAGACTGAGAAGGGCAATGTTGCCCGCTCCCTCTTCACTGAGCCCTGAGAGGATAGCCTTGGCGAGTGCTCACGCATTCCTTAAGAATTGCTCACCATCTTGTAGGTTCCATGAACATAAGCCCTAACCTTTCAGAGCTAGGTGTTTTGGAAGTGGTCCCTCTGGTGGCAGTCTTAAATGTTAGTGTGACAGATATGCTCTCCAAGGACAAGCTTAGGAGTTGGGGGTCCCCTCCCAATTATAGGGTGCTGTGTCGGGGCGGGGGGGGGGTTATGGCTTGTCTCAGCCTTTCCTATCTGTTCTGATGAGGATAGTCTCTCGCTTGTCTGATGTATAGGAGTCATTTGGCTAGTTTCTGGATCTCTATCAGAGGGAATTTATTCATATTTGGCTGTACATCGCTGTGTTTCTGGGAGGAGGGGAGCTCAGGAGCCTCCCACCTCTGGTCAGCTCCTCTGTATTTGAGTTATGGGTTATATGAAAAAATATTACAGAGCGAATGCACCCTTCTCATCACAGCATCTTGGAGATTTAGACACAATCTCCATACCAGGGGTACCTGCCATCACAGGACATCACTAGGGATATTAACCTCGAGGCTAAGGTAGTGTTTGTCAGGTCCTTTACTGTAAATTTACTGTTTTCCCCTTTAGTCCTTGGAAGTGTGACTTTTACATTATTCAGAAGCAGGCAGATTTTAAATAAGCTAGAGAAAAAATAAAGAAAGAGCAACCAGAGAGAAAAGGAAAACCCAGAGAGGGTACTGTCCATGGAGTCAAGACAAAAGGATTTCCGGGATGAGGGCATGGTAAACAATGTCAAAAACACCACAGGAAGCAAACAAAGATAATTATTCAAAAGTGCCAAATGAAAGGTTTTGATGACTCTAACAAGAGTGATGTAAAATGTTTAATGGTGCAAAGCCAGAATGCCATAGGTTGGGCTAATTACAGAAAGTAGACATAGAGTGCAAATTACATATTTTGGAAGTTTGTGAAGAAAGTATGTAGAAAGGGTGGTGATTAGGGAGACAGTCATAGGGTCAAATGAAGTTATTGTTCATTATTTTGTAATAGGAAAGAGTCTTAAGAAAATGTGTTTGCTGAGCAGAAAGAGACATTTGAGAGGGAAGGAGGAGAAATTAAAGATCTAGGCAACTTGGCTGGGTTGTGGGCTCTGTCATAATATCTATCAAGCTAGTTTAGTCTTCATTGAGTAATAATGTCCAAATTATTGTTTGTCAAGAATGCTTGGAGCTTTAATGAGACAGAAACTACCAGCTCAGAAAGCACAATATATTTTAAAAATAATAATAATGATGATATCATTTCTTAGATGTGTCCAAATCTCCAAGAAGATGTTCTTTGATTTTTAGTTGACACTTCCAAAATAATTAGTAATTACATAGGCAAAAATTATGGTGGAGAATCCTAGCAGGTGCTGCCTTAGCCTAGTGATCAAAGTTAATATCACCAAATATTAATAAAAATTTTAATCTACACCCTGAGGAGGCCATGTCATTTCTGAGTTACCCTTCCTAATCATACAGAACCTCAATCTAATCATGAGAAAATAATGGATAAGTTCAAACTAAGAAACACTCTACAAAATGATTGACCAGCACTCCTCCAAATTGTCAAGGTCATGAGAGACAAGGAACAACAAAAGTCTAAGGTAACATAACAACTGAAGACAATGGAGGGGTCCCAGACTGGATTCTGGAGGACAATGAAAACAGGGGTGATAACCTAAACAGCCCCCAAGAAACAAGTCCTTGCCCAGTGAGTGCAGAATGGGGGGAAATGAGCAAGCCAAGTAGGAGCAGACAAAGCCACCTTCCATCATACTGAAATTAGTTTTACCTAAGTGAATGCTTTTTTCAAAATATGGTGCAAATCAATGGAAACTTTTATATTATATGAGTAATTTATTTTATTGACAGATTGGAAAACAGGTTGAACTTACCATGTAACTCCACACACATGAAGGCATTTGAGCCTCACAAACAATGAGGTAGGTAGGAAAGGGATGTTCCTTTATCATTTGAGGAAACTGAGGTTCAGAAAAGTTATGCTGCTTATATAAGACCTCTCAAAGAGTGAGCATTCAAGCCCAAATTGAAACCTTCTGATTCCCAGTTCTAAGCCCTTCCACTCACAACAGGGCATCCCAAACTAATCTCATTGTATGAATCACGGAGGGTGGGGAGGTGGAAGAGTGGGGAAGGGGGGATGGAGGGGGAGAGGTGCTTGACAAAAATTCTGAATTCCAGACCAGCCTTTTCCCTGTTGATTCTAATTCAGCAGATCTGAGATGGAGCCTGAAAATTTGTATTTTTTAAAGAGCTCTCCAGGTGGTTTTTATGCTAGGTCAGTTTCAGAAATGCTAACATCATCACATTTATCCCAGAGAGAAATATTTATAATATAGAGAAGTATTTATTCTCAGTCTCTACTGAATTTTTAAATATCAAGATTAAATTAGGCAAGGGCCGAGTTTTTGGCATGAGGACTGGCCTGCTCCATTCCAAACAGGGTACACTTGGGTCTTTCTTGCTATGTACAGTTGGCTGTTGAACAATACAGGCCGTAGGGGCCCCTGCACCCCAAGTCAAAATCTACTTGTAACTTCTAACTCCCCAGTCATCCTTGGATATGTGTGATCTGGAACTTAAAGTCTAAGTTGAATTTAGACATGTGGTACTATCTAGAAGGACGTCATGGATGGAGGAGAAAAGCATAACCACAGAGAAAAGGAGAGGAGAGGGTGAGTTTTGATTATTCTGTGATTCCAAAAATTAATTCTTAACTCTTTGGTTTTTAACACAGTCTGATAGGCTGTAATTCCTTTTGGAAATCCATACTTATGAGGAACTTTTAAAAGACAACCTAGATTAATTAGGCAAAGAGAAGGAAATAATAGTTATTGAATGCCTTCTATGAGCCAGGCATCCTAAATGATCTCATTAAATCCTCAAATAATACCTGAAAGATGGTTATTATCCATGCACACACCCCATTTCACAGATGAGAAAAATGAGGTGTAAGAAGCTAAACTAACTTGTCCAAGGTCACACTAGTTACAAAAAAAGAATCGAAAAAGTATTTAAACTGAGGTTTGATTGTTTCTAAATCCCACATGATATCTACTATACTACAGGCCTCCTTAGAATGATGTAGGGAGTGTCATAGCACTATTGTAGGGCACTCCTCAGCTGAGATCTGTGGGCCTGGGGTCCAAAAGTTCTCATTACAAGAGGCAACTTAGTTTAAGTAGTATAACATCATCCATCATATTAAACTAATTATGTTTATTTGAATGTATTGGTTTTAAAGTATTTTTTATACTTAATTCATAAATTAGTTTTGGTCTTATATTTGACTAGAGGCCCGGTTCACAAATTCATGCATGGGTCCCCAGTGGGGTGGAGAGGCCAGAATGTGATCGGCCCTCTATGCAGGCCGTGGGACGCCCTTGCCAGCCCAGGATCCGATCCGTCCTGCTAACATTCACATCGGTTGTCAGGAGCCACCTGGCGGCCACTTTTATATTGTTTCTTCCTTGTGGAGAGTCTAGGGAGGGGAAGCGGCTGCGATACCTGAGGCCAACTTCCAGGAGGCTGCGGTGCTGTCGGGATCATGCTGGTGGCGCTGGTTCCTCGATGCCTGGCCCATTATCCGGAGACTGGACCTGCAGGACTACTGAGGGAGTGAGTGGCTGCCACTGGGCTGGTGGGCCATGGGGACAGGTGGGTCAGCTGAGCGGCACTCCCGCTGTGGGAGTGCACTGACAACCAGGGGGTAGCTCCTGCGTTGAGAGTCTGCCCCCTGGTGGTCAGTGTGCATCATAGCGACCGGTTGTTCTGGTCATTCTAGTCATTCGGTCGCTTAGGCTTTTATGTATATAGACTAGAGGCCCGGTGCACAAAATTATGCACAGGGGTGTGTGTCCCTCAGCCCAGCCTGCACCCTCTCCAATCTGGGACCCCTCAAGTGATGTTCAACTGCCCGTTTAAGCCTGATCCCGGTGTGATTGGGCCTAAACAGGCAGTTGGACATCCCTCTTACAATCCAGGACTGCTGGCTCCCAACTGCTCGCCTGCCTGCCTTCCTGATTGCCCCTAACCGCTTCTGCCTGCCATCCTGATCACCCCCTAACCACTCCCCTGCCAGCCTGATTGATGCCTGACCGCCCTCCCCTGCAGGCCTGGTCACCCCTAACTGCTCTCCCCTGCAGTCCTGGTTCCCCCCCAACTGCCCTCCCTTGCAGGCCTGGTCCCTCTCAACTGCCCTCCCCTGCAGGCCTGGGTCCCCCCCAACTGCCCTCCCTTGCAGGCCTGGTCCCTCCCAACTGCCCTCCCCTGCTGGCCATCTTGTGGCGGCCATCTTGTGTCCACATGGGGCAGGATCTTTGACCACATGGGGGCAGCCACCTTGTGTGTTGGAGTGATGGTCTTTTATTAGATAGGATTACTACCTAAGAGTATGAATATATAAGTAATGTGATATTTGTACATTTCAAGTAGCATTACAATAAAAATATTTTTCAACGTTCAAAGGTGATGAGATTTTTTTTCATTAAAAAGTCTCCATGCCTTAGCCAGTTTGGCTCAGTGGATAGAGCATTGGCCTGCAGACCAAAGGGTCCCAGGTTCAAGGTTCAATTCCAGTCAAGGGCACATACCTTGGTTGCAGGCTTTTCCCCGGCCTGGGCCCTGCTCAGGGCTCGTGCAGGAAGCAATCAGTACATGTGTTTCTCTCACATCGATGTTTCTCTCTGTCTTTCCCTCTCTCTTCCATTCTCCCTAAAGATCAATGGAAAAATATCCTTGGGCAAGGATTAACCAAGGGAAAAAAAAGTCTCCATGTATTACTCAATTCTGAGAAAGATTATACTTACACAATACTCAAAAATATTCACTAGTTATAACATGGACTTTTTTCAGGTTGCCAAGTCTCTGGAGCAACATGACTGTATGGTGCAAGAGCTGAAATTTGTCTTTTGCACCAGGGGACAAAACAAAGCCCAGGTTGGTGTGTCATGTGAAGCTAACCATTCCATTCATGTCTGTTGAACTAAAGTCAAACTAATTGGGGAACAAATTGTTTGTTTTTCCTTTTACATCTTTATGACTTTTAAATTTCAAAATTTTACAGATATTGGGAGGCCCTGCATTTTTTCAAGTTCTTCACCCTGATTAAAGAATTAGGTGCAAAATTCTTTGCTATTGGTCCCAGAAAGACTATAAATGTAAGATACTTAAACCACTTTAGTTATCTCAGTGACGTTCTTCCAATACATATTTTATATTTCTATAATACATTTCATAATGCACATATTTTAAATATTTGTAACGTGTTTGCCCCTTTTCTTCTGGTTCTCTTTCCCAATTCTAATCGGTTCCTTCTATTATAATAAATGGGTTTAAATATTTAAGAGAGGATTCTATCTTCTTAAAAAAGAAGAAATTGGGTCCTGTCTGGAAATTTTTCAAAAGCAAGAAACAGAGAAGGCAATTACTTCATCTCTAGACTAGGATGAATAACTTCCATTACTCAGAGGGAATAACATTGAACACATGCTTTCAATCTAGTGTCCAGGCCCTTAAACCTTGTGCCTTCTAACCCAAGTGACACACACATACATCATGTAGTCAACACCTAATGAAAGTTCCAGGCAACCCATCTCTGTTTATGACCAATGATGTGACCTCTCTCATCTCATTTCTGCTTTAGGCTTTTTCTTCCAGCTACGAAGCTCTGGAAAATCCTCCACATTTGCCCCCACCTTCCCTCCCTGATGAACAATTGGCGTATCTAGTTCTGATTCTGGATGTCTTCTTCATATCCAATTTTGTCCTTGTTTCTTGGCTCCATCCTTTCCTAGCTATGTGGATGACTCACACCCAAAATGCTACCCAAGTCCCTGCCCTGTAACCTCACCCACCTGTATGACACTGACAGGAGTAGCAGCCTGGCTTGCCTGGCTTCCCTTGATACAAAATGTAAACATTCAGACTTAAAAGCTTGAAGAAAAAAATATTTAAACATGAGCCAACATAAAATATCACCTTAATACTTCATAGGACAGGAATAGAAGGATATACACAGAATGAAAACCTCTCAGGTGGTCATCTTTTTTGTTGTTGTTGTTAATTCTCACCCAAGGATATTTTTTCCATTGATTTTATTTTATTTTTAGAGAGAGAGAGTGGAAGGGGATAAGGGAGAAGGAGAGAGGAGGAGGAAGAGAGAGAAAGAAGCATTCATGTGAGAGAGACATATGAATTGGTTGCCTCCTGCACATGCCCTGACTGGGACCAGGAGTCAAATCTGCAACTGAGGTACGTGCCCTTGACCGGGAATCAAACCTGCGACCCTTTGGTGGAGGGCTGGTGCCCTAACCACTGAGCCACCGGCCAGAACCCAGGTGGTCATCTTTATATCAGTAAGTCTGTACGTAAAAGAATGAAGAACATTATTTCTGTGGAGAGGGTACACCTGCTTCCACTCCCACTGGTCTCACATGAAGATCCCCCAATTCAAAACAAAAACAGTGACCTCACTGCCTCAATCACCACAGCGCCTAGAAGAGCCTTTTGGGAAAATGTGAGGGACTTTTGTGTCAAAACAATCATTTTTTAATCGCTAAGAGTATAAGGAGTATATAAGTAGTGTTATAGACATGTAATTGACATACACCAACTGCAAATATTTAAAGTGCACAGTTTGTATATGTGGGTCAAACCATCATTAATATGAAGACGGTGAATATATCCACCACCCCCAAAATTTCACTGGGAAGCTTTTTAACCCCTCCCTCCTGTTTCTTCCCATACTGCTGCATTCCCAACAACCATTGATCTAATTACTATTACTATAGATTACCTTACATTTTCTACAATATTATATAAATGGAATCATACAGTATCTACTTTTGTATCTATCTTTTTCCATTAAGTATAATAAGATTCATGTCATTGCATGTACCAAAAGTTAATTCCTTTTTATTACTGAGTAGATTTAATTGTATAGATATGCTATAATAATTTATCCATTCACCTGTTGATAAAAATGTGGTGTTGTTTCCAGTTTGGGGCTACTACAAATGAACTTGCTATAAATATTTGTGCACAAGTCTTTGTATATACATATGCTTTTGTTTATCTTGAAGTAATATCTATGAGTAGAATGGCTATGATAAGAAAGTGTTTAATTATCAAAAGCTGCCAAACTGTTTTCCAAAGTCATAGATTTACATTCCCATAAGTAGTGTGTGTAAGTTCCAATCACTCCACAACTTTGTCAGTAGTTGTATAGTAGATGTTTTCAATTTTATATTTGTTTTATACCTTCTAACAGGTGCAGAGTAGCATCTACAAAACTAAAAATGTCCCAATAAGATTTTGAGGATTCTTTTGGGTAAATGCACATCTTAAAAATAGAATCTTCCTATCCATTAACGTTGACATTAATTTATGTCTACACTTCTCTCACCTGTGTTTATTCTAGAAATTTTATTTGCCAAATGATATTTTTTAATTTGTTCCTAAACTATCAGAATGAATTGATACAGTGAGCAAAAGATGGAATCTTGGTATGTTTTTCTGTTTTAAAAAGTCACTTAGAGTTAGTTTTCACATAATATCATGTAATTGATCTCTACAAAGAATATGTATCTAATTTGAACCCTGAATATGCCAAGGAGTTCTTTATAGATTCCCTTAATTTTGCCAACTTCATTTAATGGTTTAAAAGGAAAACAAACACACACAAAAGCGGCGTAAAATTGGGCCAATGAAATTGTAGGGTAGTAAAATATACCATCCCCAAATATGTCACTCTGGCATAAGGATTATTTTGAGCTGAAGGAAATTGGGGGGGCGGGGGGGGGGGAAGCAGATACAGGAAAAGCTCACTGCCCTCCTGCCATATGCCTAAACCAGGACACACATTTACAAAGGTCCCTCCTTCCCTCTCCACCAGGAAGGACAACAGTTAATGATCAGAGACAGCTTTAGAGCCTTATCAGACTAGAGACAGCACCAGAGCGATCTACGTACAGACTTTATCACCCAGCCCTTATCTTCTATCAGTTTCCCATATTTTTGCCTCCCCACAGTTTGCTGCCCCAGGAGACTCAAGGTCCTTTCCTTTGTCTTGTCGCTTCTCTAAAACTGTATTGTTCCTTTGCTAAAATGCTAACCAGAACTCTGAGTTACTCATCTCTGGTACTCCCATGTGACACAGGCACACGTTAATAAACATGTTTGTTTTTCTCTTGTTAATCTGCCTCTGGCCAGTCTAATTTACAGGCTCCAGTGGAGTCAATGGATTCAGAAAGAGATTTTCCCTCCCCTTCAGCATCAACATGTAGAAACTAAAATGGCGTTTGTGGCAAACCACGAGTATTTTTGTGTTACCACAACCTATATTTCGCATTCTTATTAGGCTTATGCATGAATTTATTATTCACCAGGTTTTTTTGTATGGTCGGTTTGTGTGTTTTTAATTTCATCCTTACTTCCAACATTTAAGGAAGTATAGCTGAGAGTCATATATTCAGGAAGAGCAGAGTATTTGGTGAGGCAAAAATAATGGAAGTAACAAGACTATTCTAGAGAACAATAGTGAGATTACCATCCACTGTGGATTTTTAAGGATCATATCATAGAACAATACAATTTTAAGGATCATATCATAGAACAATACAATCTAGATAACTCTTGAAAACACACACACAAAATTAAAGAACTCCTTGAAAGGGCATTGGAACAGTCCTTAAACCCATTATAAAAACAGTATATAACTTCCTTTCTTCTTTCTTTCCCATATTAACTTATTGGTAAGCTGTACAAAGAACAGTGTTCCTTATCAAATAAATGGTCTGGCCTATTTTATATGAATTGTGCAAGGTTTTTAAATTTTTTAATTGATTTTAGAGGGAGGAAGAGAGAGACAGAAATTTAAATTGAGAGAGAAATATCAACATGGATCGGCTGCCTCCTGCACATCCCCTGCTGGGGATCAAGCCCACAACCCAGGCATATGCCCTGACTGGGAATTGAACTGCTGACCTCCTGGTGCATGAGTCAATACTCAACCACTGAGCCACACTGGTTGGGCATACGAAATGTTTTGGAAAGGAATAAGTTCGAAGATTATCATTCTCATAAGAACCTTTGCTACAGAGATGGGCAGGCCACTTAACTCTCTCATCTTCTTTGCCAGTTCTGATGTGTCTAGACATGCAGAAGGAAGTAAAAAATTGAAGCAATCAACCACATAATTTGGACAGAAAATCACATACAGCTGAAATATTGAGTTGATTGGATAAAGTAAATAAACTTCCTGCCAGCCCTCACTTTTCACAGCCTGCTCAGACACTATTCTTGTCTAGGATGTAATAACTGGACTCAAAATTGGCATAAACAAATATTTTGAAAATTTATGCAATCTATCTAAATTGTTCATAATCAGTTCATCCTCACTATAGAAGTAGGAACCACTAGTCACAACAAAATAAACTTCCAGTTCTCCAAGGTCACAATTCCTTGGCCTCAAATAGATAATAGGATAGGAATTAGCATTTTTCAAAATATGTGACTTTGATGAACATGAAGATATACCATCTGACTTTTGGATTTTCACTTCATATTTGCAAAGAATCTAATATTAACTAGACCTATAAATATGGAAGCAAAGCTGAAATGTTAAGCATTGGGTAAGTCTGACTTGGGGAGATAGGAAGAAAAGGAGGTTCCAGGAACCCTACATGTAAATTATCTCATGTAATCCTCACAAAATTTCCTCATTTCTCCCTTCAACAAAAAATGACTGATTGCCCATTACAGCAACATAGTTAAAATAAAAAGAGAGGTGACCTTTCTTCTCCCAGAGCTCACAGGGAGATTGACAATGAGCGAACAATCACAACTGAGCTCTGTGTCTAACAGAAAGGAATATAATTCTCTGAGAGTATATGACAAAGGGATGACTAAAGACCTCTTGTTTCAGAGATGAGGCCACAGAAGTTCAGAGAGGTGAAGCAACTTGATCAAGGTTACACAGACAAGAAGTCGTGGAGGTAGGATTCCTTCCCAATTCTGCCTAACTCCAGAGCCCTTGCTCTTTTCCATACGTTTCTTGGGCTCATTAAGACAACGGCATGAGACAGGAGGCAGTCACATGCCACCAGGATTATTTGCAGTGGATTATACCTCCCTTTCTTTTAGCCCATCCAGTTTAATATTTCCTACAAGTCTGAGAAAACCATTTACAAATCCTTACAGGATTAATCCTGCTTTTGTTTATACATTGCTGAGTTGGGCCATAAATTCTTCGTTGGTAGTTATCATTCACAGTTGTATGTCACACAGGAAATAACTGTGAAACTACTCCTGAGACTTGAAGCAATCAAAGTTCTTATGGTGTAAAGCGTGGCTGCCACTCTTTTATGTCAATTAAGTTGATTCTATACTTCCTATATTAGTACTAATTGAAGTGGCATATTGACCAGGATTTCAAAGCCTGGTATGTCACCATTAGGGTGACCGATGGGTCCAGTTTTTTCCAAAACTTTACTGACTTTAAAACTAGAAGTCCTGATCCTAAAAAAATCCACAGGCCCAGGCAAACAAGGACAGTTGATCACCCTCGACCTGTGCTACTCAGAGATCATAGAGCCATAGAGTGACCATATATATTGCATTAAAATACATGGGGTGCTCAATGATATACATTAGCAATGCATATTTCACTACAATGTGCAAAATGGCAATAAATATAGTGCCTTAATCAGCATTTCCATCAATCCCTGCTTACACATACACATTCTATCTAATAAAGAGGAAATATGCTAATTGACCCTCACGCCGTCGCAAACATGGCGGCACCCATAGCCAATTAGGAGGAAATATGCTAATTGACTGCCCCACCTTCAAAGATGGCGGTGCCCACAGCCACAAGATGGCAGTGCCCAGTCCCCTCAGCCTCACCGGGGCACCTGCTTCCAGAGTCCCTCAGTCCCCTCAGCCCTCCAGCCACCCAGGGCCGACCCGAGGCACAGGCAATCCTCGGATGGTGGCTGCCCAGCTGCCCAGAGCGAGCCTGAGGTGCAAGCAAGCCTCTTATGGTGGTTGCCCAGCCGCCCAGGGCCATCGAGGCTCAGGTAACCAGGGCCAGCCAAGGCTTGCGCTGCCGGCAGTGGCAGCAGCAGAGGTGTGATGGGGGCATTGCCTTCCCCTGATCGCCAGGTCGCCTCCCACGCCTGAGGGCTCCCAGACTGTGAGATGGGGCAGGCCTGACTGAGGGACCCCCCCTCCAGTGCATGAATTTTCATGCACCAGGCCTCTAGTACATACATATCTACAATGTGTGGCTTCAGGTGATTTGTACCTTTGGTATTCATTAAATAAGCCTGTGCCTTTGGCCCAGCATGGACGAGATAACCCTGGATTTCATATCTGAAAGTGTGCATCCCGTCCACACAGCCACAGGGTCCAGTGTAGTCAGGCAGACATCATTCTACCAGTTCCTCAAACACTCCAGGGAACCTTCTCCCAGCAGGTCAGGTGCAGTCATTACATGGTATCCTGACAGTCAAACATGGTGTGATACATAGCTACACTGCAGTAAAACTCCTGCTTTTCTGGGTAGCATAAATCTAGCTGGTACATATAATGGATTTCAATCCTTTATATTTTCATAGATGGACACTCATCTACAGATAAAGTTGTTTATTTATTTTCATATTCCCTAGAGAAAACAAAGTTAAGGGGTCAATATTGATACACATTTTAACTCATGACTCTCTGCTTAGTTCACTTTTAGCAATATAAGAGGTTGCAAAAATGCTGAACACTGAAGCCAAATTGTTATATGAATGGATCTATGCACCCTGTACAAATTGAGAATCATATTATCAGTTTCTTCCAAAGCAAAAAAAAAAAAAAATTACAGTTATGACACCTTCTAACAGGTGAAAAGGCTGTTTTATATGTAGTCTATAAATATAACGTAATGTGTCAATATCTATTCTCCAATACACTCAATTTCCACATTTAATTTGGGTATTGTGCCTATGGGCAAAATTCAGCCTTTTGGAATGTCAGCACACCCCTAAGATAATCAAAAAAAAATGTATGCAATTAATCAAGGACAGATTTGGGGCAAAAGTAAATAATTATTCCAGGGTGTTACAGAAAACAATCTCACGGCCTGAAAAACATGTTCATCATGGTTATTATAGGCAATTAAAGTATTTTTCTCTCCCTTATTAAAAAATGTGAAGTGTAGCTATGTCAGTAGTATAGTGGTAATTTCTTAGTGTTACTTTTGATATTTGATATTTGATATAAGAAAAAACAATATTTAATAACTTTGCTATTAAAAATAGGTTCAAGCCTCCACCTTCACACCCAGCTTCATTGAGCAGAGAAAAAGCCAGCCACGCCAGGATCACCGTAGAAGGAAGCAGCAGCTTGCTTTGCTGCTGGTAATACTCTGCTTGCTCGATTCAATGGATCGGAGATCCTGTGAGGCTTGTGTTCTGCACACTTCTAGGCTAGCAGAGGCACTTACTGTTGGTTTTGTTATTAATTCAATAGCCACCAATTACGGAGTATTTATTTTTTTTTTAAATATATATATATATATATTTTATTGATTTTTTACAGAGAGGAAGGGAGAGGGATAGAGAGCCAGAAACATCAATGAGAGAGAAACATCGATCAGCTGCCTCCTGCAACACTCCCCACTGGGGATGTGCCCGCAACCAAGGTACATGCCCTTGACCGGAATCGAACCCGGGACCCTTGAGTCTGTAGGCTGACGCTCTGTCCACTGAGCCAAACCGGTTAGGGCCAATTACGGAGTATTTAATGGGTACCAGCATTTGTCTTCAGCTGGCTGCATAAATTATTATAAATCCTTACAACTATGAATGGTAGGAATTTTTTTTTTTAATTTTACAAATAGGGAAAGAGGCAAAGATCCCCCAGCGGGATTAGAGTGCAGGTGTGTCAGATTCTGCCCATATGTCCACGTAGACAGCGCGATGCTTGGAAGTGTTATAACACAGCATAAATTAATATTTTTGCTTTTCTCAGAATTCTCTTTACAAAATAGAAAACTTCTTACTTTTGTAAAACACTGGTTTTTGTTTTCTTTTGTTTTTTTTAAATGGGGCATAAATCAGTTATCCAGTTTCCCCTGTGATAGTTTAACATTCAATACTACAGTAAAAAATATATATTATACATGTTGTTGACATATAGACTGATTTTATTTTTAATAGAATCTCCTATATTTTGTTTGGATGCACCCAAATGTCTATGTAAAGTCTTAGTAGTTGGAGGCCTTACAGCATTCTGACTTGTTATTGTTTTGGTTTCATTATCCATATCGTCCAAAAACCAACTGAAGCTGATCAATATGCTAAAACCCAAATAAAACAGCTAATTTTTTACAATAGTAAAATGACTAAAAATAGGTGTTAATTATCCAGAAAAAAAGATAATCATCGAAGTTAAGCACTAAATTTAGTTTTGAGGTCCTAACAGTTATATAAAGTAGGTAGCCCTCGCCAGCGTGGCTCTGTGGATTGTGCGTCATCCCTGCACCTCAGGGTCACAGGTTCAATTTTCAATCAGGATACATACCCATGTTGCCGGTTGGAATCCCAGTTGAGGCAGTTGCAGGAGGCAACCGATAGATGTTTCTCTTTCACATCAATAAAGTCTATCTCTCCCCCTCTCCCTTCCTCTCTCTCTCTCAAATAAAAACAAACAAACAAACAAACATATCCTCAGTGAAGATTTTAAATTTTTAAAAAATGAATAAATAAATAAAATAGGTAAACAAGTGAGATTATACAGGGTGGACAAAAGTAGGTGTACAGTTGTGAGTATGCAAAACACAGAGTTTATTCTTATATTCTTATTTATTAATTATTGTGTTATTTTCCATACGAACAACTGTAAACCTACTTTTTCCCCACCCTGTATAATTCTCATTATTCATTTTATTAAAAAGCAAGCAAGTTTCTTAAAGGAGTCAAATATTTTTCTGGCAATAAATCTTTAAATGGATTTTTTTAAATTACTACTATTTACTCAGTGTCCATTCTTTGCTAGGCCCTAGGCTTGGCAGAACACAAATATTACCTTCCAATAAGAACAAACATCATTTCAATACTTCTAATGGAATAAAATAAAATATATTTGACTATAGGTTTTCAGTTTTCTGATTCATTGTTCAAATGAATATTTCTTATCTGCCTTCTATAAGAAAACAATAATACGAATGCAGGAAGAGCATTTATGGAACTTGAGACAAATGGAAGATATGACCTCCCAAGTTTCGATTTCTAAGAAGCTGGCCTAGTGCAGGAATAGAATGAAATAATCCAGAGAGAGAAAGAAAGCAAACACTTTCTCCAGCTCTGTGAAATATCAAATACCTTAAGTAAGTGTTTGGCATTTGCAAGACTGCAGTCAGTTTGCGCATGAATTCCTTAATGTGCTCCTGTTTCATGGTGCTCTTTGTTGCCAAAAATAAAAAATAAAAATCCCTGATATGCAAAAAATAGTGTTAGTATTGCTAAAAAAATTCTCACATGTAGAATCTGTCATTCTGCCTTTGTTTTAAATAAGCTGAATGCATATTTTGTAACTTGGAATAGGTAACATTTGCTTTAGAACTTGCAAATATATCCTCTTTTTTAAAAGGGAAATATTATTTAGGATGCAATGTCTACTCTCTGTCATTGTTTTTCTTCTTTGCACTTTTTAAAATAAAATAAAGCAATTACTAATAAGGCATTTTCACTTTTTATATTTTTTCTATTATTTTTAATGTTTATACCCACTCAATCCAGTCATCCATCATAATTCTTGGAGGGACTCTAACTTGGAGTTTTATGAAGACAGTAAATGAATGATGTGGAGATAACTGGAAAACACACTGCCCTAGAATGTTAAATATATTCATTTACCATGCAGTTAACTTATACTCAACATATATTTATACTAGAGGCCTGATGCATGAAAATTCGTGCAAGAGTAGGCCTTCCTTCCCCTGGCTGCCAGCACCGGCTTCCCTCCAGCACCCGGGACCTGGGCAGCTTCACTCCTCCAGCCACCTGCAGGCACCCGGACCCGGGCTGGCTTCCCTCCGGCCCCGGCTTCATCAGGAAGGACGTCCAGAATGATATCCAGCCTAATTAGCATAGTACCCTTTTATTATTATAGATATACAGACACTAGTGGCCTGGTGCACGAAATTCATGCACATTAAAAGGGAATTAATTAAAGGAAATATTTTAATATTGCTATTTGCCCTTTCTCTACAATAGAAGTGTCAGAGATTAAAGAAAATTAGTAAAATGTATATGAAAATCTCCCTCCTGTCAGAGTCTGGGGCGCACCGCAGGACCCAGAGTCAAGTCCCTGCCCACCCGCACACGCCTCAAAATCATGCGAGACTCAGACCCAGCCAGCCCCACCCCTGTCAAGCCCTGCCAGGCAGGGAGCACAGCCTCAGGTCCCTCGGCCCAGGGCCAGGTAGGGGGCTCGGCCTCAGGTCCTCCAGCCCAGCACTAAGTGGGGGGTCGCAGCCTCAGGTCCCCCAGCCCCAGCGCGAGTGCACGAGGGCACGAGGGCATGATGACCATTTGCATATTAGCTCTTTATTATATAGGATACTGTCATAGTAATAGTGATAATGATAGGAAATAAGTAGAGAGTGTTACAATATTATAGCAATAGAAAATAATTAAAGAGTGTTATAGGAAATGTAGAAAAACTATTTTTTGTCATATACTTGTGTGAAATATTAAAGAGCACAGGGAATGACCACTCTGGCCAAGCCCTAGCTGTACCATATAGATAAGACCATAGCTGAATGCTACCCTTAGGAATGACATATGCAAACCTGATAGACCCCTTCTGAGTGACACTGTAATTGATAACCAGCTTGTACTCTGATTAACACTTGTGTGATGACGTATGTTACTGATAGCCACCTGGACTGCCGTGGGTCAACAGGCTTAAAAACGGGTCTCCGATTTCAGACATCAATCATCCTTTGACCCACGCTCCACGCTGCCTTGCTCCACGCCGGTCGGCAGAAGAACGGCCGAGCCTCCGATCGTGAGAGTTCAGTCACCCTCCTCCCACTGACTCGACCCAACCAGACGGCCAGCCACCCAAAGACGGATCTGCCGCTGCCCGCAGAGGACACCACTCTTCCCTGGGGACCCCGTTAAGTCTGAGCCCACGGTACCGGGAACCTTGTGAGTAATAAAGTGTGCTGTGTGATTTGCAACTGCATATTTTTGTGTGGCGTAATTCCTCTGGCAGTCTTAACTATATTAATATAAGGTCAGATGATAATGCCTACCCTCAGTCCTGCTTGCTTAGAGTAGTCTCTTCGCTAGCAACTACTTAATGTCCAAATACCTACACGGTTAAGTTTATCTCAAGGGACTCCTTGGATAATGCCCCATATACTCTACAGACACACACACACACACACACACACACACACACACACACACACACTATGAAAGTGATTCACGGGTTCTAGTTCTTGGTGAGAAATAACCAGGACACATCTTTGCTCTTGGGCACCATGGAGCACCTTTTCTGGGTTCTGTGAGTGTCTTCTTGCTGTGTGACTCAGTTCTACACTCAGGTGTTTTGACCTTGTATTAGAACTCTTATTACAACAGGCAGAAAACTCTCAGATTCCTATTATGATTTTCTTCAAAGCTCACATTGGGTCACTATTTGTAACTTACTTTTGTGACAGTTTGCCTCTTCCAGAAATCACACTCAAATACTTCCTATTGTTTTTTTAGGACCCAGGGAGACTATTATCTCCTTAAACTGGCAACAATGAGCTAGCTGAATGTGCTATATTTTCACCTGTGGCCAAAGGAAATGTTCTCTCCCAGCCTTCTCCTAGGTGGGGTCTGAGCTGACACTAGATTCTCTCTTTGCAGGAACATGGAATCCTGACATGTCTAGGTAACCCAGTTAAATCCACTCCTCACCTGGCCTTCAGCTCAGGGCATGCCTTCATAACCATTTCAAGCCCTCTCTCTGTTGTAAGCTACCCATATCTGCTCCTGGTGTTGTACTAAACTATTCTTTTGTGAGCCCCATTAACTGAACGTTATTGTCCTTTCAATGTATCTGCAATATCAAATAACTGGTTTGAGAAGCCTGAACATCAATGCACAGCAGCACTGTGTCCATGGGCTCATTTCTTCATGTTCACAAGCTCATTCCCATTTGTCAGTGTTTCTCAAAGAGTGGTCCACACATCAGACTCTCCTGGGAACTTCATTAAAAATGCAGACCCCGCCCCCAGGCCCTATTTCTGAAATTAGAATCTCTCAGGGGTGAAATATCCAAGGTGAATCCAAGTTTAGCCATTTACAGTGTGTCTTCAGGAAAGTTATTTAAACCCTCTCAGTCTCCCTGAGCCTTAGTACTGTATCAGCATAATTTAGTAGAAAAAACAATGTCACATATATGGACAGCCTGAGCATAGGAGGTAGGGCAGGAGGTAAAACTTGTTTTTTATGTGTATGTTTAGGAAGCTATTACACAACGGGAATTTTTGCTATCAGACTTCTCAAATTTTCTGAAAACCCATCTAATTCTCCTTAAGCAAATTCCAGTTCCTCCATCTAAACTTGCCACCTTGTATTGTATTTTTCAGTGTCACAATTAGGTGTTGATGATTTCATATAATTACCATGAAGTGTTACCCAATTTCCTCATTCCTCAAAAAATACCCTAAATGTTTGAAGGTGTGTAGGGCTTAATGGAGAGAAAAAACACACCCAACCATTACAACTGTAACATTTTATTACTGTTGCTCATGTAATGGCTTTACTACAGCTCTCTATATTTTTTCAAAATGATTCATAGTCACACGTGAGTTTGTTTAATATAAAAATAAATTATGAATAGAATCCTTTGTCCAAAGACCTAACATTTTTGGTTCAACTTGTTTGCTATACACATGATTTACATAGGTCTCTCCTTCTGCTCTAGGGTACGGTATCTGGACATGCAAATACCTGACAAAATTTTAAAATTGAAAGGATAAGAAAAGATAAAATACTGACATTTGCAGCAACATGGATGGACCTTGAAAATATCATGCTAAGTGAAATAAGTCAGTCAGAAAAAGTTAAGAACCATATGATTTCACTCATATGTGGGATATAAAACTGAAAGTAATAAATGAACAAACAAGACCAACAAAAACTCACAGACAGCACTATGGTAGTTATCAGAGGGAAAGGGGGGGTAAGGAAGTCAGTAAAGAATAGTTAGTGACAGAAGATTATTTGAGTTTGGGTGGTGGGCACACAATGCAATATACAGATCATGTATCATGAAAACGTACATTTGAAACCTATGTAATAGTATTAACTAATATCACCCCAATAAATTTAATAAAAATAAATAAATAAAAAGAAAAAAAATGAAAGGATTCACTAATAGAAAAAATTCTCCAGAAATTCAAATATTTCAGTAAAAACTGTTCATAATATGCACTGAATTCAAATGAGCTATATTAAAATAAATTTGACATGTACTGTTTTTCTGCGCTGTCTTCTCAAGACCTCATTCTGTTGTTTTCTTCTCCTTTTCTTTTATTTTTTTTTCCCTCTTCTAATTGTCACTTCTATGTAAGCATAGGACTCAAGAATCCAGTACTGTCACCCTGGAGAATCCTTAGCACAAAGGAAAGTACTAGGATTCCTGGGATATTGTCTTCACTCATTGCTCCAACCCTGCTAACAGATTGTCACAGACAATCTTATTTTGAACGATATGAAACAATGTTTCCCAATAAAATTGTCCTTGAGAACTCTGGATATGCTACACTGTACAGGGTATAAATTTCATTGTTAACAAAGGTTAAGAAATCGGAGATGATTCTGTGTTTTGGCGGCCACACGGAATACCGGTTAAGCGCAAGGCCCTGGAGTCAGGCTGCGCAGTTCAGGTTCAGGCCTAGCTGCTTCTACTTAATCTCTCTGTGCCCCAGCTTCCTCTCTATAAAACAGAAATACTGATGATAATAACGGCACCTAACTCACAATGCTGGGGGGAGGAGTAAACAGGTTAACAAGCCACTTTCAAGAAATCATAAAGGTAAGAATCCTTACTGGTCTGGGATTTAACAGAATGGAGATTCTCACCCAGAGAAGCAAGCTTATCTGCATTCTCTGATTAGGATGGGAATTATTTGCTTCTATGATATAGAAGTCCCAGGAAAAAAATAAAAGTTGAAAAACAGAAGCTATGTCTGAGTTTGTTTTGGTAGACTTCAGAAGACTTGGTGGAAATTTGGTTTTATTTTAATTACATAATTTTTCAGTCTTGATCCTCACAGCAAAGCCAGTGTTCATCGAACTATACTCCCACAAACATCTCCCCATCCTCAAATTTTACAAATAAAAGGATGCCCCTTCATTTGGGGGGCCAGGGGGCGGGACTCTCAGGTATGCCAAAACCCTTGGTTTACGCATTCAGGAGTAAAATGGCCTGTCCAAGGCCACGGTTTGGAATCCAGGTCCTGATTCGCTGCCCAGGACTCTCCACAGAAGAGAAAGTGTGTTAGTTGGATACACAGAGGGACAGGACAGCTGGAAAGTAAAGTCAATGACCAATGACTCATGCCCCAAAATGATTTTTATATACCTAGAATTTCAAAATGTGTATATTTTCTAAAAGAAACTCCAGTTAGGGTTTTTGAACAAAACCCTATATATTTATTGACACCTTTTTAAAATATATATATTTTTTTATTGATTTCAGAGAGGAAGGGAGGAGAGAGAGAGAGAAACATCAATGATGAGAGAGAATCGTTGATTGGCTGCCTCCTTCACACCCCCTACTGGATATCAAGACCGAAGCCCAGGTATGTACCCTTGCCCGGAATCGAACCCAGGACCCTTGAGTCCACAGGCCAATGCTCTATCCACTGAGCCAAGCCAGCTAGGTCTTTACTGACACTTTTTCCTTCTCTTCTTCCTTACTAGATGAAGCTACATGCAGTTTCTGCTTTTGCTGGAGCTTACTCAAACATTTGCCTTTGGTGTGAAAGATCAATATTCTCCCCTCAAATCAATTAGCCATGAATTAATTCTAGTGTAGCAGCTATGAATCTCAGTCCACAAGCTCAGGTGTTTAAGAAATATTGCTGTTTTATTGCTTCTTAATCAACTTAATATGGCACCAAGCCTGAATTTCCATCCCAGTTTGAACCAGAATGGATGGGTCACGTGGAGTGTAGAAAAGGCAGAAAGAGCCTTAGGTGAACGTCCTCATTCTCCAAGTCCTGGTCACTTCACCAGGAGTGAACATTAGAGATCTTCTCCTGGACTGGCAGTCCTCAGCCCAAGGTTTCTCTTAATCTAGACCCCATTTTTCTGGGGTCTTCCCACCTCGTCAGATGTGGCCCCAAGGCGATGCCTTTATCTCACTCCCATGAGACCTCAAACCTCTTTCTTATCAGTCAGGGGAGAATCTTCTACCTCAATTTCTCCAGGCCCTCAAAGGCCTTATCTATTTCTCTTTTCCTGATAGAACATTCCCATTCACTGTTAAATCAAATCTTTTCCAAGGAAAGAAAGTAAGAAAGGAAGAGAGAGGGGAAAAAAAAAAAAAACTACAGCAGGCTATATTCCTCAAATAGAGGAGGGGAAATAACAGGATAAACAACCAGCTAATAATTTATCCTGCCACACTACTTTTGCTCCTACGTCTTGGAAATGAGTAAGGCATTAAGGCTAAACTATTTCACAGGAAACAAGATGTAACAAGACCGGCCCTTGAAGCTGAAAAGGTGAGCACAGCTGAAAGCATGCATTAGAAGCATTCCGCGAATCCACCCTTCCAGCAGGCCCAGCCGGCAGGGTACACGGTAGCCGGATGAACAGGAGCTCTTCTGGGAGGGAAGCAGGTAAGAGGTGATGATGGCTGAGGCCTCGTTTAACAAGAGCAGAAATCCCTGACACGCCCAGGTCTTTCTCACAGATCCTCTCCTGATTCCTTTCACACCTTCAAATGTATCCATCATTTTCAGGGCCAAAAGGGGAACAGGAACAGCCTTTGGGGAATAAAAAACACATGCTTTTCACTTTTTCAAAAATATGTGTCCTTTAGCTAAAGAGATAGTTTTTAAATACCCATAAAGTAATATTCAGGGAGGGTAGCGGGTAAAGATGGAGAGAAAGAGGAAAAATGACGTTGTCAAAGTCTACTCTCCCAAAGTCTACCTACCCCAGCCTCTTTTCTAAGTGAGAGATAAAAATAAAAGGACTCTGAGGGAGGGGCCAAATGCTGTATTATAGCATTACAAGATTAAAAATCACTTAAAACAAAGGGGAGAGAACTTCAAGGGGAGCCCTTTTCAAAGACAGAAAGTTATCCACATTGTTTTGATAATTTTTTGAAGACAGAATGTCTCCCCCCAACATTCCTAACCTCTCCAAAGTTAACTCATTATCATTAGGCATTAAAATTTCTTTAGGATGTCTTGGGTTCTTTTTTAAATTAATGTTTCTTTTGTTCACCATTAACACTTGGCTTGAGGTGGGATTGAAAAGTGGATCAGACTTTGGAAATACTTGAGATTCTTCTGCACGTGAGATGTGCTTAGTCTCCCTCCATTTACTTATTAATTAATCATGTATTTATGTCAGTATTGATATTTATTTTATACTTTGAGTTATAATCCAATGTTATTTCTGTTGTTGCTTGAATTATTCCAACATAGTAAAATAAGTTTTAAAAACAAAACAAATAACATTAATAATTTTTTAAAGAGCAATAAAAAGAACCCTATAAAATAGAGACTGTAGCCCTGGCTGGTTTGGATCCTCGGTTAGAGTGTTGGTCCTCAGACCGAAGGATCCTGGGTTCAATTGCTGGCCAAGGGCATATATCTTGGTTGCAGGTTCGACCCTGGCACCTGTTGGGGCACGTGCGGGAGGCATCCTCCTGCTTTCCCTTCCATCCCCTCTCTCTAAAAAAAATCAATGGAAAAAAATCCTCCGGGGAGGATTAAAAAAAAAAATAGAGGTTGTATTATCCCCATTTTACAAAAGAGAAACACCGAGGCACGGAGATTTTACGTAATTTTTCAAAGAGAATGACTTGAGGTCTTAACTACAAGGCTCCAAAGCAAGTATAAATTTTACACACCACTGCCTCCAACAGCCAACAGCACAAACTGGAGAAAGGCCAAACTCAATGTTGTACTGCACTTAAGTGAAAAATTATATATTAAAACAGACTGTTATATGGCAGAAATGTAACATGAGCCAAAACACAGTCATTTAATATTATTCTATCTGGACATATATCAGATCTTACCAATTACTGAAGAGCAAGTAGATGCAGAAAAACATCAAATAAGTGTTTAGTGAGAGAAAAAGTACCTTTGGGGATCCAGGGATCCCCAGCTGGCTCAGGTCTCCCAATTTTAATAGGTCAAAAGTGACTAGTTTGAATGTCTTCTCCTTCCTTCCACTTCTATCTGTCCTGTTTTTAAAAGCTCCCTTTAAAACCCCTGGATTGCAGCAGAGATCAACTGAGCCAGGGTGTAAAGCTGTAAACAGTGATTCAGGAAAATTTTAAAGTCCAGGTCAAATCTAAATCCTTCTAGTCATCCCTAGCTGTTTTGGCTCAGAGCGTCAGCCTGTGGACTGAAAGGTCCCGGGGTCAATTCTAGTCAAGAGCACATGCCTGAGTTGCGAGTTCCATCCCCAGTAGGGGGCGTGCAGGAGGCAGCTGATCAATGAATCTCTCTCATCATTGATGTTTCTCTCTCTCCCTCTCCCTTCCTCTCTGAAATCAATAAAAATACCTAAGTAAACCCCCCTAATCTGAGTAGGACCTGACCATAGTCCCCTGGCAGAAAAGCTCAGGAAGAAGAGGGCCTGGGAAGAGGTGGGGGTGGGTGCGACCTGCGTTTGCCCAACTCCTCGGGATGCACAGGGCCAGCCAAGTGTCTCTGAAAGGGGATACTTGACAGAAGGGAATTCAGACTCTACTCCAGCACCCAGGAGTCCCACACCCTGTGCGCTTTTCCACAGCACATAGTAAGTCTACATCTTTATGGTCAGAATTTTACCTCCGAGGCTGGAGTAGCAGAGCGCACCCTGCCAGGATTCCCTCCTGCATCTGCGACCCGGAGCTGAGGCCTCACTCCTCTCAGTCTCGTGTCTCCCATCCCACAGTGCCCCTGAGTCTTGCTTCATTTTGGATCCAGAGGAGTTGGAATCTCAACTTTATCTCTCATTCTACCTGTTCCTTAATGCTGCTCACCAATTATTCTCTATCGGCGCGGTGTAAGTGCTTTTAGAACAATTTTTAAATGTCACTAACTCAGAATTGCACCCTACCGGAAATATCTCTATGAAAACATTGAGAGCATATTTCCAAAGATGATTTCGTACTAAAATCTAACCTATTAAATCCCAAGGGTCAGGCCATGTTCAAGACCAATTAACTTAGAAGCCCTGGGAGGGAGAGTCAGACACTGGCATTTTTAAATGTTCCCCCCAGTGATTCTACTTGACACCAAGTGGGAGAACTACTGTGTGGAGACTCAGAATCTGCTGCCAGGGGCTGGGCAGGGTCAACAGTCACTCCTACTTTGATTCACAGAAATGATGTGAAAGCAAACAAACAAAAAACACTTTAACTGCATCTGTAACACTCTTCTGTCTGCTCAACTTTGATACAATAGCATAATCTTTTAGACCCAAATTATAAATAAATTCTGAAAACTTCATTGCAGTTAAGTGTCTCATCTGCTTAGAAAGATGCAAGGAGAGAAGAGAAAGGAAAACAAACACAAAAGCTATTCACCTTAATAACTTGTAAATTTTATATTTCCACTAGAGGCCCGGTGCACAAAATTTGTGCATGGGGGGGGTCCCCTCAGCCCAGCCTGTACCCTTTCCAATCTGGTACCCCTTGGGGGACATCCCTCTCACAATCCTGAGCCGCTGGCTCCTAATCACTCACCTGCCTGCCTACCTGGTCACCCCTAACTGCCCCCGCTGCCGGCCTGATCGCCCATAACTGCCCCCCCTGCTGGCCTGGTTGCTCCTAACTGCTCCCCCTCCCCCAGCTGGCCTGGTCGCCTCTTACTGCCCCCCCCTGCTGGCCTGGCTGCCCCCCCCTTCTGGCCTGGTTACCCCCAACTGCCCCCCCTGCTGGCCTGGTCACCCCTCACGGCCCCCCCGCCAGCCTGGCTGCCCCACACAGCCTGCTGTTCAGTGGTTTGGTTGTCCCTCACTAACCAACCTCCCTGCCAGCCTGGTTGTAGGCAGCCATCTTGTGAGGGTGTGAGGGTTAATTTGCATATTACCTCTTTATTATATAGGATCTATTTCTATCTTAGAATCCATGCTCTGATTCTAGAGGGGAATTTCTGAAGAGCAGAGCTGTGTGTGTGGGGGGGGGGGGGCGGGGGGAGAGGGTAAGGCAAGCCAATGTCTTAGTTTAAAGTAACTAGTTAGCTGCCAACAGGAAGAATGGAACACATTCTCTGCTGGAGCGGAGTTGGAATCGAAGGTGGTAAAGCGGATAGAAGTGAGTGCAAAGGACTTGCTGGAGGATGCAAAGGCTCAGAAAATTCTCAAATTATAAGAGAACATTTAGGCAAATAAAATTAGAAATACAACTCTCTCTACCACACCCACCCAGACATTAGGCTTCACTCAGAAAACAGGCAAATACATATTTACATTTGGTTTGAGTATGACCTTCATAGATTAGTTTGGGGAGACAGACGTACATCCTGGGTAAAACTTTTTATCTAACCTAAAAGGGAAAAGAAGTATAATTTCAAAGCTTGCTTAACCAGTTAACTGCCACGATATTTTGAATTTAATTAAAAAAGGTCCGCAGCTTGTGTCTATAGACGATTATGGCATAAAAATGGTTAAATAGCCAAACAGGAGTCTGTAGGTCCTGATGTCTAAAAAGAGCAATGAGTCTCCATGAGGGAGGAGAAACTGACGCTATTCCACGTAAAGCAGAAGGCTCCCTTGGTGCTGCAGACTGTGGCGTCTGTGCAGATATGGTCCTTAAAAAGCATTTCTCTTCACCAATCTGGATTTAGACTGAATCGAATCTAAGAAGAATTGTTGTCCCTATGAGTGGGATATGAGTGTGTGTGTGTGTGTGTGTGTGTGTGTGTGTGTTTGTGTGTGTGCGCGCGCACACACACGCGCGCATGCACACACACATATACCTCATTAACTATGGTCTGCTGAAAAATAAAGAGGCATTACTTCATCTCAGCAAAAGCTGACCCTGGAGTTTTCTGCTCATGTCACTTGTGGGTAACACTAGATAAAACAACTCAGAATTTGGCAAAGATACAGCTGCAAGTTATTGTGTCTAATCATGCTGGGAGGGACCCGAGGTGAGAACTACTTCTGTGGAAGGAAGTACACAGTTTCCTTTAATAGAAGAAGGCACACCTGAAATAGGAAAGCAGATATTGTAATGTCTATTAAGGTACAGCATTGCTCCTAAAGAGATTTTAACAGTTTGGTCATTTTCTGTTGGTCTCTGGACAGCCATATCTATCATCTAAGTCTTATAGTTTTCTCCTTTTTTTATAATTCCCTCTAAGGCAGAGATTGCTAACTATCCCTCAATATACATCCTCCTCTTTTCATAATAGTAGACCTTTGAGTTTAAGCTGGCTACTTGGCCACCCAGAACACAGACAACATTGCAGCCCAGCCTCCCTTGCAGCTAGGTAGGCACATTTACCTCGTTGCTCTCTTATGTCTGTTCAACTTTGATGGATATCTAAGATAATGTCAGAGCAACAAAGTAGAAGTCTGAGCCCCTGCTCCTGTCATGAAGGAGAGCCACCATAACAGCTCAGATTTTTATATGGTAGAGATACAAACTCCCATCACAGTTAAGCCATTATTACTGTTGGGTCTCTTTGTTTCCACAATTAAACCTACAACCCAACTAAGATAACCTCTGGTTTATTCCTTCAGTAATGTTTTGTGTTGGTGGCATGGTAAAGAATTAAGTAACAGAGAAATAAAAGACACTGGGTCCCTCTTCATATCACCATTCAGAAGCCAGCCTTACAGCAGCAGCATCTTATCATGAGGACAAAGTTGTAGTATCCAGACACTGCCTGCTTATAAAGCAAATGGAGCCCCAAGCCCAAGCTGAGGGAAATGAGCAAGAACGTGTGCTACAGAGAAATAATTCAGAGGTAAACCTACCTTTCCCTAGATATACCAATGGAAGGGAAGTCTTGAAGAGAGATTAACATGGGTTATATCTAGATTTGGACAAACTGGGATGGGAACAGATGGGTTAGTGCACAAACTTTTTGAGGGGAGACTTGAGATCAAGTGTCTGTTCTGTCACTGACTAGCTGTATGACCTTGGGCAAGTGACTTGACTTCCCTTAGCCTGAGTTTCTTCATCTGGAAATGGAGTTAGAAATACTCACTTCATAGGGCTATATTATGGACTAAGTTAATGATACACCTTATCATTAACTTAATGCCTGGCATATAGTAAGTGCTCATTAAATAAACTTTAAAAAAAACTCCTCACTCCAGCCAGGAGGGGGAAAAAATCATCAACTTTCCTCAAAAAACAGACTTTATTTATTCTCATTTAAGGATACAATATACCTCCATTCCTAAACACCTTCTTCCTTCCCCTCCCTCCAGTCAAAGTCTAAACAGAATCTTAACTCCCTGCTAAAGCCGTAGCTGATCATTATCTCCCTCCTCTGAACTCTAGATGTATTGCCTTGTCTGCATCATTCATTGCTACCTAATCCCACACTGTTTTTCATTATAACTTGAGATTTCATGTACAGTATATGAGGTCTGTCTTCCATTAGAGTCTAAATTTCAGAGTATGTTCTTTTCCTTTAGATCACACATCCTATTTAGCCTAACACCGTGTGCTCCCAAAATTCTCAGTGAAGGGATAAATGATATCCTTCAAACAAATATGCATGTGTAGCTTACAGAGAGCCAAGCTGAATAAATGTCAGTCTATTCATATACTTAGTAACCAAATGGCAGAATACCTTAAACTTTAAAAATCAAATTAATGGAATTTTGACATTTGCAATCATGCGCAAAGCCAATATTATGTACTTTAAATTTTTCCTTGACAGGAATAGTTCCCTCCCTAACAGCAGGTAAGTTCTAGCTGCAAACTCAGCTCCCTGCCAGCTGTTTCCGCTGCCATTTCAAAGCTAATCCTGATGATACAGTTTTGAATGAACAACATGTATGTGACAAATAACACATGGGCATCAAAAATAAATAATTCTAGGGATGTTCAATATAGTTAGTTTGAGGCGCTACCTAGTTCTTGGTGAGCTTTAACATCTGTGCCTTATATCCCAAGAACAAAGTCAAGGAAAGACAAGAGCCATCTATCTCCATTGTAGGTCTACCTCTCGTAGAAGTATTAGCTATTACTCTGCACAGGAACAGACTAGAACTAATGTTTTGTGTGCACAAGTCAATCTACATAAATCACCTAGAATATCCCTTGGCGATATAGTAAGCACACTTGCTAAGTGTTATCTACTAGTAGTAGTCTCCATATTACTAGTATTACTTAGATCTTAAGTCACAATACTCAATGTAATGTCAAAAATAATTCACCTCCAGCTCTGAGTACCGACAACATCTGAAACCTAGAAAACGGTGCTGGTAAAAGCACAATGTGATGAGCGTGGTGCAGTTGTCCATAACTGAGAACTTATCAGCTATGCCTTTCGTGATCCTAAAACATAATGATTTTATTACATAAATATATCCCATCATGTGTTTTCACTTTTATCACAAAACAGGAAAAAGAAGGCAAAAATGTTCCAATAGGATACATTTAATGAATGACATATGGAGACCTATACACTTATGAAATATTAGAACTGTAAAAATAAAGAAATGTATTCATATTATTCAGTGCAAATGCTTGGAGATTATTAAAGGATACACAAATGGTTAAGATGATAAATTATGTATTATGTGTATTTTATGATAAAAAAATTTTTAGGGATACACAAAACAATGCATATAAAACTTAAATGTAAATAAAGTTTTTGCAAAAGTGTTAGTAGTCAATCACAAGGGGAACTGATTTTTAAGCAAAATAGGACTAGGGAAACTGGTTTGCTTACAAACTAAAAAGGAGAGAAACTTCCAGGTGCACATTTGGCTTTCAAAGGAAGCCTTACCCTAGATCAGTGGTCGGCAAACTGCAGCTTGCGAGCCATATGCGGCTCGCGAGCTGCGGTTTGCCGCTCTGTTGACTAATGAGTTTGCCGACCACTGCCCTAGATGTATAATCAACTGAAAGCTTCTGTTTGAGGAAAAGGGTACTGAGTAGAGTGAGAAGAGCTATGAAATAGGAAGTCATAATATGAAAATATCAGCTATCAGAGCAGCGCCTATTTAATAGTGAGATCAGTGGTGTGGATCCCATAGGAGTTTGGCATGAGGCGCTCAGTGCTGCTGGGAAGGCTTCCTTGAAGAGGAGCTGTGTCCTCTAAGACTGTAACTAGACAGATACAAGCAATGGCATTGTACTTCAGGAAAAGGAGCTGAAAGACGCAAGATTTTGAGGGACAGTGAGCAATTAGAGAATCAACAGATAAAGTCTCATGTTGTGGCTGAATCTGTCCACCCATCTCCCCTTGATGCTGTAGTGCTTGTCATCAGGCCCATGTGCTCCATTAGAGCTACCGGTGCCTGGAGACTTCCTACCCTGGCTCAACCAACCCAAAAACAAAAGAAGGCGAGCGAGAAAAGCAAGAGCACAAAGTGAGACTCTTAATGTGTGGTATACCTGCCATATCTTACAAACCCCAATGTCATCCATTGCTTCAATCAGAAACTTATTTATATTACTTTAAAAATAACTTTAAAATAGCGTTATTAAAGTAACCTCAGCAGCATTATACGCCTTAACAGCAAAGCAAGAAATGGGTAAGAAGAAAAGAGGTGCTTTTCCGTGTTTAGGTTATTTGTGACGAAGCTGTGGACCCAGCATCAGCGTCTCCCATCTGGTGATGGTTTCCCAGCTGCTCCAAGCAGCCAGTTCCGGAGTCCTGCTTGGTTACCCTCAATCACAGCCCTGCTGGACTCTGGTTCATCTCTTTACATTTCTGTCTCCCCAACTGGGCTGTGAGCTCCCCGAGGGCAGGGACTCTGTTGAGGCTCAGGTTCTGGAGCCAGGATGTCCAAATTTGAACCCTCTCACTAGCAGTGTGACCTCCAAGTAGATCACCTAACCTCTCTGGACCTCAACTTCTGAGGGGACTATGAGTCTATGAGATAGCACACAAAAATGCATTTTGAACAATCAGTGTCTGCCCACAATGAGCATTCAAAATACGTTAGCTGTTTGCTTCATCCAGAGCCTAGCACAGTGTCTGACATTCAGTGTAAGACTTGTTGAATGAACGAAGCAATCAAACAATCTATCTATCAGTTTCTTGGGAAGAAAAACTGTATTTTTCTTAGCTCCTCTCCCAGAACCTAGCACAGTGATTGATTAATATATTTGTATTTAAAGAAAGATTGCAAGGCAAATATTCTACCTAAAATGAGAAATCGGAGCCATTGGATGGCATTCCAAATCACCATGAGAGATGTTTATTTTTTGTTATTTTTTTTTTAATTTTATTGTACTGGAGTGATATTGGTTCACCCCAATATCAGGTTTTAAGTGTACAACTCAATAGAATATCATCTGCACGCTACATCATGTGTCCATCACCCCAAGCAAAGTCTCTTTCCATCCCCATTTTCACCCCTTTACCCACCTCCACCTAGTCCCCTCTGGGGATCACCACATTGTTTGACCAGAGATCTTAACTTTGAATTGTTCTATGCCAGCATCTGTTAAGTACTTACTTCACCAACACATAAAATACATGTGAGGTCTCTCTGAACTTTACCTTACAAAGGAGGAATGGATATAGACAGGAATGTGAAGAAATCTATTTCCCACCCCTCAAATATTGATTTTCTCCAATATAAATGATGCTGCCACCACATCCTTCCTGAAGCTTTGGAATCTTTCTCTAATTGCAACTCACAGAAGCTTTGACATTTTTTAGCTAATCATTGGTTTGTGAAACATGCCCAAAATCAGCAATTGGCAGGTGCAAACCTGCCTGGAATTTTATGGGTGGAGTGTAGATGGTATGGATAATTCCACTTGGATTAATACCAGTATTACTGAAAAACAGCTTATTTCCTACAAGATTGTACTGGTTTTCTGTCAGATATGTGGACTGTATCTCACCTAAACATCCAAATACACTGAAGACAACTTCCATAAACATAAGGATGAAGCATTAATTCCTAAGATTGGAATACTGAAAAGAACACTGGAGTAAACGTAATTTTTAAAAAATCAGGACTCTAGTTCTAATTCCACTCCCTTGTGAGCCCTAAGGCCAGAGACAGGTCACTTAACATTCCTAAAATGGGGCAATAATGCCTGACTTGTCTACACTGGGGGATCAGTGGAACCATTTATTCATTCAACAAGCACTTACTGGGCACCTACCATGGATCAGGCTGGAAGTAAAGCACTAGGGTAAAAAGATATATTTGATACAATCTCCCCCAAATATGTTAATATAAACTGTAAAATGGATGGCATCATTACATTATTATAAGCATAGCTGTATTTATTATTTTAGGATAGTTAAAATAAAACTCTTTCAGTAGGTGCTCATGGATTGTTTCCTAGCCTACTCCACAGGAAGGTAGTCACCGTCATCTCCATTTCCTCCGTATTTTGATATCACCTCCCCATGAAGGCCTTCCCTGACCGTCTTTAGATATCACTCCCCTCATTATTTTTTTATTTTTTGTTGTTGTTGTTAATCCTCACCTGAGGGTATTTTTCCATTTATTTTTAGAGAGAGTGGAAGGGAAGGGGAGAGAGTATGGGGCGCGGCTACAGTGTTTGGACAGGTTCAAGCCTTGGACTGATGAGAGGGCACAGTCCTCTCGTGGCCACGTGCAAGTCCCAGCTTGGAGGGCAGAGCCCTGCCAGCACCATTATAGCCAACAGCTATAGTTGTAAGCTTGAACCTATGGTCCGAACATGTGGCCCCACATGCCTAATCCATGGTCGGCAAACTGCTGCTCTCGAGCCACATGCGGCTCTTTGGCCCCTTGAGTGTGGCTCTTCCACAAAATAGCATGGCCTGGGCGAGTCTATTTTGAAGAAGTGGCGTTAGAAGAAGTTTAAGTTTAAAAAATTTGGCTCTCAAAAGAAATTTCAATTGTTGTACCGTTGATATTTGGCTCTGTTGACTAATGAGTTTGCCGACCACTGGACTAAGTGATATAGGCTGCAAGTAAACAAAGCTTGATCAGGTGCATGTAATTGAGTGGGACTGAAACCCATGAGAATGTTGTAAACATCTTGATCATGCCCTTACTTTGCCTCATGGCTTGTAGTTCGTGGCGCTGCTGGGTCCCCATTAGGGAAGCAGCGTCCCACCGAGTCCCAGCTTTCCTTCTCTTGTCTATCTTTTCTCAATCCTTTCATCGCCCCCACTCAGGTTCACCTTTGGCCATACTGGCGTGGAATGTGAAGAAATGCCTCCCACATGCCTCCCACATGCACCCCAACCAGTGCCAGAGATCGAGCCTGCAACTGAGGTACGTGCCCTTGACCAGAATCGAACCCATGACCCTTCAGTCCCTGGACCAACGCTCTATCCACTGAGTCAAACTGGCTAGGGCCATTATTATTTTTTAAACTATGGCATGTATTTGATTCCTTCATAGTAATTATTTATAATTATATATTAGGTATTTATTTATTATTTATTTCTGCCACTAAATATTCATTCCGGGATTTTGTTCTTCTTTTTATCATATTCTCAGCATTACCTAGGACAGTGCCTAGAGCATATCAGGTGCTTAATAAATATCTGTTCCATAAACGAATTAAGGGAAAAATAATCATGTCATTGAGAACGAGTCCAATAGAAGAGGAACAAATGTGATGGCTCAGAAGTGATGACTGGAAATGAACCTGAAGATTTCTGACTCAAATTCTTGGTTAGTGTTAGTCTGCATTTGTTGTTTATTCAGAGATGTAAGAAAGAAAATGATTCACCAAATATTTATTATTTTGTTCAAATCTTATAAGAGCCACCCTTCCAAGTACTGTATGTTTTGTTCACCTCATTTGACAGTAAGTAAACTGAGGCTCAAAGAGGATACTAGCTCAGGTGGTAAGTGGCAGAACCTTTTTTTTTTTTTTATTAACCACTTCATCCCTGCAGACTGATAATGGAGAGCCCAGGAATAACAGAGGATACAAAACAGGAGGAGAGAGATCAAGGCACCATGGTTCTTGCAGGGTAAGGCAATGAGAGTTAGTGAAAATCCACCCCCCTAGAGACTGAAAGCACTGAGGCAGTGCCCTCGTTCCATGTCTGAAGAAGCCCAGGCTGGCTCTGGGCAAGTGGCTTGCTCAGAGTATTTCTACCCTGTGTTTCTCTGCAGGTCAGCAGTGATCCCCGAGTCCAGATAACACCCTCTCTATCTTCCTTCCCCTGCCTTTCCTTTGGCCTTTTCTTTCACTGGAAGGAAGCTGTTTAAAAGGCACAAAAAACAAGCAAGAAAAGACAGTGTCACTGCATTCACAGGAAGAGGATTTCACAGTCACTACAGCTTGACCTGGGCATGCACGTGTATTAAAGAAATCCTTCTTTGGAGACTGGAGCTATGGCCCAGAAGTCTGCCGGAAATCAATCTGTTGCAGGATTTCACCTAGAGCCGCAGCTTTCCCCTTTGCAGAACAGAAACTTCAGACTGAGGCATTTGCAGAACTTCTCTGGTGGTGTACGAGCGCCACCTGGCGCCCAGAGGCAGGGTGGCTTCAGTGTCAGATCTCTAGATTTGGGCTCAACATCCCAGGCACCAAATGTCATCAAAATACAGAGCCAGCCGCTCCAATTCCATGGGTTCCTTCAGAACTCCTTCACTGTGCTTTTATACATGTATTTCCATTCTTCCCTACAAACTCATGAGAGTGTTATTATTAATTTACAGATTTTCAGGAGGATAAAACTAAAATTTAGAAAGGTGATGTACATTTCCAAAGTCCCACAACTGGTAAGACACAAAGCCAGGGATAGACCCTAGTTCTATCCAACTCCAAAGCCCATGCAAATATGAATGGACAAAAAGATCGCCAAAATCAGGAACCTTATGCACACCCTGTTCCTAGAACCATGTCTGATACAAGGAAGGTCTGCAATAAGTGTCTGATCCTTGAATTACTAAATATGTGTTTAATGTTAAAAATAAGCAAGGCGATATGCTAAGTATCACAGGAGAAAGAATAAAAGGACAAACATAGACCCTACTCTCAAAGAGTTACTACTTGTTTAAAGAAAACAATACCAGCAAGATTGAGAAAAGGGTGCACCTGTCACCACTGTTCTTTAACATTATTCTCTAAGTGTGAGCCAAAACAAAAAGATGTAACAGCAAAATAGAGGGAGAAAATATTGGAAAGAATATCATTTGCAATAAGATGATGTACATAGCTGAAAAAAACAACTTTAAGAATTTTCTTAAAATACAAATTTCAGGAAAATGGTCAGTCACAAAATTAATATATCAAGGTCAGTAGTTTTCCTAAATATCAAAAACAATCAGATATCCTATCTAATAAAGAGGGAATATGCTAATTGACCATCACTCCATCACAAAGATGGCTGCACCCACAGCTGAAGCCAAGTTCCCATAAGGAGCCTTAATGACCAATCAGCAGGGACCTGAGACTACACCCTCCCCCATCCCCATAGGGCTTGACAGGGTACCTCAGGCAGTGCCCCCCACCCGGCAGGGCTTGACAGGGGACCTCAAGGTGCACTTCCCATCCTGGTGCTGGGCTAGGGGACCTCAGGCTGTTCCCCCTTCCCCAGCTCCAGGCCAGGGGATCTCAGACCGCACCCCCGCCCAGCGGGGCTTGACTGGGGACCTCAGGCCACGCCTCCCATCTTGGCACTAGGCCAGGGGACCTCAGGCCACGCCCCCCACCCAGCAGGGCTTGACAGGGAACCTCAGGCCACACCTCCCATCTTGGCACTAGGCAAGGGGACCTCAAGCCACGCCCCCCACCAGGTGGGGCTTGACAGGGGACCTCAGGCCGCATCCCCCGCCCCAGCACCGGGCCAGGGGACCTGAGGCTGCACCCCCCTGCCTGGCAGGGCTTGACAGGGGACCTCAGGCGGTACCCTCCCACCCAGTGGGGCTTGACGGGGGACCTCAAGGTGCACCCCCAGTTCTGGGTCGGGGGAACTCAGGCTGCGACCCTGCCCAGCAGGGCTTGGTGAGGGACCTGAGGCTGCACCCCCCTGCTGGTGGGGCTTGATGGGGGACCTGAGGCTGTGCCCACTCACCTGACGGGGCTTGACGGGGGACCTCAGGCCATTTCCCCCACTTGGCGGGGCTTGACAGGGACCTCACACCCTGTCCTGGCGCCGGGCCAGGGGACCTGAGGCTACGTCCCCTGCCCAGCGGGGCTTAACAAGGGTGGGACTGGCCAGGTCTGGATCTAGCCCAATGGGGGCAGGGGCCAGCCGGGTCTGGGTCTCACGCGATTTTCAGGCACATGTGGGTGGGCAGGGGTTTGACTCTGGGTCCCGTGGTGTGCCCCAGACTCTGACAGGAGAAAGGTTTTCATATACATTTTACTAATTTTCTTTCATCTCTGACACTTCTATTATAGAGAAAGGGCAAATAGCAATATTAAATTATTTCCTCTAATTAACCCCCTTTTAATGTGCATGAATTTCGTGCACCAGGCCAATAGTAATATATAATAAAAAAAATCCCTTTTTAATATAAAATTTAAAATATAAAAATTATTTAAATAAGAAACCTGAGGAAAACTATAAAATGCTGAAATATATGAAATATGACTTAAATGATTCAAAATATTGTGTTTCTAGACACCTTATTTTTAAAATGTCAATACTTTTCAAATTATATGTTTAATGCCACCCAATCAAAAGCTCAACATATATTTTTTTGAAATATTGGAAAAGAATACCAAGTTCTTCAGGAAGAATAAAAATATGAGAATAGCTAAGAATTGTAGGAGAAAAGAGTAATGAAGTGAGACTTCTCCGTCCAGATATTGAAACATATCACTGAACAAGGCTATTACACAAAAGGACAGTCAAACCAATAGGACATAATGGAGAACCCAGAGGCAGAACCAAGACAATATATTTGGAACTAGTGACATTTCAAATCAGTGGAGGAAAGATGAACTGAATATTCAGTTATGATGTTAGACCACATGGCAGCCCTTGGAAAAATAAAATGGGATTCCCAGCAGGGCAAACTCCAAACCTTAGAGACTTACAAATAACCACCATTTATTTAGTTCACGTCACTGTGGGTCAGCAATTTAGGCTAAATTCACCACAGCAGCTCTTTTTCTGGTCTTGGATGGGCTCATTCATGTGTCTGCTACTATCAGCTATCACACAGCTGATATCTTGGGGTAGGGACGAGCTGGTTTAAGATAACCTTACTCACACCTCTGGAAGTTGGCTTGCTGTCAGCCAGAGTGATGGAGAGCAACAGGCCACATGCCTCTCCTCACCCAGAAGGCTTGTTCACACGGTGGCCCAATAGGGTTCCAAGAGAACAAGTATGAAGGGTCTCTTAAGGTCTAGTCCTGGAAATGGCACATTGTCACTCCACTCTATTCTATCAGACAAAGAAGTCACAAGGCCAGCCCAGACTTAAGAGGTGGAGAAACAGATTCCACCTCCTCATGGGCAGATCTGCAGGGTCATGTTGTATAGAGGGGGTGCACACTGAGAAGGATGGAGAATTACAGCACATATTCAACCTGAATAATTCCAGATTACATAAATATTTCAATGTGATCAAATCATGGAACACTTAAAAGAAATATAAATATTCATGTAAGGAGTGGTGAGAGACACTTTTCTAAGAAAGACAACTGTGCCGTATTGGCACAGCCAGGGGTGAACCTGAGAGGGGGCAGTGAAGGTTGGAAAAGACAGACAAGAGAATAAAGCTGGGGCTAGCTGGGATGCTGCCCTCTCTGATGGAGAGACAGCGCCACAGTCTGCAAGCTGAGTCTTTATGTTATAGCCAGATTCCATGAGGCAAAGTAAGGGCGTGGTCAAGATGTTTACAATGTTCTCCTGGGTGTTGAATCTACTCAATTACATGCACCTGATCAAGCTTTGTTTACTTGCTGCACCTCCCGCAGCCCATATCACTCAGCCAAGTGGGACCACAGGTTCAGACCATAGGTCAAGCTTACAACTATAGCCTTTGGCTATAATTGTGCTGGGAGGGCTTTGCCCTCCAAGCTGGGACTTGCACATGGTTTTGCCACGAGAAGACCATGCTCTCTCATTAGTCCAAGGCTTGAACCTGTCCAAACACTGTAGCCGCTCTCCACAGACAACAAAACTAGATCTCATAAAAGAAAAGGTCAACATTGTTGACTATCTAATCATTTAAAACTTTCACATGGGGGAAGGAAGATGGCTGCCAATGGGAAGGCAGACTGCAATATAGTGCGTGAGTGAGAGAATGCAGAAAGGGTGTGTAGTCGCACGGGAAGTGATTATTTGTGAGTTGAAGGACAGCTATACTCCAGGGGACTGTGGGCTATAACAGGACAGGGTTCCCCTGAACAGGCAGCCTCCACTGCTGCTGGGATCCTTCCCAGAGCGACCAGCTCTGATGCGGAGACCGTGCCATCTTGAAGGGGAAAGTGGATGTTGTCGGAAGCCTGAAAATCCGAGAATCTACAACACCGGCACCCAGTGAACAGCGGCAAACCCTGGAACACCAGTCCCCAAGTGACGCGAGCATGTGGATTCGTAGGAGCTTTGCACCTCCTCACTGAAAGGTCAGATTTCACCTGGGATAAGGGGAGGTCTGTGGTGCGGGCAGGAGAGAGAAATGCGCACGCTGGGAAGTCTATGCCCAGAAAGAATCCGCAGCCATTGTGGCTGGTGTGATCCCCGAGTGTGGAAGGGGATCCACAAGGCTGCTAACAGAAGGGAACTCTAGAAAGCGGCCCATAGCTGAACTGGTCGTAAAAGGGCAGCCTAAGGATTTTAACAGTGTGCCAGCAGCTTGGACCCAAGGGGAAAAAAAGACTGCACTGACTTGCGCCGCAGCGCTAGAGAGTGCGCACTTGCTCTGGCTCTTTTTATTTTTCTTCTTTAAATCCTTGCTTTTGATTGCTAAGCCCAATACATAGGATCACCCAATTGGGGACATTCTGGGAGACTGTAGGGGAAGGTTGTTTTTGTGGAACCTGGGGTTCAGAGCAGGCAATAACGATCAGAACCAGCTCTGGGGCAGCCCATTTATCTAATTTCCAATCCCCTGCTCGAAGTCCATACACACCTCTCTCTTCTCTTTCTTCACTATCCAAATTTTTTTCTCTCTGTCCTTTTGTTATTGTTTGCTTGATTGTTGATTATATTGGTTTTTTTATGCTTGTTTGTGAGATGGTTTTCCTTTTTCTTTTTGTTTTTTTATTTTGTTTTTGTTTGTTTTTTGCTTCTGTTTTCCCTCGCCTCGCCTGATATTAGTTGTTGTTCATAGTTTGCATTCATCTCTAGGTATTTGTTGCTGGCATTTGTTGGGATTAGTGGCTGTTCTATTGGAGTTTTCTCCCCATATAAACAGTTTTTTTCCCCTCTTCTTTTTTATTCTCTTTCTTTTCTCTCTTACTTTTTTTTACTTTTCCCAATCTCATTTATGCACTCTTTTTTTCTCTCTGTTTTTTTTTTCTCTTCTTCTTTCTTACTTATCCTCTAATTTTCTTTTCTCTGGTGGTCACGTTTATTTGGGGTTATTAGTATCGTGAATATATTTGTGTTCAGTACTGAGTGCATTGTGCCCTGGTGTGTTGTATTTTGTGCTTTTAAATCAATGCAGCTGAGAGAGAACTACATAACCAAACACCCAGAGAAGAGAGATCATGGGGAGACAAAGAAACAGCCCACATATGAAAGAAAAGCAGGCATCACCAGAAAAGGAAGTAAACAAAATGGAGGCAAGCAACCTGTCAGAAAAAGAATTCAGAGAAATGGTCATAAGGTGCATGAAAAGAATGGAAGAAAAATTCAACAACATGTGTAAGAACCAAGAGGAAATGAAGAAGAACCAAGAAGAAATGAAAAATGACATCGCTGCTATAAAGAACTCAATAGTAAGCATCAACAGTAGATTAGAAGAAGCAGAGGACCACATCAGTGAACTAGAAGACAAGGTAGGAAAAAATACCCAAGCAGAGCAGCTTCTAGAAAAAAAAAATAAAGAGCAGGAAGAGAGCCAAGGGAACTTTGGGACAACACGAAACAAAACAACATCCACATAATAAGGGTGCCAGAAGGAGAGGAAACTGAGAAAGGAATAGAAAACCTGTCTGAAGAAATAATGACAGAAAACTTCCCTGATATAGGGAAGAAAAAACTCACACAAATCCAAGAAGCTCACAGAGTCCCAAACAAAATAAACCCCAAAACACCGATGCCAAGGCACATCATAATTAAATTGGCAAACACCAACGACAAAGTAAGAATCTTAAAAATGGCCAAAGAGAGACAGAAAGTTGCCTACAAAGGATCCCCCATCAGACTAGCGACTGATTTCTCAACAGAAACACATCAGGCAAGAAGGGAATGGAATGAAATATACAAAGTCATGCAAAGGAAGGGTCTGAATCCAAGAATACTGTACCCAGCAAGACTATCAATCAAAATTGAGGATGAAATCAGGAGCTTCACAGACAAAAAAGGACTAAAGGAATTTATTACCACCAAACCAGCAATGCAAGAAATGCTAAAGGGTCTGCTATAAAAAAAAAAGAAATAGGAAGTGAAGAAGGAACACAGGGGTAAAGAATAAAAATGGTGACAAACAAGTACCTATCAATAATAACTTTAAATGTAAATGGATTAACTGCCCCAATAAAAAGACATAGGGTAACTGAGTGGATAAGAAAACATGACCCACATATCTGCTGTCTACAGGAAACCTACCTCAGAAAAAAAAATGCACACAGACTGATGGTGAAGGGATGGCAAAAGGTTTTTCAGGCAAATGGAAATGAAAAATAAGCTGGGGTAGCAATACTTATATCTGACAAATTAGATCTCAAAGTGAAGGACATAAAAAGAGATAAGGAAGGCCACTTCATAATACTAAAGGGAGCAATCCAACAAGAAGAAATAACTCTGGTAAACATATACCCACCCAATACAGGAGCACCCAAATACATAAAAAAAAAAAAAAACTTCTGGAGGATATCAAAGGAGAGATAGACAGCAATACAATCATAGTGGGGGACTTTAATACCACACTATCACCATTGTACAAATCCTCTAAACAAAAAGTCAGCAAAGAAACATCAATCCTAAATGACTCACTAGATCAGATGGAGTTAATTGACATCTTCAGAACATTTCACCCCAAAGCCACAGAATATACATTATTCTCAAGTGCACACAGGTCATTTTCAAAGATAGACCATATATTGGGTCGCAGGCAAAGTCTCTTCAAATTCAAGAAGATAGAAATCATATCAAGCATCTTCTCAGATCACAATGGCATAAAACTGGAAATCAACTACAATAAAAACAATAAAAAAATCAAACACCTGGAGACTAAATAGCATGCTATTAAACAATGACTGGGTTACCAGAGAGATCAAAGAAGAAATTAAAAAAAACATCATGGCAATAAATGACAATGAAAACACAACAATCCAAAATCTATGGGACACAGTGAAAGCAGTCTTGAGAGGGAAGTTCATAGCTCTACAAGCCTACTGAAAAAAAAACAAACAAGAAACTATGGTAATAAATTATCTAAGCATACAACTCAAAGAGTTAGAAAGAAAGCAACAAGAAAAGCCCAGTGTAAGCAGAAGGAAGGAAATAATAAAGATCAGAGCGGAGATAAACGACATAGAAACAACAACAACAAAAAAAAAAAAATACAAAAGATCAACGAAACCAAGAGCTGGTTCTTTGAAAGGATAAACAAGATTGATGAACCTTTAGCCAGGCTCACCAAGAAGCAAAGAGAGAGGACCCAAATAAACAAAATCAGAAATGAAAAAGGAGAAATAACAACAGACCCCACAGAAATACAAAGGATTGTTAAAAAATATTATGAACAACTCTATTCCAACAAACTGGACAACCTGGAGGAAATGGACATATTCCGAGAAAAATACAACCTTCCAAAACTCAATCAGAAAGAATCTAAAAATCTCAATAGGCCGATAACTATGGAAGAAATTGAAGCAGTCATCAAAAAGCTTCCAGCAAACCAAAGCCCAGGCCCAGACGGCTTCACAGGAGAGTTATACCAAACATTCAAGGAAGAACTAAAACCTATCCTCCTCAGACTATTCCAAAAAATTCAAGAAGAAGGAACACTTCCAAACTCATTCTATGAAGCCAGCATCACCCTAATACAAAAATCAGATAAAGACAACACAATGAAAGAGAATTACAGGCCAATATCCCTCATGAACATAGATGCCAAAATCCTCAACAAAATCCTAGCAAATCGGATCCAGCACTACATCAGAAAGATCATACACCATGACCAAGTAGGATTTATCCCAGGGATGCAAGGATAGTACAATATCCACAAATCAATAAACGTGATACATCACATAAACAAATTGAGAGATAAAAACCATATAGTCATATCAATTGATGCAGAAAAAACATTTGACAAAATCCAACACCCTTTCTTGATAAAAACTCTCAGCAATGTGGGAATAGAAGGACCATACCTCAACATAATAAAAGCCATATATGACAAACCCACAGCCAACATCATAATCAATGGGCAAAAACTAAAACCATTTCCCCTAAGAACAGGAACAAGACAGGGATGCCCACTCTTACCACTCCTATTTGACATAGTACTGGAAGTATTAGCCATTGCGATTAGACAAGAAGAAGTAATAAAAGACATCCAAATTGGAAAAGAAGAAGTAAAACTGTTCTTATATGCAGATGACATGATATTGTACATAAAAAAACCCTAAAGACTCCACCAAAAAACTATTAGACTTAATAAATGAATTCGGCAATGTAGCAGGATACAAAATTAATGCCAAGAAATCTATGGCATTTCTATACACCAATAGTGAACTTACAGAAAGAGAGACTAAAAAAGCAATCCCATTTACCATTGCACCAAAAAAATTAAGATACCTAGGAATAAACTTAACTAAGGAGGCAAAAGACCTATATGCAGAAAACTACAGGACACTGAAAAAAGAGATAGAGGAAGACATAAACAGATGGAAAAACATACCATGTTCATGGATTGGTAGAATCAACATCATTAAAATGTCCATACTACCCAAAGCAATCTATAGATTCAATGCACTCCCCATTAAAATACCAACAGCATATTTCACAGACCTAGAAAGAACTCTCCAAAAATTCATCTGGAATACAAAAAGGCCCTGAATAGCCACAGCAATCCTGAGAAAGAAGAACAAAGTAGGTGGGATCTCAATACCAGATTTCAAGCTGTATTACAAAGCCACTGTCCTCAAAACAGCCTGGTACTGGCACAAGAACAGACATATAGACCAATAGAATAGAATAGAGAACCCAGATATCGACCCAAACCACTATGCTCAATTAATATTTGACAAAGGAGGCATGAACACACAATAGAGTCAAGTCAGTCTTTTCAATAAATGATGTTGGGGAAATTGGACAGATACATGCAAAAAAACTAGACCACCAACTTACACCATACACAAAAATAAACTCAAAATGGATAAAGGACTTAAACATAAGACAGGAAACCATAAAAATACTAGAGGAATCCACAGGCAGCAAAATCTCAGACATATGCCGAAGCAATTTCTTCATCAATACCACTCCTAGGGCAATGGAAGCTAAAGAGAAAATAAACAAATGGGACTACATCAAAATAAAAAGCTTTTGCACAGCAAAAGAAACCATCAACAAAAAAACAAGAAAGAACACTACATGGGAGAACATATTTGCCAATGTTATCACTGATAAGTGTTTAATCTCCAACATTTACAGGGAACTCATACAACTTAATAAAAGGAAGATAAATGATCCAATAAAAAAAATGGGCAACGTACCTAAATAGATACTTTTTGAAAGATGACAGAAGAAAGGCCAAGAGACATATGAAAACATGCTCAAAGTCACTAATTATCCGAGAGATGCAAATCAAAACGACAATGCGGTACCATCTCACACCTGCCAGAATGGCAATCATCAACAAATCAACAAAGGACAAGTGCTGGTGAGGATGCGGAGAAAAAGGAACCCTCGTGCACTGCTGGTGGGAATGCAGACTGGTGCAGGCACTGTGGAGAACAGTATGGAGTTTCCTCAAAAAACTAAAAATGGAACTCCCATTTGGCCCAGTAATCCCACTTCTAGGAATATATCCCAAGAAACTAGAAACACCAATCAGAAAGGATATATGCACCCCTATGTTCATAGCAGCACAATTCACCATAGCTAAGATTTGGAAACAGCCTAAATTCCCATCAGCAGATGAGTGGATTAGAAAACCATGGTACATCTACACAATGGAATACTACGCTGCTATAAAAAGGAAGGAATTCTTACCATTTGCAGCAGCATGGATGGAACTGGAGAGCATTATGTTAAGTGAAATAAGCCAGACAATGAAAGAAAAATACCACATGATCTCACTCATTTATGGAAAATAAAGAACACTATAACCTGATGAACTAAAAGATAGATACAGAGGCAGTAAAGCATCGAACAGACAGTCAAATTACAGTGGGAAAGCTGGGGAGTGTTGGGGAGGGGGGGAAAGAGATCAACTGAAGGACTTGTATGCATGCATATAAGCACAACCAATGGACACAAGACACTGGGGGGGTGGGATGAGGGCATGCGACGGGGGGTAGGGGAGGCTGGGGGAAGGTCAATGGGGGGAAAAAGGAGATATATGTACTACTATATGTAATACTTTAAACAATAAAAAAATAAAACTTTCTCATGACCAGAAAAACACCATAAAAAAGATAAAAAGTGCCGAAACTGGTTTGGCTCAGTGGATAGAGCGTCAGCCTGCGGACTGAAGGGTCCCAGGTTCGATTCCAGTCAAGGGCATGTATCTTGGTTGCGGGCACATCCCCAGTGGGGGTGTGCAGGAGGCAGCTGATCAATGTTTCTCTCTTATCGATGTTTCTAACTCTCTATCTCTCTCCCTTCCTCTCTGTAAAAAAATCAATAAAATATATTTTTTTTAAAAAAGATAAAAAGTAAACCAGATGCAATGTGTAAAGCTGTGGTTAACTGCTAAAGCTCTTTTATAGTTTGACAATTAAAAAAAATAAACAAAGGGCAATTCCTGAAAGCAAAACCCACAAATTATCCATCAAGAGGTAAAAAGATGTTCATCCTCAGTAGCAATCAAAGCTGCCTACATTGAAACAGTAATAATATATAATTTTTTGCCTGTGGGATTGGCAAAGATTTTTTTAATGGCAATGCAGTGTTATCAAGGGTTGGGAGTAACAAATTAGCCCACTGTTAGTGAGAATGTAAATTAGTAGAATCTTTCTGGATGGTGGTTGGGCAATAGCCGGCAAAAAAAAAAAAAAAAAAAAAAAAGTGTACCTTGAACCTAACTTTAAAAAAACACACGAATGAGGTTATCAGCACAGCATCATTTGTTTTAATGCCTGTGTTGGCAGCTACTACCTGTCCTGTGATCCGCCAGGGCTCGGAATCCCTGTGGGCCATGCTCTTGGGGACTCTCTGAAGCAACTGGGATGCCTTGCTTTCTCAGACGTCCCCGTGGGTCCTGGTCGCGCAGCGGACGCATCACCCCCGGACTGACAGGTGCAGCGCTGCGGTACAGCTCATGCGCAGAACCAGTTCTCATCATAGGAACAAGCTCTTTAGGCCCCGCCAGCTCCACAGCCTCCTCCCGCTCAGGGGCTTTCAGCTTCCCCGGACTTTCTGAGAAGGGTGCCAGGGCTGCCGGGTCCTTTAAAGAAACTCCTCTGGGCCCTGAGGCCTCCCCGAGGCCTCCCCGCGGCCTCCCCACCTCCAGCCAGGGCAAACGCCAGCGCAATGGCGGTTCCGGTGCACAGTTCCAGCAGTGAGAACCCTCCCAGCAGTGAGCCTCACAAGGGTTCCAAGCAGTTCCCCCAGCTAGTGGGTATCTAGAAATATTCCTATGCATATCCACATGCAAGAATGGGTGAGGAGGGACATGTGGGGTGGAGGGACATGTGGGTGGAGGGACATGTGTGGGTGGCAGGTGTTTTCCCATTTCAGCTAGGGTGATTATTGAGAAAGTGACTTTTGAGCAAAGGTGGGAGGGAGTGAGAGATATGGTTGAAGTGGTCCAGGCAGAAGAACCACCAGTCAGATGCCCTGATACAGAAGCATGCCAAGGGAGTCTGAGGCTCAGGCGGAGGCTGGCGTGGCGGCAGTGGAGTGTCCAGATGCAAGAGTATTAAAGATGAGGCCAAGAGATGTTATGGGACTGAAGCATGGAGAGAGTGACCATGAAAGAGGAAGGTTGTGCAAGGGCATGGGCGGAGGCTTGGGAAGGTGTGGCTTAGGTGTGGCAAGAAGGGTGGGTTATTGGGGGAGGGGTGAGGGCGAAGGATGGAGCAGATCTTATTACTTCTCTGAGCAAAATGGGGAGGAGCCACTGGAGTATTTTGAAGAATGATTTATAATGATTCCAATCATATAATGATATGATTTATAAAAACCATCCCTCTGGCTTCTTTAAGAATAGCCTGAAAGTGGGTTGCAAAGGCAAAAAAGAAGGCAAAGTTTTATCAGCTCCTGAAGCAAGACAGGAGCAAAATGTGGCTCTGATCAAGAGAGTAGCAGTGGAGGTAATGCGAATTGGTCAGGTCCCATTGAACCTGCACACTGAAGTATACTTCCTTTCAACAAGGAAGAATGTGAATAAAATAATAAAATGATACATCTGTTGCCAGGAAAATTAAGTTGGCCATCAATGGGCCAACATAAGAGATGTGAAGGACACCTGTTGAGGCCATTTGGGGTTTCTTGTTAATATTTAAAAAAAACAAACACCAGAATTCAAACACTCTTATCTGGATGTTTAAACTTCAGAGACTAGAATGAAGTACCACCCCAGACAAAAGTAAGTTAAAAGAAATTTTATGAGAGTTATGAAACATTTGAGGTCCAAGGACTGTTAAGACACTGAATGAAAATCACCAAAGGGGTTGTGTGTTGCCTTCTCAGGAAATATGAGAGAATTGTAGACTAACCTCTTTAAATTTTTTGTTGTTGTTGTTATTTGTTACTATGACTCCCTAACATAACCTAAATAAAAAAAAAAAAAAAAACATTCTTTTGAATACTAACAATAAGGGCTGAATTCATCTTGGGAAGGGGTGGGGAGGTAAGAGAAATACAGAACTGAATAAGAAACATTTACATTAAAACTTCTCTGAGGACACATCTTAGGTTTTTTGTATATCCTAGCACAATGCTAAGCACATAGTAAAGGCATAGTTTTTTTAAAATGAGTAAGAACCCCATAAACACAATAAATAATATTATGACTAGAGGCCCAGTACATGAAATCCATGCACTCGGGGTGGTGGGGGGGGGGGGAAGAGTCTCTCAGCCTGGCCTGCACCTCTCTCAGTCCGGGAGCCATTGGGGGATGTCCAACTGACGGCTTAGTTGGACATCCTTAGCACTGCTGTGGAGGCGGAAGAGGATCCCGCCACGGCCGCTGCACTCATCAGCCATGAGCCCAGCTTCTGGCTGAGTGGCGCTCCCCCTGTGGGAGTGCACTGACCACCAGGGGGCAGCTTCTGCTTTGAGCATCTGTCCCCTGGTGGTCATTGCGCATCACAGCGACCGGTCGTTCCACCGTCGGGCCGAAACCAGCTCTCCGACATTCCCTGAGGAGTCCAGGATTGTGAGAGCATGCAGGCCAGGCAGAGGGACCCCACTGGTGTATGATCAGGGCCTGGGAGGGATGCGGGAGGGCTCCAGGGAGTGTCCAGCCCATCTTGCTCAGTCCCAATCCACGGACCCTAGCAGCAAGCTAACCTACCGTCAGAGTGTCTGCCCCCTGGTAGTCAGTGCACATCATAGAGAGCACTTGAGTGGCCTTAGCATATCATTAGCATATTACGCTTTGATTGGTTGGTTGGCTGACTGGATGACCGGACACTTAGCATATTAGGCTTTTATTATATAGGATTCCACTTATATGAGGTACCTAGAACAAATTTATAGAAGCAGAAAGACTAGAGGTTACCAGGAGCTGGGGACAGCGAGGAATGGACAGTTAGTGATCAATGGGTACAGAGTCTTAGTTTGGAATGATGAAAAAAGTTCTAGAGATGGATGATGGCAATGACTACACAACAGTATGAATGTAGTTAATGCCACTGAATTGTTCACTTAAAAAGTGTTAAAATGTGCCCTGGCCAGTGTGGCTCAGTTGGTTGGAGTGTCGTCCCATACACCAAAAAGGCAGAGGTTCCATTCCCAGTCAGGGCACATAACCAGGTTGCAGGTTCCTCCCTGGTTGGGGCATGTAAGGGGGGCAACTGATCAATGTTTCTGTGTACAATTTATGTATAATTCAAAAGCACAAATTGGTGTAGTTTTTTCCCCCCTCTTTCTTTTTTAATTTTTTAAAGCAATCCTATATAATAAAGAACTAATATGCTAATTAGACCGAACAGCAGAACAACCATCCGGACAACTGTCCAGACCACCTTCCAGATGAAGCCGGGGCTGCGAGGGCCGATTCCCTTGTAAGAATTTCATGCATCAGGCCTCTAGTAGTATTATAATGTTGAATCATTTTCAAGCACTGAGAAATTAGGGTCGTTGGGAAGCAAGTTATACAGTAACTATATTTCTTTTCCCAATCAGTTGGGTGATAAAAAGTACCCTTCTCAGGAAAGTATGAGAGAGTGTGAAGAAAGAAGCTTTTCATAACCATCTTCCACTACTTAGAAGCAATAAGGAGTATTCAGGGGTTGTTTTCCTACCCTGGGGTTCCTCTATTTAAATTGATTCATTCCATTCAATTATTCAAAGCTATTATTGTAAGATAGTTCTTTAAATATTTAAAAAACATTTTATGTTTTTGGATAGAGTGTTGGCCTGCGGACCAAGGGTCAGGTTCGATTCGGGTCAAGGGCACATAGTGTGGTTGCAGGCCCTTCCCCGGCCTGGGCCCTGGTCAGGGTGCGTTCAGGAGGCAACCAATCAATGTGTTTCTCTCACATCAGTGTTTCTCTCTGTCTTTCCCCTCCCTTCCTCTCTCTCTAAAAGATCAATGGAAAAATATCCTTGGGTGAGGATTAACCAAAAATAAATAAAAAGTTAAAAAAAAATAAAATGGTGAAGGTGGGTTAAATTGGTTCAGTTTTAAAAGAGATTTTTGGTCAAATGTCTGGTTTTTGCCTGAATGAGAAGCAGTAAATAATCAGTCTTATTGGCAATTCACTCTTCAATCTATTGATTTGGTAATAAATAAAGTAGATATACCAAAAAGCCTAAAAGCACTTGAGTATTAATGGGTTACCCTAAAGGGAAAAAAAAAATAGTATAAAAAACAGAGATTGGCATTCCAAAAAGAGAAAAAGGACTGAAATTAGAACAACCATGTGAAAGGTAAGAACATATCTTCCCATAAAATACCAACAATATTCCAATTAAATTGTTTTCATTAGATTTTTATTTTTAAGATTTTTTTAAAAATACATAGTGAATTGGATTCCTAATCATATTTCAAGGATGCATAGAAGAAATCCAATAATGCTTCCAATACATAAAACTGTAAGAATAGATTTCATTTAAAATTACAATGGCAAAATATATATATATATATAAAGATGCATAAAATCTTTATTAAATGATCACACAGTAACCTGATACAATACTTCCTGATACAAGAAAATAGAATATGAACTGGTTTATAATATATTAAGGAATTCTCAAAACAAAATCTATAATAATAAAAGCATAATATGCTAATTAGACCAGACATCCTTCCAGACGTCCTTCTGGATGAAGCTGGGGCTGCAAGAAAAGCCCAGGTCTCGGGTGCCTGCCGGTGGCCAGAGGGAAGCCCGGGTCCCAGTTGCCGGAGAAAAGCCGGTGCCGGCAGCCAGGGGAAGGAAGGCCTACTCTTGCATGAATTTCATGCATCGGGCCTCTAGTTTGTAAATAAAAATCTGTCTCCACATTTACCTCTTATGACTATTTCCCTCTATCTTACATCCTCCTTCCATACACCCATTGCCCTGTGCTATTCCCTGTACCTTCCCAAGCATGTTCCTCCTCCTGGATGGTGATCAAGTCCCTTTTTCGGGGGAGGGGAGAAGGGTATTTTTTACAGAAAAGTTTTTCGTGTTTTTCCCCATCACCATTTATCCCCTCTATGCCCTCTTCCACCTCTGCCCACCGCCTCCCCTCCCTCCCCTCTGCCCCGCACCCGGCCATCACCACACTGTTGTCCTTGTCCATGAGTGATGAATAAAAATAAAAAAGAATACATGCATGGTTACTAAGATTTACTGATATGAATTAAAAGAATGGCTTTTCATTTGGAGTAATAAATTTGAAGTAAGAAAGAGAAAATAAACAAATATATACACATATACTAAAATCCATACAAAAATATAATTTAATCTATTGGGGGTGTCTGCTATGGACCTACTAATCTGCACAGACTATACATGAACTGCCTGCAATCACTGTCAGCTAAGTGAGCCCACAGGGCTGCTTAGCACCCGCTTCCCCCCTTCCACTGTGTGAAGAGCTCCAGGTTCGTTAGGCAAGTCCTTCTTTAAAAACAATGATAACAAATGAAGAAGCACAGACATGAACTCATCAGCAAGCCTAAGGCAGGTTGATTGCCTGGTCCTCCGTGAATTTGGGGATCTTCTTAAACTCACTTTGTTTCTTGAAGAAAAGCTGGGCCAGGATGTGGTCTGCTGTGGCCTGGAAATAGTCGTCCATGTCAAGGGTTTGTAGCTGACAATGGAAAACAAAGGAAGCATCAGCACTGAACTACTTGGGTTCCTACAGACACCTTACAGCCTCACACTTACAGAACGGCGGGTACTTGGCTGTGTGACTCCACAGCTACAAATTCCTGCCAATGCGCACCTTGTGTGCTTGGTTTTCCCTTGCCATGGGGAGCTCACCTTTCAACTCTGAGAACCAGGAAAGTCAGACTGGTGGCTACATGTGCTGGGGCAGCAGAAGCTTTCCCTAGGAGGGACCTCCATCCTCCTGAGAGAGAGTTCCCTTCGACGAGGGAACGGGACTATCTGTCTTCCTGTCAGCAGGGACTAGTGACAGAGCTTCTCAGAGCACCATGCCCTGAGGCACAGGATGGAGGTGAATCTGTCCACCAAGTAAGTGGCTCCATGGCCAGAGACTGGGTGAATAATCTGGGCATGCTCAGTTTAGCTTACCCCTTTATGCTTGGGAGCTGCAAAGCTTCAAAGAGCATGCCCTGTTTCTTTATGCCATAAGGCGTACAGGGCCTGCCTCAACTTGGAGAAGCCAATCCAGTTCTGGAGATTCATATTAGAAACCCACCTTCCCAAGCTATTGATCACATTCTCTAATATCTGCTTTATTAGAAATAAAAATTACATCATGGATCTCTTATATATGACTCTTTGGTCTTTTTTTCTTGGTTTTGAACTTGGGGAATTAAGAGGGAAGGTGATATATTGAATCCCTTTATAACCAAATAAAAAGATTATTTGATTCTCCTTTTTTCACATTGGTTCTGCCAATTTATTTATTTATGCGCTCATTCAACACATTGACTGAGGGCCCCCTATTGCTAGAGGCTAATTCCAGCATGTCATAATAAGTGCTAGAAGTCCTCAAAACGTTGATGGGCTTCTGTACTCAGCAGGCTGAATACATGATATTGCCTGCTGTTATGGGCCAAAAGCATTTCCCCAAACCTGAAGATCTGCATATATTATTGCCTGTTACCAGACAGCTGAGGGCATTTCAATCTACATGTTATTGCCTCCTGCTGGCCGAACAGCTGAACAGACAAAGGCATTTCCTCCAACCTGACAATGCCTACTGTATACCAAATTTACCTTTGATATGTATATCTGCTTTGCTAAAGGGCAAAATGTGGGAATAAAAAGAGCCCTGAGTCCAGAGATAAAAAGAATTTAACTACTACAGCTAAACTTCCTCTGGCTCCCCCATGGATTACAAATTTATATTTCTAGTCTCTTTATTAATTTACACACAGCACCTTCTCCAGATTCCTGAACCCTTCTGGATGCTGGGAAAGACCCCCAGCACCCTATTGTCCAGATACATTGCTTAGCAGAGTGTTCTGCACACCCCCGGCACGTAGTCATCTCTCTTAAGTGAGTTTATTCTCACCTGGTCTCTGGTGCTGAAGGCAAGAATGAAAAGCAAATCCTCATCGCATGCACTCTTGATGTAATGCTGGGTTCCAATGGGGAAAAATATCACATCGCCAACATGAATATCAAACTCTGTGGTACCCTGAGTATTAATAATGCCCACCTAAGGAAGAAAACAATATCTTGAAGTGAAGCAAATAAAATCAAATATTCATTAAGGTGAAGTATTAATAGTGAAGATCAGATGAATAAAAGCCTGTGACTTATTAGAAAGAGTAAATGGCAGAAGACAGAGTCTACCCTTCGCATAAAATCTCCTATTTCCAAGAGGTAGTCCCACAAAAATCAAAAGATACTCTATTTAAGAAAATGTTTCTCAAAATGCCATTAGCAAGTTCAATACTGCAAAAAGAGCCTCAATCACTATGTTCTAATTAAGGGTTATAAATTACCCTTACGTAATTACCTAATTAGGCAAAGGATTTAAATTTGAGTGTTTACTCCCCTGCCTTCCTCTCTGCTTATTTGGGAAAATGCAGCCTTTAGGAGAGCAGCATCCTAACAGTCTTCCCTAAAAGAGTTAGAGATTAAATGTGCACACAAATTCACACACACAAGCACACCAAAAATAAAATCTGTTCTTGAAATATAATTTGTGAATGTTTACAATGCCTTTTTCGAATTTATTAAAGCCTTCACCTCCAAAATCATACAACAAAACTTCTATTATGAATGACATAATAGGCGAAGTGCAGTCTGGTTTGAGTCTTTCTGTCAAAATTGAGACAGGTACAGGCTAGAAAAGGCCATTTTACCTGTGTATACCATGTAGGTGTTTCCCCAGGGAGCCTATGAAAGTCCAGAACCAAATCACTATGGTAACAGGCTAATCAGTTTGGCTTTGACTAGTAACCATATAATTGATCATCCAAATCAAGACTATCTGAAGAGTGAAAGGGGGTGCTGTTAATAGTTTCACCAAGACAAGTATACACCAGGAGGATCCTGGGAAAACTGGGACCTGTGGCCACTCTACCAGCATTTCACACTCCCCAGCCACCCTGACTCACATTATGCTGAGAAGCAAAGAGTCACTTCACATTCTCCAAAGGGCAACACATTAACCCTTGCATTACCTGAGAATGCAAAACTCTGAAACATAAGCAGGTGTTTCAGACCCTCCACCACGAGTGATAACTCTGTTTCACTTCTGAAATGTTCATAGCCTCTTTTCACGCTAGGACTTGGATGCTGCTGTTCCTCAGAGCCTGCACAGTATCCTCTAAAAACTGTGCCCAGAAAGGCATTAGCACCCAGTCCTTTGACGTTACCAAAAACTGAACCAAAATCAAGAAATACCTCCCATTTGCTTCTTTCTGCATTAAAAGGAAAGTTTTTTTTTAAAAAAAAAAAACTGTTCACAGAAAAATTACCTTTGCACATCCACTTATTACATATCCCATTTCATTTGCATTAAAATGGAAATGAGGTTGTCTCAATCCATTGTTGTAAATCCTGAGTGTACATAAAGTGAGGGCATTTTGATGCTTAAAAAAAAAGAAAAATGAAATTCAGTTATTTAGCCAACATTCTACTCAGCAACTTAACAATTAATTTAATTATAATTAATATTTATGAAGCCCTCACTAAGACATGCAATTTTTTATGTCCTTTACATTTATTATCTTACTTGTTCCTTATAACAGTTTTGTAAGGTTGGTAGTATTAGTCTCCCCATTTTACGAGTGATGAAATTAAAATCTAGGTTGGTTGAGTAGTTTACCGAGGGTCACACAGTGACAGATCTGAGATTTGAATCAGGAAATTTAAAACCATAGCTGTGCTATTGGTCATTATGCAATACAACATTTAAAACAAACAAAAATCAATATTTCACAAGCATCCAGTCTTTTCGTTAATGTAACTATCAATGCCAAAAAATTAAGTTCCCAAATCACATTGAGGTCTCAATTAATAGTGTACATTGATCAAATCAACCAATGTTTGACTACATCTTTCTTTTTCTTTTTGTCCAAAAGAATGCTGATTCCAACCTAAATATCTTATTTCATCCATCTTAATAATGATTAAAACATTATTCTCAATTACCTGATTCAGGAATTTACTGAAAATTTTTTCGTTATTGCTTAGTCCACTTTCATTTTTCCAATATTGTGCCAGCTGTATTATTCCTCCTGGAAATCGATACTCTTTTGAACCTGAGTCAGATGAAGTTTAAAAACAAAATATGATAAAATACTTCAAAATCATACTACAAAGGACATAGCTCTTCTATAGTCACCAAAACGTATGTGGTGGGAACTGCTGACACCAGATCCTATGTGCCCCCAAGACATTGACCTGATGTGCTTAGGTACTATCCTACCTTCCAAGCTCTCCTGAAATTTCTAACAAACAGTGGCCTCTTTAAAACAAACAATTCAACTCAGGGAACCTGACTAGGAAACTTGAGAGTCATCCTAAGTACCAACCTTGCTCTTCAAGTCCATCACCTATGTCCTGTCAGCCCTACCTCTTTAAAGACTCTTTGCTTCCTAACAGTTCTCTCCCTCTCACAACTGTCAGAATGCAGGCCAGCATCATCCCTATCTGAGGGACTGGAGAGTCCCTGACTCATCTCCCTGCCTCTCAGTGGCCCCTTCCAATCCATTCTCCACAATTTAGCAATATTGGCCATCACTTCAAATCACAAAACTAACACTAACTCAGAAAGATATCTGCACCCCCATGTTCATTGCAGCATTATTTATAATAGCCAAGATATGAAAATAACCGAAGTGTCCATCGACTAATGAGTGGATAAAGAAGATGTTGTACAGATATACAATGGAACATTGTTCAGCCATAAAAAAAAAAATCTTGCCAGTTGTGACTAGATAGACCTCAAGGGCATTATGTGAAGTGAAATAAATCAGACAGAGAAAGACATATACCACATGATCTCATTTAAATGTGAAATCTAAAAAAAAAAAAAAAAAATAGATACAGAGAACAGATTGAATGGGTGAAGGATGTCAAAGGTACAGGCTTCCAATTATAAAATAAATAAATCATGGGGATGTGATGTACATGGCAACTACAGTTACTAATACTGTATTGCATATTTGAAAGTTGCTTAGCCCTAACCGGTTTGGCTCAGTGGATAAAGCGTCGGCCTGTGGACTGAAAGGTCCCAGGTTCGATTCCAGTCAAGGGCATGTACCTTGGTTGCGGGCACATCCCCAGTAGGAGGTGTGCAGGAAGCAGCTGAGCAATGTTTCTCTCTCATCAATGTTTCTAACTTTCTATCCTTCTCCCTTCCTCTCTGTAAAAAATCAATAAAATATATTAAAAAAAAAAAAAAAAAGAAAGTTGCTTAAAAGTTCTCGCCACAAGAAAAAGAGTTCTGTATGATGGTGGCAATATTAACTGACTTATTGTGAACATTTCTCAATATATACAAATATCAAATATTGTGTTGTACACATGAAACTCATATAATGTATGTCAGTTATATCTCAAATAAATAAATCTATAATAATAAAAGCGTAATTAATATGCTAATTAGACTGGACATCTTCCGGACGTCCTTCCTTCTGGACAAAGCCTCAGCGGGCAGAGGCTGAGACAGAGTTGGCAGAGGCCCCTGGCCATGGCCGCGGCGGGTGGAACTGGGGCCAAGGCCCTTGCATGAATTTTATGCATCAGGCCTCTAGTAAATAAATAAATATACATTATTGTGTCACTCTTCTATTTTAAAAAACCCTAATTGCTCTTCTTTTCCATCAAGATAAAGTATAAACTCATTTGCATAATAACCTACATAATTGGACCCCTCCTCTCCCATCAGCTTCTTCTCCTATAATCCCCTCCCACAGCCTCAACACATACCCTCACACTTTGAAATCTTTTGCCATGTTCTCTTTTGCTTCCAGGCCTTTCCTCACATTTCCTACTCTGTTGAAAAATGTTTTTTTTTCCAAACTTCTCTTGACTGTGACCCATTGTAAAAAAAAAAAAAAAATCACATCTCAGTCCAATACACCTATATCATCACCTATATAAATCCTATATAATAAAAGCCCAGGGTCCATAACAGCATAACAACCAGAATGACCGCTCAACCAATTGCTATGAGGTGCATTGACCACCTCTTGGTTCCTCCCCCCGCCCACCACCTTCCGCCCCAGCCTACTGGCTCCGATCACTGGATGGCAAACAGGGAACCAATGTGGCTGGTGGCGGTGGGGAGGGACCTGGGGCCAGTGAGGGGAACCGGGTGGCTGGCGGTGGTGGGGCAGGACTGGGGGTGAGCAAGGGGAACCAGGTTGCTGGCGGTGGTAGGGCAGGACTAAGGACTGGAGAGCAGGCGGAAGATGGCCCTGATCACAGGCTAGGCCTAGAGACCCTACCCGCACACAATTTCATGTGTTGGGCCTCTAGTATTTAAATAAACAGGCTTCATAAAATAACATACTATACCTTTAAGGTCATAAAAGTATCTCCACACAAGGCTGTCTGGAGACTGTGCATAACTGGCATTCATAACCAGGTCTGCCAGGTTGGGAGGGAGGTTGACGCCCTGATCCTCGTTTTGCTTGTGGAATGACCTAATAAAATTGATTCCGCCTTCAGGCTGAAACACATAAGAAACCACATAAGATATCTGTGAAACATCCTACAAATTTTAGCAATAGAAGGATAGGTAGCCGAGGACAGGGTGGTATTGGCACCCTGTGGTTTCCAGTGGCCCAGTTAAAAGAGCTGACCTCAGTTAGCTTGATTTGTGATATTTATGAAAATCCTCCAAGTTTTCAATGTATTTTGATTTTAAATGTGTTGGTATTTTATAATCAATAAAAACTCCTATGGCTTTCCCCTAATAACTCATTTCTTCTCCCTATGCTATGACACCAGGACCTGCTGCAAAATAGACCTCAGGACTTTACTAGATAGATTTCTAAAATTTCCATTGAACCCCTTTCAATTGCCAGTCATGGGCCATCACCAATCTCCTGATCACTCATTTTCAATGTCAGCCTCCACATCTGACCCTCTGCACCCAGTGTTATGAGTAATCCCTCCAATGATAACATAAATATTTGAAGAGACCCAAACCAGCTGTTCTTCAGGAAAGTGGTGGGATCCTCCACATTAGAAAAAGAAAACACAACATCATCTGTAGCAAACTTGTCCCTGTATTAGCTTATGGTGTTTCAGAGATAAAGATTATAGCAACCCTGGTAAACATATATGCACCCAATACAGGAGCACCCAAATACATAAAAAATCTCCTGGAAGATATCAAGAGAGAGATAGACAACAATACAATCATAGTAGGGGATTTTATTACACCACTGACATCACTGGATAAATCCTCTAGACAAAGTATCAGCAAAGAAACAACAATCCTAAATGACTCACTAGATCAGATGGACTTAACTGACATCTTCAGAACATTTCACCCCAAAGCTGAGGACTATACGTTCTTCTCAAGTGCACATGGGACATTTTCAAAAATAGACCACATACTGGGTCACAAGCAAAGTCTCCTCAAATTCAAGAAGATTGAAATCATACCAAGCATCTTTTCAGACCACATGGCATAATATTAGAAATAAACTACAATAAAAACAATCCAAAACACTCAAACACTGGAAAGGTGAATAGCATGTTATTAAATATTGATTGGGTTACCAATGAGATCAAAGAAGAAATTAAAAACATTCTGGAAAATAATGACAATAAAAACACAACAATCTAAAACCTATGGGACACAATGAAAACAGTCCTGAGAGGGAAGTTAATAGCTCTACAGGCCTACCTCAAAAAACAAGAAAAAATGGTAGTAAATCATCTAATGCTACAACTCAAAGAATTAGAAAGAGAGCAACAAGAAAAGCCCAGAGTGAGCAGAAGGAAGGAGATAATAAAGATTAGAGTAGAAATAAATGACATAGAGACCAAAAAAAAACAATACAAAAGATCAATGAAACCAAGAGCTGGTTCTTTGAAAGGATAAACAAGATTGATGAACTTCAGTAGTCCTCCCACTAGAGTTGGGCTTCCGCCTGGCCCCCATTTCCCAAATTAATATTTTTCTAGTCTCTTTCATTTGTGTGCAGCCTTCTCCAGAACCTGAACCCTGAACCACATGGGACGTGAAAGGGGTTCACACATTTGGCGCCTGACCTCAGGACATCTGGAGGAGATGATATTTTTCGCCTAAGAGCGAAGGAAGGAAAAAATACACTGAAAAAAGGTGTGGAAAATTCACCAAAAAAAGGTGAGGGAAATTCACCAAGAGAAGGTGAGGGAAATTCACCGCATGCAAAGCCCATGGACCAGCTACAGAAACCAGATCTAAAACAACTCCAAGACCATGTGGATTCCTGCAACAGGGAGGAATTGACAGGACTGCTCCAGCCATGAAGACAAGAGGAGAAACAGTCCAGAGATGGAAGACGCTGACGATGCCTTGCCATACTAGCAGTCAGCAGCTGTGCATCGTTACAGGTTGCCCAGGACCAAACCAGAGAGGGTCAGACCTGCATTACCACCATTTGTCCACCATCCAGAACTGAAATATCATTGCTGACATGTACACATAAGGAACTGTTTGACATTGAAATTGGGACTCAAAACTATTGGACATTGAAATTGGGAATCAAAAAACTATCGGCCCAGAAAGAAACGTACTACAGACTGATTCATTTGCCTCTCAGCATAACCATTATTGCTTGTCTCATTTTTTGTTCTTATATATTTATTTCTAGTCTGCAGATGCAAGATTTTTTAAAGAAAAGAAAAGGGGGAGATGCTGGAAACCGATCATTGTCTCACTAATAGAAAGATATGGACAAGAAACCCGGAACCCGGTTTGGCTCAATGGATAGAGCGTCGGCCTGCGGACTGAAGGGTCCCGGGTTCGATTCCGGTCAAGGGCATGTACCTTGGTTGCGGGCACATCCCCAGTGGGAGGTGTGCAGGAGGCAGCTGATCGATGTTTCTCTCTCATCGATGTTTCTAGCTCTCTATCCCTCTCCCTTCCTCTCTGTAAAAAATCAATAAAATATATTAAAAAAAAAAAAAAAGAAAGAAAAGAAACCCGGAAGGCTGGTCAACCTTGAAGCTCTGAAAGGTCAGAGCCAACCACTCCCTATCTAATTGAGACAATGGTAGCTGAAGCAACTTCCCCACCAAATAATCATGTAAATCCTTACTGATAAGATAATCTGCCTGTTACTGGAATTGCCTGCCTAAGGGCAATTGGGTGTATCCCAAACCTGAATAAAAGGGATGGCAAGGCCAAAGCAAAGAGTAGTCCTCCCACTAGAGTTGGCCTTCTGCCTGGCGCCCATTTCCCAAATTAATATTTAAAAAAAAAAAAAAAAAAAAAAAAAAAGATTGATGAACCTCTAGCCAGGCTCACCAAGAAGCAAAGAGAGAGAACTCAAATAAACAAAATCAGAAATGATAGAGGTGAAATAACAACAGACCCCACAGAAATACAAAGGATTGTTAAAAAATATTATGAACAACTCTATTCCAACAAACTGGACAACATGGAGAAAATGGACATATTCCTAGAAAAATACAACCTTCCAAAACTCAATCAGGAAGATTCTAAAAATCTCAATAGGCCAATAACTATGGAAGAAATTGAAGCAGTCATCAAAAAGCTTCCAGCAAACAAAAGCCCAGGCCCAGACGGCTTCACAGGAGAGTTATACCAAACATTCAAGGAAGAACTAAAACCTATCCTCCTCAGACTATTCCAAAAAATTCAAGAGGAAGGAACACTTCCAAACTCATTCTATGAAGCCAGCATCACCCTAATACCAAAATCAGATAAAGACAACACAATGAAAGAGAATTACAGGCCAATATCCCTCATGAACATAGATGCCAAAGTCCTCAACAAAATCCTAGCAAATCGGATCCAGCAGTACATCAGAAAGATCATACACCATGACCAAGCAGGATTTATACCAGGGTTGCAAGGATGGTACAATATCTGCAAATCAATAAACGTGATACATCACATAAACAAACTGAGGGGGGAAAAATCACATAGTCATATCAATTGACACAGAAAAAGCATTTGACCAAATCCAACACCCTTTCTTGATAAAAACTCTCAGCAAGGTGGGAATAGAAGGATCATACCTCAACATCATAAAAGCCATATATGATAAACCCACAGCCAGCATCACACTCAATGGACAAAAACTAAAACCATTTCCCCTAAGAACAGGAACAAGACAGGGATGCCCTCTCTCACCACTCCTGTTCGACATAGTACTGGAAGTACTAGCCATTGCGATCAGACAAGAAGAAGGAATAAAAGGCATCCAAATTGGAAAAGAAGAACTAAAACTGTCCTTATTCGCAGACAACATGATACTGTACATAGAAAACCCTAAAGACTCCACCAAAAATTATTAGACTTAATAAATGAATTCGGCAAGGTAGCAGGATACAAAATTAATGCCAAGAAATCTATGGCATTTCTATACACCAACAGTGAACTTACAGAAAGAGAGACTAAAAAAGCAATCCCATTTACCATCACACCAAAAAAAATTAAGATACTTAGGAATAAACTTAACTAAAGAGGTAAAAGACCTATATGCAAAAAACTACAGGACACTGAAAAAAGAGATAAAAGAAGACATAAACAGATGGAAGAACATACCATGTTCATGGATTGGTAGAATCAACATCATCAAAATGTCCATACTACCCAAAGCAATCTATAGATTCAATGCACTCCCCATTAAAATACTAACAGCATATTTCACAGACCTAGAAAGAACTCTCCAAAAATTCATCTGGAATAAAAAAAGACCCCAAATAGCTGCAGCAATCCTGAGAAAGAAGAACAAAGTAGGTGGGATCTCAATACCAGATATCAAGCTGTATTACAAAGCCACCGTTCTCAAAACAGCATGGTACTGGCACAAGAACAGACATATAGATCAATGGAATAGAATAGAGAACCCAGAAATTGACCCAAATCACTATGCCCAATTAATATTCGACAAAGGAGGCATGAACATAAAATGGAGTCAAGACAGTCTCTTCAATAAATGGTGTTGGGAAAATTGGACAGATACATGCAAAAAAATGAAACTAGACCACCAACTTACACCATACACAAAAATAAACTCAAAATGGATAAAGGACTTAAACATAAGATGGGAAACCATAAAAATACTAGAGGAATCCACAGGCAGCGAAATCTCAGACAAATGCCGAAGCAATTTCTTCACCAATACCACTCCTAGGGCAATGGAAGCTAAAGAGAAAATAAACAAATGGGACTACATCAAAATAAAAAGCTTTTGCACAGCAAAAGAAACCATCAACAACAAAAAAAAACAAGAAAGACCACTACATGGGAGAACATATTTGCCAATGTTATCACTGATAAGTGTTTAATCTCCAACATTTACGGGGAACTCATACAACTCAACAAAAGGAAGATAAACAATCCAATCAAGAAATGGGCAACGGACCTAAATAGAAACTTTTCGAAAAAAGACAGAAGGAAGGCCAAGAGACATATGAAAATATGCTCTAAGTCACTAATTATCCAAGAGATACAAATCAAAACGACAATGCGGTACCATCTCACACCTGTCAGAATGGCTATCATCAACAAACCAATAAGTGACAAATGTTGGCGAGGATGCGGAGAAAAAGGAACCCTCATGCACTGCTGGTGGGAATGCAGATTGGTGCAGCCACTGTGGAGAACAGTATGGAGTTTCCTCAAAAAAACTAAAAATGGAACTCCCATTTGACCCAGTAATCCCACTTCTAGGAATATATCCCAAGAAGCTAGAAACATCAATCAGAAAGGATATATGCACCCCTATGTTCACAGCAGCACAATTTACCATAGCTAAGATTTGGAAACAGCCTAAGTGCCCATCAGCAGATGAGTGGATTAGAAAACCATGGTACATCTACACAATGGAATACTATGCTGTGCTAAAAAAGAAGGAATTTCTACCATATGCAACAACATGGATGGAACTGGAGAGCATTATGCTAAGTGAAATAAGCCAGTCAGAGAAAGATAAATATCACATGATCTCACTCATTGTGGAATATAATGAACAACATAAACTGATGAACAAAAACAGTTCCAGAGACAGAGAAACATCGATCAGACCATCAAACCTTGGAGGGAAGGTAGGGGAGGGTGGTGGTAAGAGGGAGAGATCAACCAAAGGACTTGTATGCATGCATATGGGCCTAACCAATGGACACAGACAACAGGGGGGTGAGGGCATGAGTGGGGGAATGGGGGGATAAAGGGGGAAGAAGGACACATATGTAACACCTTAATCAATAAAGAAATTTTTTTAAAAAAAAGATTATAGCATTTTTTATCAACTATATCATAACCTTTCTACCAAATTTTTCATAGTTTTCTATGGAAGTCCTTCACAAAGGAAAGTATAGACACTCAATTTCAACAAGTTTTATATCCTTATAAAAGTGGGAACACAAGGTGTGTTTTTGAGTTCATTAGCCAACTGTTACCCTGTTGATGTCTGCCCTAGACACGGATACACATGCTCCCTTTGGGCCTGTGTGATGCGTACCCACATCATGGGATGCCATTTTCAGTACAGACCTTAAGTGACCTGGAAGCAATGTCCTCAGGTGTAGAAAAAAAGACATCATCAACATCCAGTGTCTGAAGTTCATCATGTGTGGAAAAGAAGAGCAGGAAAAAGCAGTCTTCATTGCCCACGTTCTTTATCCAGTGAAGCGTGTTTTTAGGAAAGAAGATCACTTGGCCAGCTGTAACATTGTACGTGGTAATGACATGACCATCGTCAACCACCCCGATCCACGCTGTCCCCTGAAACATATACAGAGAAGCACATCCCACACCACCTTAGAGCAGTTCTCAACCTTTCTCCATTACCTCCTTCCTAAGGTAACATTTTAAGACTTTTTCTAATCACCACCTCATGAAATTTTAATACTACAGATATACTATAGATACGTACACTATATACACATACTGCTTATATGCTATACCTATATTATAGTTTAATACATAAAAAGAGTCAGTATTTTTGCCCCCCAAAACCGGTTTATGCCCCCTTTGGGGCAATATTGCCCCCATTGAGAATACATGCTTTAGAGTTTAAAAAGACTGCAGGCACATGTGTGTTCATATGCAATTACATAGACATACATGTTTGTATAGATGAATACAGTTGTGTATGTATTTTCCAGTTAAGAAAAAGTCTGCATACAATTTTAATAATAATAATATTAACAATACTAGCACTTAGTGATTTCACTGTGTTCACTTCAGATAGTCTTCTTAGTACTTTACCTGATTTAACTCAAGTTCCTTCCATCACCCCTGTGAAGCAATTTCTATTATTACCACCACTTTACAGATGAGAAAACTAAGTCCAAAGAGAATATACAGTTTTCCCAAGGTTACTCAGCTAGTCGATGGCAAAGCTGGGATTTGGACTTAAGCAGTCCAGCTCTAAAGTCCAGCTCTAAAGATGGTAAGAACATCTAAAATGAGATCTACCCTCTTAACAAATGTTTAATTGTACAATACAGTATTATTAATTATAGATACAATGCCGTGTAACAGATCTCTAAAACTTAACTATCTAGTAAATTACCCAGTTAAAATTATTTAATCGAATTATCTAGAAAAAGAGAGTAAAATGGCGTTGCCAGGACCTGGGGGAGAAGCCTATATTTTCAATCCGCACCATACTTTGATTCTGTTCATATAGAATTGTATCCTTTCTCTCATTCTCTCCTCTGTTCCTTAGTATTATCCTGTGTAGTAGGTAGAGGAGGTACCATTGTTTCTGTTTTACCAGAGACTCATGGTCACATAGTGGAGCATCCCCCAGGGTGGATGAAAAGGAAGTCTTTGTTCTCTCTGTTCAGACATGTAAACAATGGGTATTAAAGATGAGGGGAAAGTGAACCACTAAAGAGTTCTCTCCAAGTCCACATGCAGCCAACAGCAACAATATGCGTCTGTTCCTATTGGGGCATCAGCTACTCCAGACAGAGCAGAGACAGCATGGTAGCCAATGGGCCACCCACAGCAGGTCCACTAGTCACCTCACTGCCCCACTTCTCTCAGAACACTCATTCCAAAGCTCTCATGAAGATACTCCGAAGCAAAAGCAAGCTCCCTGGGTGAGTGTGCAGAGGAGGGATTTCCTTCATGCCTGTTGCTGGGTTCCTTACCCTGATCATGAGCGTGAGTGACCCTAGATTTCCTGGGATCTAGAGAATATTCTGGCCCACATTATTTTTTCTAGTTGAATTATTTCATAAGTTTTCATTAAGATTGACATATAACATTATATTAGTTTCAGGTGTATAACATAAAGAGTCAATAATTGTATATACTGTGAAATGATCACCATAATAAGCCTGGTTAACATCCATCACCACACAAAGTTACAATTTTTTATAACTTGGAGAACTTATAATTTTGAGAACTTTTAAGATGTACTTTCTTAGTAACTTTCAAATAAACAATGCAGTAAGTACTATTAACTATAATTGCCATGCTGTATATTACATCCCCCTGATTTACTTTATAACTGGATGTGTGTACCTTTTGATCACCTTCTAGCCCACATTTAGAAGCTCAGATCATAAACTCTGCTGAGCTGAATCCAAAGCCTTTGATCTGTGATACATTCTCCAGACTAATTCCTCGGGCTTGGACTTTGTTTTTTAGGGGCCTCCCTCCAGGAAAGCTCACTTAACTGCCTTTCTTTTTGCCTACCACTCTGCCAATACTCAGCCAAAAAAATCCTTTGAAGATAATCCTTTTTTACATATTTTATACATGTGGAAAAGACAAGGAGTCAAAAAATATGGACTTTGTCCCAGTCTAGCCAACAACTACAACTACAGTTTATCTTTATCTTTCTGAGCCTCTATTCTTTTATGAGAAATAAAAAGGATTCAGTCTTAGGTAGGTGAAACTCTAATCTCTCTTCCTGTTGTAAACTATAAAAGTGAATGAACTGTCAAAAATAAAAGAGGAGTTTTATTAACAACAACAGAAATATGTCACATAAAATTGGCTGACCTATTAATAAGATTATTAGTGTAAGACCAAATTCTGTAAGTTCTAGGCTGGGGGTGGGGGGGGGGGAGGGCCTTTAGTCACTACTGGGTCCCCAGTGTCTGAAATACAGAAATATTTGAAATTCAAGTAAGCACACTCATTTCACCTCCAACTCTTTCTATTTCACTTGACTTCCAGAAAATTCTAAAAGTTCTGAACCACAATGGGCCTGATCTTAGGGACTCCAGGCTGAACATCTGCAAACTGGTTTGTCATCCAGTGCTGCTTTTTTCCTTAGAGCAAAGCTGCCCTCTCTTTGATCATTAGATCAGAGCCACCAATTTCAGCTTTGGTTCAAAGGATGGAACAGTGATCTTATTTTAAGACTAGTGTCTGAGCCCTGACTGGTTTGGCTCGGTGGATAGAGCGTCGGCCTGCGGACTGAGAGGTCCCGGGTTCGATTCCGGTCAAGGGCATGTACCTTGGTTGCGGGCATATCCCCAGTAGGGGTTGTGCAGGAGGCAGCTGGTCGATGTTTCTCTCTCATCGATGTTTCTAACTCTCTATCCCTCTCCCTTCCTCTCTGTAAAAAATCAATAAAATGTATTAAAAAAAAAAAAAAGACTGTCTGAAAAATGATTTCAGACTGAAGAAAGAAGTTCAAAGTAATGCCAAGAATAATTAAAACAGCCAGGCTGGTGTGGCTCAATGGTTGAGCATCAACCCATGCACCAAGAGGTTGCAGGTTCCATTCCCAGTCAGGGCAAATGCCCGGGTTGCTGGTTCAATCCCCAGCAGGGGGAGTGCAGGAGGCAGCCAATCAATGTTGATGTTTCTCTCTCATCAATGTTTCTATCCTTCTCCCTCTCCCTCTCCCTTCCTCTCTCTAAAATCAATTTTACAAAGGAATAATTAAAACAAACAGTTTGATGCTTTAAAAGGCATTACTAACTAATCTAGCTGAATACTTAGCCAAAGCCTAGATATTGTCTATCACTTAAGTAGCTTTTGCAACAACTGAAATAATAACCTGAGGATACAACACACCGGCATAAATGCTGAAGTACAGAATGGGGCAAACTGGTTATACCTGTGCGAGATAGCCATGCTCATTTGCATTAAAGTGCCAGTGAGGGGCACGGAGGCCATTGCTTTTTATTCTCAGGGTCCCCAGAGTCATCTGTGATCTCTGGCTGTTCAAGCTGCTGCCAAAGGCCTCTTCTTCGATGCTGAGATAGTCTTTGATATTGTTCCTGTACCGGGCCCACTGGATTGCACCACCAGAGAACTCAAACACCTGAAAAGTAATAAGCAAGCACTTAGGAGCACAAAGGCCATCACCTGAGGAACATGAGGCCACCACAGCCTACAGAGATCGAGGGGGGCAAACAGGAAAGGCTGTGGTGATGAGGGGAGTAAAGGAGTTCCAAAAGGGAAAAGGAAGGATAGGCCTGCAAGATGCCAGGAATGAGCATAGTGGTACAGGCGGTGCTCTCTGTCTAGTCCCTGATAGACATCAAAAAAACACCTATCGCCCAGCTGGTGTTGCTCAGTGGTTAAGCATCAACCCATGAACCAGGTCACAGTTTGATTCCCAGTCAGGCCACATGCCAGGGTTTTGGGCTCGATCCCCAGGGGGGGGGCATACAGGAGACAGCCAATCAATGATTCTCACTCATCATTTATGTTCTATTTCTCTCTCTCCCCTCCCTTTCTCTCTCTGGAATAAAATAAAAGAATACCTATCTTGACAAGAGAAAAGAGGGCTTTCTATTTGTCCATCTGCAATTCTTCCCTCCAGCCAGACAGAATTGAACCCTGGACCCTTAGATAGGTAGAGAACTATCTATCTATTAAAGAAAAGTTCTGCCTGGAACCAATATCAACTCAACTTTCCCTCTTCCCTATCTTCCCCTCTCTTCATCCAGATAGAACACACCTGATTCCTCCCCATGAAGACAGAGCAAAGCTTAGTAAAAGCACAATGGAAACTTTGTTTTGAAATAGCCATTGAGAGTAGATGATACTTTTTCTAATGTGTGTCATTCATACCTTGGATTTAGGTAAATGATTAAGAAACTGGAATTTGGGATCAACAGCTTTTTGCAGTGTCAGAATTGTTGTTTGTGGTTTGGGTTCCGAATGGGGCTGAGAGTTGTTGATATACACCAAGGAGAGGATCAGGACTCCCACTGCTGTGGTAACAGTGCAGGCCAAGAGACACACCAGGAAAACACTCATCAATGACCACTGCTTCTTCTTTTCCTAGGAGAGATTAGCAAATTAGGAAAAAATGAAGCCATCATTTTCTACTCGTGATGCATTAAAATACTGCCTCCTGATATGGAGAGTAACATGTTAAGTGAAATAAGTCAGTCAGAGAAAGACAAATATCACATGGTCTCATTCATATGTGGAATCTAAGTAACAAAATAAACTGGTGAACGGAGTGGATCCAGAGACATAGAAGCATGGAACAGAGTGCAGACTCTCTGAAGAAAGGCGGGGGAAGGTGGGTGCGTGGGAGGTAATCAACCAAGGACCTTGCATGCATATATGCATGGCCCATGGACACAGACAATGGGACAGTGAGGGCCTAGGGCAGGGGGGTGGGGGCGGGCTGGAGCAGGTTAATGGCGGGGGGAAGAGGGGACATATGTAATACTTTTAACAATAAAGAATTATTTAAAAAAAATATTGCCTCCTTTCTCAATTTGGTTTATTTTCTCTTTTACTTAAAAATAAAAAAAAACACATTTGTGCACTAGCTGGTTTGGCTCAGTGAATAGAGTGTCGGACTGTGGATTGAAGGGTTCAGGGTTCAATTCTGGTCAAGGGCACATGCCCGGGTTGCAGGATCGATCCCCAGTAGGAGGCATGCAGGAGGCAGCCAATCAATAATTCTCTCTCATCATTGATGTTACAATCTCTCCCTCCCTCTCCCTTCCTCTCTGAAATCAATAAAAATATATTTCTTAAAAATGCATTTGTGGGAGAAATATACCCAGTAAAATAATACTTGTGCAAATATGAGTATAAATACACACACATATACCTTGCTAACATCCAAATAAGCAAGAATAAAAATAATCATATGAGGAGCTAGATGTTACTAGCTAACATTACTAACACATAATGTTACTAGAAAATCAAGTAGACACTTAAGTTTGTATATAAAAGCATTCCAATTCAGTCAATTAGCTCCATTTACCAGTTTCTTCACCTAAAAATTAAATAAGTTATATAGGAGATTTTCCAAGAACTCTTTCATTCCAGGACATACATCTACATTTACAGGTACAGGTACATGCGTAGGAGTAAGTAGCTTACCTGTAAAGAACTGGCCTGCAGGTCTCAGTTTCTCTCCCTTTGTTTAAACAGCTTCATGGAACTCCCCTCCTACGTGTATTACCTACAGGAGCAACTAACACATCTACCAAGTCTGAGCACAGTATTTCCATGTATTTCTATGTTACTATTTACTGGTTTCACATCACAAATATGTGCTGAAAACAATAGTATTACTTCTGTGAGTTACCATGCACATCACTGAAAGCTGCCAAGAGAAAACACATCCTAATCTTTGGACCAATTTGCCCTTGTTTCTCTGACCATTAAAATGATACTCATAAGCACCGATGCCAAGGCGTCTTGTTCCACTGCCCTCTGAGTTCCTGGCCTTTCTCTCTGAGCAGGCCTATCTCTGATCACTAATAACGCTAACACAAATGTCCTTAGTACTTCAGCCTTCTTAGATGGCATATGTCGTATAGCATAATCACGTATCAACATATTCCGTTTAACAATGCATAAGGGTATTATATGGAACAATAAATAACTCACTAGTACTATGAGCAACTATTCATAGAGTTGGGCCATGAAAGAGCGAAAGGAGGTGTGAGTTCAGAGTTTATGAGTAAGAAGGCCAATCAGGAAATATTGCGAGCAGGAGATGCTGCCTCAGTGAGGAAGGTCACAGAGGAAAGCTGGTCTAAGAGATTCTTTCCTGAGCTCTGCATGAAGGTTTGGAGGAAAGCTAATCTCAAGATGGAAGCCCCCAACTCACCATTCTGGGGATGGTGTTCATCTTCCCCGGATAGGAAACATTTGGTGTGGTGCCTTCATGCATTTCAAATGCTGCGTTGTCCATTGGCAGAAGGGAGCAAGCAATTCACGAAAAAGAAAAAGGAAGCAATGGAGCTTCAGCCAACAGGGAGACCCTGAGATCTCTGCGAGGAGCAGAATGATGATGCTTAAGGAAGGGAGTACTTATATAGAGCGGGAAGTTAAGGAAATGAAATAAGGAAGCTGCCTCTTAAACTATAATCTTGGTTTAAAAAAAAATACACCTAGAAATAATTGCCAAATTAGAGGCCAATAAAATACTTTCTATGGTCCCCAACTCTGCCCATTGATGACGCATACAGAGATAACAATAGCAACAGTAACACTTATTTCCTTATTTCACTGTGTGCCAGGCACTGTGCTAAGTGTTTTACATACACGATGTAACTTAATTATTACAGTGACCCTAGCAGGTGCTACCATTATTCCCATTTTGTAGATTAGGAAACTGAGGCATGCAGAGGGATGGTAACTGCCCCCAAATCCCACAGCTAGTTTTAGTGTCAGAGCAAAGGACCCTTAACCAAAGACTCCTCCGGGACCCTGGTTCTTTGCAGTTCCCTGTAGGTGCTTAGTCTAGCGCAATCTTTTTTTACCCAAATCAGTGCTGCCTCTAAATAAGGTGACTGATTTTTCTACGTGGTTTAGTGAATAATTTTGTTACCTGAAAGTTAAATATTTATTTAAAATTCATTCGCATTATATTACCTGGTGATGAGTGGTGGCCTGAGTAATCTGAAAACTGCTGCTATAAATCCACAAAGCAGTCATCCGTCCTTCTTTCCTTTCTGTCTTCCTCCCCTTCTTCCTTCCATAGACATGGATGCATGCCTACTGTAATCCAGGCTGCACACCACTCCTGTGCGAACGAAGCGGACCTGGGGTAGCTTACAATCCAGTAGGAAGAAAAAAAAAAAAGTCACTACCCCAAAGGGGCTCTTTTATGTCAGATGTGCAAGGTCCTGCCAGGGTAGAGAAGAGTGGTTGTGTCTTGGGTGGGAAGGAAAGGCAAGGCTTCTCTGAAGTCCTCATTTTAAAAATGATTTTATTGATTTCAGAGAGAGGAAGGGAGAGGGGGAGAGAGACCGAAACATCAGTGATAGGAGAGAATCATCAATCGGCTGCCTCCTGCATGGCCCCCACAGGGAATCGAGCCCAAAACCTGGGCATGTGTCCCAACCGAGAATCTAACCATGACCTCCTGGTTCACAGGTTGACACTCAACCACTGAGCCACACCAGCTGGGCTGAAGTCCTCATCTTGAGGACTAACACGGCTTCACTCAGCCGCATGCTTAGTTGATTACATTTTATTCCATATTTCTGGCTTGTCTATAAGCAGCTCTGGAATAGACCCCATGTTGTAAAATTGTGGACCCTACCTGAGTTGAGCAGCTCAGGCACCACAAGGCTCCAGGTTACTCTGTGTTCACCTGACAGGGGGTTAGCTTGGTGGCTTTCCTGCCATAGCTCATCAGACCTAAGACACTCCAGTGCATCATGTCAATTTCCACAAAGACTTGGAGTGTAAAGGTGTGGCAGTGATTTTGAGATAATAAAATACATAAAATCCCTGCTTACCTGTGAGGCCGGTGTGGTGGTTGTCTCACCTTGTTGTCAGGGTGCCATCAAGCATCATTTTCCTCTTTAATTCTCCGTCTTGCAGTGGTTAGCCGGGATGTGGTTTGCAATGAGCATTCTCTGAGACGCAATGAAATATAGCTTGCTGCCTTTCTCCGGTCTTATCAGCAAATGGCACTATGTGCATTGTCAAAACAAGTTCCACTCAATTTCACATTTTGCTGTTCTTTCCTTGGAAATAGGGGAGCACAGGCCTCTGCAAACAGCATTATCTGGGAGCTACATTTAGCGTTTATTTAAATGACAAGACAAGCACATCATCAGCCAAACTGTACGGAGACTCACGTTAGCACTGAATTAAAGAATGCTGCGGCTGGGTAAAGTGCTTCCCATCTTTGCAGATTGGAGTCTATTTTCCCCAAAGTCACCTGCAGAGCCAAAACAGAAGCCCAGCTCTCCCACTTCCGGCCAGAGCTTTTCCTACGACTCTCTGCTGCAGGAGAACATCATGCCTTTGACATACTACATGCAAATAGTTAGCGACGTTCAACCTTTTTCATCTCATGGCACATGTAAACTAATTACTAAAATTCTGTGGCACATCAAAAAATATATTTTTTGCCGATGACAAAAAAAAATAGGTATAATTTTAATCCATTCACACTGCTCAACTATTGTGTTGGCTGTTGTCATTTATTTTATTTGACAACCTAAGGGAAAAGAGGTCAGTGCCTCTGACTACATAGTCAGGTATTGCATCTTTTAAAAATTCTTGCAGCACACTGTTGAAAATCACTGAAATAGTCTGGCAGGCGTGGCTCAGTGGTTGAGCATCGACCTATGAACCAGGAGGTCACAGTTCGATCAGAGCACATGCCAGGGTTGTGGGCTCAATCCCCAGTGGGAAGCGTGTAGAAGGCAGCCTTCCTCTCTGAAATCAATAAAAAAAATTTTTTTTAAGAAAGAAAAGAAATCACTGAAATAGGGCAAAGTGAGTTGAAGCAGAACAACTAAAAGAAGGATAATTATCAAAATAATTTTAGGGCACGTGAATGTAACTCCATGGTGCAGCCCAGAGACCCCCCCCCCCACCCCCCCGCCAAAGGCCTCAGAAATGGAATGTTTTCTATTAGACCAGAAATGCTTTTTTAAGGACCTGAGCCAGCTCCACTACTCAACTCCAATGAAGTCCCTTTGAGGCCCTGTATAAGAGACCCTTCCTTTATTCTGACCTACTGTTTGAAGAAGAAATAGCTAAAGCCACCATTTATTTCATATCACTAGCCAAATTTCAACAAGCCTTACGAGAATATGTCACCAAATAGACCTCACAGCTGCTCATACTCCTCTTTTATATGAGCCCTGCTCGCAGGTCCTTACTAAGACCTGGAGAGGTGGATCTCCTGGTTTGCAGCTCGCACTCTTAAGGTAGGGAACAGACCCTGTCTTGTTGTCTACCCCTTACAGTAATCCAAGTGCCCAAAATTGCCAGCTGGATACATCATTCCAGCATAAAACCCTGCTGTCACTCAGAGCCAAACGAAAAGGGAAACGAAGAAGAAACTGAATGGACCAGTGAGCCCTTGGAGAACCTTAAGTTTCTTTTTAAAAAGGAAAACAGAACCACCAAGCAAGATAAGTAATGTGGTGAATAGGATTCACTATAGCCGATTTCTGTGGGGGGATTTTAATAATTTTTAAACTGCCTTGCAAATACTCCCACATGCCAGGGAAGGAACATTTCTGTCTCCAATGGGTTTAAAGGTGGGACAAGTTAACATGTACATGCTTTTACTAATTGTTGCTTACTGCTGTCCATCTCTAGCTATCATCTGGAAGAATAATTCTCTCTTCCTGACAACCCAAAGAATATTATCACAAATACCTAAACCCAATTGCTGGGTATGTTACCAACAGCCCACCCCAGAGCACAGGATACTGAATTAGGACAACCCTCTGATCCTACTGATATCCTTCTAAACTGTCCTTATCAAGTTCCTTTACCTTCCCCTAATGCAGATTTTCAAGTTTCTGCACCAGAGGGAAGGAACCTCAGTTCCCAAGTCACTGTGTGGAGGAAGCCCATCTGCCAACCAAAAACACCCATCTCAAATTCTTGCTTAAACAAGTAACAAAGTTCTGTTGTATTGCACCATTTTACTTACACTTGGGCTATCTTTACCACAAACTAAAACAAACATATTTATACCCTCTCTAGCCATTATTTTCACTGAGGTATGCTGCCAGGTTTATTCTTTGACATGTTTATCAACACAAGGGCTAGGCATATACTAATAATAAATTTGGCAAGTGCTAAGAGCTGCTGGTTGTAATATCTATTAAAGGAATAAACTGAATATATATTAAGACATAACTCTCCATTAAATGACTTGAGTTTATTTTCCTGGAACACAGCCAATCACAAAAGGATAGTGCTTTCCTTAGAAAAACTGAGCCAAATAGGTCCTTTCTCCTTGCCACGTTGGTAGGGGAGAGAAAGTGGTGCTTCTATGTTCCAGTAAGAATATTTCTCCAGCCTCCCCCATCTCCAAGTTGTGTGCCTCCTATAATCATTCAGGGGGAAAGGCTGGTAAGATAATGTTGGGCAATTCTTTCTGATCACTTCCTTTTAAATGTCTACCAGTAACAAGACGGACCAATGTTCTCATTACACAAATGTTTCTTATCTATTGCTCAACTTTCAGATGACCACTGGACATCACAGATATATGACAATGTGCTATAGACCAGGCACTGGATAGGGTTAGCGAAATCATGGAATTCATAGACTCTTACCTCACAGACTTTACAGTATAATGATTCATTCCAGTTAACAAATGCATGAGGAAAACTAAACAGGAAAACATTGTTTTATGGTACCCGGATAACAAGATGGGGAAATCACCTTACTGACCCCACAGATAAAATTTAAACAATTATTTTTAAATATGTATTACTTCCAAGTCAATGCCATACATTTAAATTCCAGATCTTTGTGGGCAAAGGCTCAATAAATATTCCCACTACTCCCACACCCCACCATTTTCCATTCCAGAATATTCTCAGGAAGAGCTCTAACATTACCAGTGTTATGTGAGTATGGGCTTCTACAGTAAGCATCAGAAAACACTGGGAAGAGGCTCTGAACCTGTGAAGTTAAGAAAAGGGAAATGTCTATTCATCCAGTTCTACCTAGCAATATGATCTTGGACTAGTGCCTTTACTTGCTAAATCAGTTTCCTTGTGTGTATAAAATTAAAGCTAGATTAAATGACCCACTTGATTTGGGGATATAGTTATTTTGAAAAATGACATTCAACTTCTAGCTTCCCAACACTCCCAGTTTTTCAAGAGTCCATTGACATAATTCAAGATATTTAACATTCTGAGTATTTGTTCCCCAAAATAAGTGCTTCATATGTAATTTATAGCATACTATCAGAGAAGGCCACCGAATGATGATATGAACAACAATTCAGCTGAGGCCAACTGCAGAAAATTTCTCCTATTGTTCACATGCATTCATTCAACAAATTGAATGAATGCTCATTATGTGCCAGGCACTGTTCTAGGCGCTTGGGATACATCAATAAATCCAACAGAGCAGCTTACACTTTAGCAGAAGAGTCAGAACAAACAAACAAATAAATAAAAAGTGGTAACTTAAATACTAAATTAGAAAGTAATGTGCTCTGGGGGAAAAACATAAGCAGGGAAGGTAGGAGTATGTGGCACAGGAGAGAGCAATTTTAATAAGGTGATCAGGCTAGGCCTTGTCTGGAGTTTGGTAAAATTTCCTAGAAAATGGAGTTTTATGCTAGTTTCAGCTTTACTGATGACTAGCTATGTGCCTGTAGGCGAGGAATATAAATTCTTCGTGTCTTACTTACTCTTCAGGTAAATGGGTAAAGTCATAAGGCCTTTCCAACAATCCACCTCGGAAGGTGTGGTAAAAGTTTTAAAAGATACAGGGAAGAAACCAAGATGGCGGCATAGGTAAACACCTAAACTGCCACCTCGCACAACAGTTTCAAAACTACAACTAAAAGACAAAACGGACACCATCCAGAACCACAGAAAGGCTGGCTGAGTGGAAATTCTACAACTAGAAGGAAAGAGAAAAGCACACTGAGACTTACAGGAGCTGTGGAAGGCAGAGGTACAGAAGCGCGCACACGGAGAGGGCTGGCAACTGAATACACTTTGGGCTTTCTTAATCAAGAGGAAGACAAAAGCTCCCAACAGCTCTGAACTTCAGTTCCGAGCAAGACTCTGGGGACCCAGACTCATTCGGGGAGAAACTGGACTGTCTGGCAGCAGGCAGAACTTGAGGGTGGCTTTCTCTCAGAGGTGCTTGCAGCGATTACCATGGGACACTGAGACCCAGGGGCCTCTTAGGGCAGGGCTGACGGAAAGCCATCATTGTTTGCCCCACCCTATGATCCCACCCCACAAGGCCATAGCTGTTTGCTCCGCCATGAGACTCCGCCCCATCCAAGCTGAGCACTGAGGCTTTTGCATATGAATGGCCTGGTACTTTGAATTTTAAACTTGCCTACAGCTGAGTCAGTGAGACCCAAAACATCCAAAAGAAGGCCCAAGGCCCCACAGCAGCTTGCATTGCTTCACAGTTGGGCCTCATCTGGGCACCTCCAAAACCCCAAAAAAGAAGAGGAATCTGCAGATCTCTCCATAGCTCCTGCTGGGTGGCCTCAGGCAGAGGCTAAATTAGCACCTCCTTGGAGATCCAAGAGCCAGTGTACCCAGGGGTCAGAGTGGGACCATCTAGATTACAACTCCTCAGATCCATAAGGGACACTCAGGGGGCAGACTCAGTGAGCACCAAAGTCCCACTGAAGCAAGTCTTGCCTCATAAGGGTGTCTCCAGCACAGAAGTTCTCCCAGCATAGACACAGCTGATCCTCACAGCCAGTTAGCCTGGAGGTCAATTCCCCCCAGTGATACCAACAACAATCAAGGCTTAACTACAACAAGACTGTTCACACAGCCCACAAAGGTAACTGGAGAGGCTGAGCCACTGAGCCCTATAGGACACCTAGCACACAAAGACTGTTCACACAGCCCACAAAGGTAACTGGGGAGGCTGAGCCACTGGGCCCTATAGGACACCTAGCACACAAAGCCACTCTGTCAACTCAGGGAAGCAGCCAAAATGCAGAGACAAAGAAACAGGTCACAAATGACAGAAATGGAGGAAAGCAAACAACTGGATATAGAGTTCAAAACCACTGTTATAAGGTTTTTCAAGAATTTCCTAGAAAAGGCCGATAAATTTAGCGAGACCCTCGAGGATATGAAAAAGGACCACCAGAAATTAAGCATACACTGACTGAAATGAAAAATATTACAAAGAGATCTAACAGCAGACTAGAGGATCACAAGAATCAAGTAAAAGATTTGAAATACAAAGAAGCACAAAACACCCAACCAGAAAAGAAAAAAGAAAAAAGAATCCAAAAATATGAAGATAGTGTAAGGAGCCTCTGGGACAACTTCAAGCATACCAACATCAGAATTATGGGGGTGCCAGAAGAAGAGAGAGAGCAAGATACTGAAAACCTATTTGAAGAAATAATGACCAAAAACTTCCCCCACCTGGTGAAAGAAATAGACTTACAAGTCCAGGAAGCGCACAGAACCCCAAACAAAAGGAATCCAAAGAGGACCACACCAAGACACATCATAATTAAAATGCCAAGAGCAAAAGACAAAGAGAGAATATTAAAAGCAGCAAGAGAAAAATAGTTACCTACAAGAGAGCACCCTTGGGACTGTCAGCGGATTTCTCAACAGAAATTATGCAGGCCATAAGGGAGTGGCAAGAAATATTCAAAGTGATGAATAGCAAGAACCTACAACCAAGATTACTCTACCCAGAAAAACTATCATTCAGAATTGAAGGTCAGATAAAGAGCTTCACAGATAAGAAAAAGCTAAAGGAGTTCATCACCGCCAAGGTATTCTTTAAGAAGAGGAAGAAGAAGAAAAAGGTAAAGATAAAAATTATGAACAACAAATACATATCTACCAACAAGTGAACCTAAAAATCAAGTGAATAAAAAATCTGATGAACAGAATAAACTGGTGAATATATTAGAATCAGGGGCATAGAAAGGGAGTGGTCTGACAATACTCATGGGGAAAGGGGTGTGGGGGGTGTGGGAAGAGACTGGACAAAAATCATACACGTATGGATGAGGACAGTTGGGGGGGGGTAAGGGCAGAGGGTGGGGTGGGAACCAGATGGAGGGGAGCTATGGGGGGAAAAAAAGAGGAACAATTGTAATAATCTGAACAATAACAATTTATTTTAAAAAAATAAAAAATAAAAAGATACAGGAAAAGCCCGGCCAGCATGGCTCAATGATTGAGCATCAACCTATGAACTAGGAGGTCACAGTTTGATTCCTGGTCAGGGCATATGCCCATATTGTGGGCTCAATCCCCAATGTGGGGCATGCAGGTGGCAAGCTAATCAATGATTCTCTCATCATCATTGGTGTTTCTATCTCTCCCTCTTCCTTCCTCTCTGAAATCAATAAAAATATATTTTTAAATATATATAGGGAAAAAATGCTTTAGAAAACTTTTAAACTCACCATAACATTGAAGGGATTAGCAATTGTTGGTCTTTCCCCTTCAGAGAGAAATAAATATACATCTAGATTTCTCACACTCCTGGCGTGACTTCCACATCATTCTTCCTTCAAGTCTTGACCCAGTCTATCTGCTGTTGGGCCACTCCAGAGGGGTGTTAAGATCTATCCTTTGAATAAAATTAAGAGAGTTTGCCAAGAAGAATCCTGGAAAACATAAACTATGACTCCTACCCTTAGTAAATAAATGGAAGTTTTCCATTTTCTTAGCAACTGATCTGAGGAAAACATAAACATACCCCCAAAACCTCGGTACTGTCCCAATGCCTTGCTGACTAATGACTGTGTATGCCATGTGAGTCATACACATTTGGGGGAACTCATTGTAAACAACATCACTGGGTATTTGCTGACAAACACTGACATTATGACTGCAGTCACCACGATGGCACATTCTCACCTCTTTTGCATTCTTAGTGTAAACCAATAGTTTGTAAACTTTGAGCCTGTGAGACTTTATTTTACATTCACAAAACTTTGGAAGAAAAAATAATAAGTTATTTCTTTAAGAACAACAATAGCCATAATTTCACCTTTTGTGTGTATGGGCCCTTTAATGTCTCCAAGTAGAGCAACTTCCTTCTGAACCTGGTTCCCTGCTCTTTCTCATCCACCTGCCAAGTGCCATGTTCTTGCTTCCATCTATCTAAATGCTCTAACACTTCCAAATCAGGTTGTCCTATAATACATTCTCAGGACACCCTATATGTTTCCTTTGAAGTCCTCATTTCAGTTCATTGCTACATGAATGCCTCCACTGCCAGATCTAGACTACATGGAGCAGAGGCATCGTCATTAAAGCATAGCATAAGGCCTAGAACTTCATAGGCTGAAATAAATAAATTATTTACATTACATAACCTTTACGTTCAATATGACCACATCCCTCCCCCCAAACCATTGCCAACTACTGATTTATGCATCCGGCTTCCAACAGCCTCCCTTTATCTTACCCTTTCTAGAATGCTGTTAAATAGAAGAAAATCTAAGTGGTTGATGAGATTATATACAGAAATGGGTGTTTTTTTAAGTTATGGTATAGCAACATGATGAGCTAAATAAGAAATAGCAATGTGAATTTGTGTCGACATTTATAGCTCTGTCACTACTAAAAGCAACACCTGCCATAGCTATACTTTTGCCCTCCATCCACACTCTCATGTGCTTCTCTAGTGTCTGGACTTGGTCTCTAACACAACCCTCTGCTATGAGAACAAGATCTCCTGGTTGCCTGGAAGGAGATTATGATTATGTTTTATGGCAGGAAAAAACCAGGAGGGTTTAGAACATCCTGTTGTTTCCAGGAAGCAAAGATGCTTCAAGAATGTCAACACCCGTGAGGCTTTCAAAGGCCCCCCACAAACCAGAATGTGATCATTTGAGCTTCAAATAATAGTTTTATTGTGGTTAACTGGGATATATTGAAGTTGCAAAAGACTCTAAGTTCATAATGATACTCAAAGGATAGAAGGTAATAAAAAGAGTTGATAAAGGTAGTTGTAACATAAAAGGATAAATAGAATATATTCTATATTTTAATAGGTAGAAGAGTATTAATATATAAAGACTTTATTTCTTCTACTAATGATATATGTTTTTATTCATTATAGATATACTAGAGGCCCAGTACATGAAAATTCGTGCACTTGGGGGTTAGGGGTGTCCCTCAGCCCACCCTGTACCCTCTCGCAGTTCGGGACCCCTCGGGGGATGTCCATCTGCCAGCTTAGGCCCGCTCCCCGGGGGATCAGGCCTACACTGGCAGTCAGACATCCCTCTGGCAGCTCGGGAGCTGCAGTCAGACATCCTTAGTGCTGCTGAGGAGGCGGGAAAGGCTCCTGTCACCCCTGCTGCACTCGCAGCTGTCAGCCCAGCTTATGGCTGAGCAGAGCTCCCCCTGTGTGAGTGCACTAACCACCAGGGTTCAGCTCCTGCATTGAGCATCTGCCCCCGGTGGTCAGTGCATATCATAGCGACCGGTCGTTCCCAGTCGTTCCGCCATTAGGGTCAATTTGCATATTACCCTTTTATTAAATAGGATACTGATTTTTATGTAGATACCACAGTGAACACAGGAAAGAACAGTGAGTGAGCTGAGTAATCCTGCGGGAAGCAGTTACTGTACCCACACCAGGAAGGACCAAAGGTCATACACAATAACTGTGGGAAGATGAGCTCAACAGTTAATCAGCACCTGTGGTTAGACACAATTGCCAACTAAACAAGGATCTGTGTGTCCCAAAGGGATGGATTAGCTAAATTTCTAAAGAGAAAAGATCATTATAGAATCAATCCTTATCTCCTAGGAGAAAAAAACTTCTAGATGGTCCTACTAATTCTGATAAAATTCTTTGAAGAATGCATGTGTCTTAAAAATGCCAACACACTAGTCAACAAAATATAATAATAGCAATAGCTCAGGCACTGTTGGCCATGGTAAATTTAAAGGTTAAATTATTTCTGGGGAAAATGCCAAGTTTCAAAAGTTGAAATCTGTAAGAAAGGTAAGTATTTAAGGTCTCATGATATAAAAGGTAAAATTCATGATGTAATTGTAAAAAACAAAACTACTCTATCTAATGATCCTATAAATAGGTCCAATATCTCAACCAATAATTAACTGTTGATACTGAGTTCCTGCAAGAATCAAAATATTAAAACCCTAGGAAGCTATCTAAGGAAGTACAACAGTAACCCTTGGAAAGCACAGGACCTAAGACTGAAATAATTAAATAATAGTGTTGATGTTTTATGGTTTAACCATAACTCTAGAAATACATTTTAAATCATTGTATGTATATGCATTTTATCTATTTGATGTCAAAAGAATCAGATATTCTAGTTTGAAAATGCAGTTTAAATTACTTCAAGAAACTTAGTTTGCAATTATTTAAATACTTGGAAAAGTTAGATTTTAAATTGTATATGTTTACAATGTAATCATTTGTTGTTGCTGGTGTTTCTATCCTTGTTCAGAAGTCTCTGGGAAAAAGAGTCTATCAATAACAATTTAAATATGTAGAAAACTTCCAGCCTCGGGCCGCAATTGAGTCTCTACAGGCCTATAGGTATTCACTGTATGTTTCTGCCATGTAGTTAGAGGGTTACTCCTCAATCCTATGTTCCAAGAACATTCCTCGCGAGCAAGGGGTCAATCAAATCTTCCTGTAAAGAACCAGATAGTAAATATTTTAGGCTTTGTGGACCAAGAAGCAAAAGCAAATATATTATTACATATGTACTTCTATATCAAGAGAGAAAATACATTTCCACAAATGTTTTCATAAAATTCAAAACAATAAGTGTAATTATTTTTTGTAATAAAAACTTACATAGAAAAAAAATTAAATTATTGTGGGCCAGGTAACATTTTGGTTAACTGGGTTTCAAAGTTAGTGCTCCTCATCAAAACCAATTATAAATGTTCAACTGTTAATGTTCATCCTTATGTTGTTTTATACATTTCAACTTTGAAAAAGTCTTCTCACACAGACAGTTACTGGCAAATATGGGAACCATTCCACAAGCATATTATTTTAGTTGAGTATAATCATCATTTGGAAAGCATTTATAGAATTCTATTAGATTCTTTTCTTGATATTTGCTTTTTTAAACACATCATTGTGTTAATCACCTCCAATGTAAGGTAAGTGGAAAGTTATTGAGTTGCACCATCAAATGGATTTTTAAATTTGGATATCTCCTGGAAGTAGTCTGAGCTTAGAAAATATGTCCACTGCAAGTCTGTGTAGGAGTGGAGACCTGGATTCTTGCTTTAACGTTTGAAAGCATGGAAAGTGATTGACATTACTTAAGATTCAAGCAGCCCACTCTCACGAGAGAGCGGATAGAAACTCCTGGCTTCCAGCAGACTCAACGGCCTGCCCAAGAGGGTCTTAGCCTGGCTGAGGACAGGGAAATAGTCTGGGCACACATCCTCCACCTGCCTTAGTAGGGCCCCATGCTGCTAAAAAACCGACCTGGGAGCTCAACGTGGCTCCTCCTGTGGGCAGACAAGCCCAGGGAAAGCAGCCGCAAGCTGCGGGTCACATAACACTTTAAACAGGATGCTGACAGCCAAGCTTGGACAGCTTCTGACATTGGCTGGCACAAAATACTTCCCGGGAGGCCTGAAATCAGCATACAAAATGGTTAGCCTCAGATGGCATAAGAGCAGGACCCAAAGGGAAATCCTAGCAGGCACTAAGATCTGCTGTGACAAACTTCACTGAAGAATATACATTCTTCTCAAGTGCACATAGAACATTCTCAAAGATAAACCACGTGTTAGGACGTAAAACAAGTCTACAAACTCAAGAAGATTGAATTGTATCAAGCATCTTCTTAGATCACAATGCCTTGAAGATAGAAATCAACTATAATTTAAGAACATTCAAACACATGGAGGCAAAATAGTATGTTATTAAACAATGAATGGGTTACCAATGAGATGAAGAAAAAAATAAAACACTTCCTGGAAACAAATGAAAATGAGCCCACAGCAGTGCACAGTGAAAGAAGTCCTGAGAGGGAAGTTCACAGCTTTATAGGCCTACCATAAGCAACAAGAAAAAGCTCAATTAAACAATCTAACCCTACAACTAAAATAATTAGAAAGAAAACAACAAGAAAAAAAAAAGAAGTAGAAGGAAGGAAATAATAAGGATCAGAGCAGAAATCAATGACATAGAGATTTTAAAAAAAATACAAAAGACCAATGAAACCAAGAGCTGGTTCTTTGAAAAAAAAAAAACAAGACTAATGAACCTTTAGCCAGACTCATCAAGAAACAAAAAGAGAGGAATCAAATAAATAAAATCAGAAAAGAAAGAAGCACAGTAACAACTGACACCACAGAAACATAAAGGATTGTAAGAAAAAATGATAAGCATCTATTTGCCAACAAAGTAGACAACCTGGGCGAAATGGACAAATCCCTAGAAATACACAATCTTCCAAAACTCAATCAGGAGGAGTCGGAAAACCTGAAGAAGCCAATAACTAATGATATTGAAGAAATAATAATTTTTAAAAAAAATTTTTTTTAAACTCCCAACAAACAAAATCCCTGGACCAGATGGATTTACAGGCAACTTTTACCAAACATTCAAAAAAGAACTAACAGTTATCCTCTTCAAACTATTACAAAAAATTCAAGAAGACTTGAATTTGAGAAGACTTCCAAGTTCTTTTTGCAAGGCCAGCATTATCCTAATTTCAAAACGTGATAAAGACATTACAAAGAAAGAAAATTACAAGCCAATATTCCTGAAGAACAAAGATGCTAAAATAATCTACAAAATATTAGGAAATCAGATCCAACAATACATCAAAAAGATTATACATCATGACCAAGTGGGATTCATTCCAGGGATGCAGGCTGATATAATACTCACAAACCAATAAATGTGATTCATCATATAAACAAAAAGAAGGATGAAAATCACATGATCATATAAATAGATGCAGAAAAGGCATTTGACAAAATCCAACACCCATTTTTGACAAAAACTCTCAGCAAAGTGGGAATAGAGGGAATATACCTCAACATAATAAAGGCCATATATGAGAAACCCACAGCTAACATCATACTCAATGGGCAAAGACTAAAAGCACTGCCCTTAAAAACAAAAACAAGACAGGGTTGTCCACATTCACTACTCTTATTCAACATAGAAGTCCTATCCACAGGGATTAGATAAGAAGAAAAAATAAAAGGCATCCAAAATGAAAAGGAGGAAGTAAAATATACCCTAAGAATCCTGAAACACCAATCAGAAAAAATATATGCACCCCTATGTTCATAGCAGCATTATTTACAATATCTAAAATCTGGAAATAGCACAAGTGCCCATCAGTAGATGAGTGGATAAAAAAGCTGTGGTATATTTACACAATGGAATACTATGCACCTGTAAAAAAGAAGGATCTCTTATCCTGAGACTGTGTAGATGGACCTGGAGATTATTATGCTAAGCAAAAAAAGCCACTCAGAGAAAGACAAATATCACATGATCTCACTTATATGTGGAATCTAATGAACAAAATAAACTAATGAACAAATAGGTCCAGAGACATGGAAGCAGGGAACAGACTAATAGATCTCAGAGGGAGGGTGGAAAAGGGGCTTGGAAGAGATTAACCAAAGAACTTATATGCATATATGCATAGCCATGGACACAGAAAATAGTAAAGGCCTGGGATGGGGCAGGTGCCAGACAGAGGGGGTGCAAAGGAGAGGGAAAGGGGGGACATCTGCAATACCCTTAACGATAAAAATAAATTTTAAAAAAGATTCAAGCAACATTGGTTGTTATCAAAATGACTACTACAGTTTAAGATTTGCATATCATTGATATTTTGCCTTCCAAAAAATTTTAGGTTCAATTCATTAGGAAACATTATGTCTGCCTCAAAAGCTAATTTCCCAAGCCATTCAGTGTTCCATTATAGTTGGGGCTGGTTCTTTTCTTTAAGAAAAAAATTCAATATTAGATAAGATTTTTAAAATTCCACAGTGAAATTTTGCTACTGCCAAGCCACGAGGGAAGATTCCTGACAAAAATTGACAGAACTGATGGTTAAGTCCACAAAAGCAAATGAAGTTCACCGTTCACACTACTGTTTCAGCAACACATGATACAGTCAAATATTTTCCACAAAATACCTGCTAATGAATAAGCCTTAAACATTACATTTTCACAAGCTTTGTAAATTTGTGAAGTAAGCTCTTTTCTGCTTCACACATATTTTTATAACTTTAAGTTTAATACATCTTAGCACAAAGAAGTTGTAGTATTTCCCCTTTAGTTATAACACAGACTATTCATAGAGACCAATCTTTTTTCACTTCAAAGTCAGCATTGACTTTTAGAATAAAAAACAAGTTAGAAGTATCAGTAACATCTTTTGGATTCATCAAGAGTAAAACAAAAATTGAAAAATTATTCACCCTGATTTTTAATTGACTATTAATGTTGTTCCCCATGTCATCAATTCTTTGGTCAACTATTCTCCCAAAAAGAATAATAGAATGTAGACACAGCTGATCCTCACAGCCAACTGGCCTGCAGGTCAATTCCTCCCAGTGATACCAACAACAATCAAGACTTAACTACAACAAGGCTGTACACACAGCCCACAAAGGGGTGCACCAGGAGTGTCCACCTCAGGTTAACTGGGGAGGCCGACCCACTGAGCCATATAGGAAACCTATTACACAAAGCTACTCTACCAACTCAGGGAAGCAGTGAAAAATGGGGAGACGAAGAAACAGATCACAAACAAAAGAAATAGAGGAAAACAAATGACTGGATATAGAATTCAAAACCACGGTTATAAGGCTCTTCAAGAATATCCTAGAAAAGGCCAATAAATATAACGAGACCCTCAAAGATATGAAAAAGGACCAACTAGAAATTAAACATACACTGACTGAAATAAAAAATATTACACAGAGACCCAACAGCAGACTAGAGGAACTCAAGAATCAAGTAAAAGATTTGAAATACAAAGAAGCAAAAAACACTCAACCGGAAAAGCAAAAAAAAGAAAAAAGAATCCAAAAAGTTGAAGATAGTGTAAGAAGCCTCTGGGACAACTTCAAGCATACCAACATCAGAATTATGGGGTGCCAGAGGAAGAGAGAGAGCAAGATACTGAAAACCTATTGGAAGAAATAATGACAGAAAACTTCCCCCACCTGGTGAAAGCAATAGACTTACAAGTCCAGGAAGCGCACAGAACCCCAAACAAAAGGAACCCAAAGAGGACCACACCAAGACACGTCATAATTAAAATGCCAAGGGCAAAAGACAAAGAGAGAATATTAAAAGCAGCAAGAGAAAAACAGTTAATTACCTACAAGGGAGCACCCATACGATTGTCAGCTGATTTCTCAACAGAAACTATGCAGGCCAGACGGGAGTAGCAAGGAATATTCAAAGTGATGAATAGCAAGAACCTACAACCAAGACTACTCTACCCAGCAAAGCTATCATTCAGAATTGAAGGTCAGATAAAGAGCTTCACAGATAGGAAAAAGCTAAAGGAGTTCATCACCACCAAACCAGTATTATATGAAATGCTGAAAGGTATCCTTTAAGAAGAGGAAGAAGAAGAAAAAGGTAAAGAGAAAAATTATGAACAACAAATACATATCTATCAACAAGTGAACCTAAAAATCAAGTGAATTAAAAATCTGAGGAACAGAATAAACTGGTGAATATAATAGAATCAGGGGCATAGAAAGGGAGTGGTCTGACAATTCTCGGGGAGAAAGGGGTATGGGGGTGCAGGAAGAGACTGGACAAAAATCATACACCTATGGATGAGGACAGTGTGGGGGGAGGTAAGGGCAGAGGGTGGGGTGGGAACCGGGTGAAGGGGAGCTAATCTGAACAATAAAGATTTATTAAATTTAAAAAAAAGAATAATAGTCTTTTTTTTAATTTAATAAATCTTTATTGTTCAGATTATTACAATTGTTTCTCCTTTTTCCCCCATAGCTCCCCTCCACCCGGTTCCCACCCCACCCTCTGCCCTTACCTCCCCCCACACTGTTCTCATCCATAGGTGCACGATTTTTGTCCAGTCTCTTCCTGCACCCCCATACCCCTTTCCCCTTGAGAATTATCAGTCCACTCCCTTTCTATGCCACTGATTCTATTATATTCACCTGTTTATTCTGTTCCTCAGATTTTTAATTCACTTGATTTTTAGGTTCACTTGTTGATAGATATGTATTTGTTGTTCATAATTTTTCTCTTTACCTTTTTCTTCTTCTTCCTCTTCTTAAAGGATACCTTTCAGCATTTCATATAATACTGGTTTGGTGGTGATGAACTCCTTCAGCTTTTTCTTATCTGTGAAGCTCTTTACCTGACCTTCAATTCTGAGTGATAGCTTTGCTGGGTAGAGTAGTCTTGGTTGTAGGTTCTTGCTATTCATCACTTTGAATATTCCTTGCCACTCCCATCTGGCCTGCATAGTTTCTGTTGAGAAATCAGCTGACAATCATATAGGTACGCCCTTGTAGGTAACTAACTGTTTTTCTCTTGCTGCTTTTAATATTCTCTCTTTGTCTTTTGCCCTTGGCATTTTAATTATGATGTGTCTTGGTGTGGTCCTCTTTGGGTTCCTTTTGTTTGGGGTTCTGTGCGCTTCCTGGACTTGTAAGTCTATTTCTTTCACCAGGTGGGGGAAGTTTTCTGTCATTATTTCTTCCAATAGGTTTTCAGTATCTTGCTCTCTCTCTTCTTCTGGCACCCCATAATTCTGATGTTGGTATGCTTGAAGTTGTCCCAGAGGCTTCTTACACTATCTTCAACTTTTTGGATTCTTTTTGGGCTGTGTGAACAGTCTTGTTGTAGTTAAGTCTTGATTGTTGTTGGTATCACTGGGAGGAATTGACCTCCAGGCTAATTGGCTGTGAGGATCAGATGTGTCTACACTGGGAGAACTTCTGTGCTGGAGACACCCTTATGGGAGAATACTTACAAAAGCCTTTGTGCTCAGCTTGAATGGGGCAGAGTCTCAGGGCAGAGCAGACAGCATTGGTTTCCCATCAGCCCTGCCCTAATAGGCCCCTGTGTCTCAGTGTCCTGCAGTAATTGCTACAAGCACCTCTGAGAGAAAGCCGCCTTCGAGTTTCGCCCACTGCCAGACTGTCCAGTTTCTCCCCAAATGAGTCTGGGTCCCCAGAGTCTCGCCCAGAACTGGAGTTCAGCACAGTCGGGAGCTTTTGTCTCCCACCCGCTTGAGAAAGCCAGCAGCGCACTCAGTTGCCAGTCCTCTCTGCACAGTGTCTCAGTACCTCTGCCTCCTGCAGCTCCTCTGAGTCTCAGTGTGCTTTTTTCTTCCTTCTAGTTGTAGAATTTCTACTCAGCCAGCCTTCCTGTAGTTCTGGATGATGTCTGTTTTGTCTTTTAGTTGTAGTTTTGAAATTGTTGTTCAAGGCAGCAGTTTAGGTGTTTACCTATGCTGCCATCTTGGTTTCTCTCTCAAGAATAATAGTCTTAAACAAGTTTATTTTCTCTGGACACATTCCTTCAGTAATGGCAATCAATCACTATTTAATTAACCCACTATCGGTTTTCCTTATTTGGCTAACAAATAAGCCACTCAAACTTACTGTGGCTTCAACCTCATTTTCACTGTTTATTTTTGTCAAGAAATTCCACTGTGATGATTTAAAATTTTTTTCTAATTGTCACTTCCTTGTGAGTTGGAAATATTGTGATGAATGCTTAGTTTAGTAATGCTGATATAGATTGTACTTAATTTTGGTGTCATTAAATATTATTCATATTTTATTATTATTAGTCTTTAATCCTCACCCAGGATATGTTTATTGATTTTTTAGAGAAAGAGAAAGAGGAAAAAAAACACATGTGATTGATGTGAGAGAGAAACATCGATCAGTTGCCTCCCACACACACCCCCACAGGGGATTGAACCTGCAACCTTTTGGTATAGGGTACAATGCACCAGCCAACAGAGTCTTCCTGCCAGGGCTATTCATCTTTTAAATTTTATACAACCATTTAAAAATGTAAAATCATTATTAGCTTGAGTACTGTCCAAAAACAAGCAGCAGGCTAGATTCAACCCGTGGGTCATTGTTTGCCCAGCCTGGTCTAATACACAGTTCTCTCCACTCCCAGATTCAGGAACCAGGATCATCAGGAAAGATGTGTGATAAGAATCAGTTAATCACCATTTATTGCCTCTCTTCCTGGTAGGGTGGATACTGCTTTACTGAAAGTATGATTATTTCTGATTGTTTATAACCTAGTATCAGTAGAACCCATTGTTACTCAATTTTAATTAAGTCAATACCTTTGGGGAAACCCCTTCCTTATCTCTAATTTCACCCTTTATTTAAACTCTGCCAACATTAAAAGCTCTTAAACCCCCCCCCTTTTTTTATTTTATATTTTTATTGATTTCAGATTGGAAGAGAGAGGGAGAGATAGAAACATCAATGATGAGAGAGAACCATTGATTGGCTGCCTGTGCACGCCCCACACTGTGGACCAAGCCCACAACCCACTGACCAGGAATCGAACTGTGACCTCCTGGTTCATAGGTTGACACTCAACCTCTGAGCCACGCTGGCTGGGCAACCCTTCCCCCTTCTTACTGGAAGTCAGGACATGTGGTCATTGGCAAGATACTGTACAAATTATTGAACCAAAGCCCTGGTTTGGGTCATTATTGGCAAGTGAGGCCTTCCAATAGCCAGAGAGGCTACTGATACACAGTTAATGCTAAGAGTTTGGACTTGATTTGAATCTGAGACTGTGGGTCATAGAGAATACTGTGAAATATCTATGGGCTACTAGGGATCCAGGTCCTAGATTTACAACCCAGGACTCCACAGAAATGACTCAAAGGTGAGCTCCCCATCTATCCCCACTGGGCATTAGAGAATCCCTAGCCTCCCAGTCATCCTGATAGATTCTCCACTCTACTCCTCAACTCTTATCTCTTTATCCTACTCACCTTTCATGCTTGGGGGCTCCCTTTGTGGACATGGCTAAGTGGAGGCCTGACAGTAACTAGTCCAGGTAGGAATTTAAAGCTTCTACTAATCCATGAAAAGAGTCACCTAACCAGGATCTATTAATTCAAAATAGTGATGTTATCAGTCTTTATTTCACCTTTTGTTGCCTTTTTTCTTCCCCTATTTCACACCTTCTCTTTTCTTCCTAACTGAAAATGAGAGATGTTGGGGAGACTACACTGGTTTTAAACTTGCTTTAATTATATGTATGGGAAAGAGGCCCCAAGGGTGAGAAATAATAAGGGTACTTCCCTTGAACCTCCACTCCCAGCTCAAAATGTCCTGCTGAAGACCCAAAGTTAATTATCATTCTTTCAAGGGCCATCCCTTTACAATGGCAAAAGGATGTGCCAAAGTTCAAACATCCTTTTATTATTGAGTATGGGGAGGGTTGCTCTAAATATGGTTATACTCATTTTAATCTATTTTAGTTTCTGCTCTTATTTCATTTATTTTACATCAGTGCCCCAGCTTTTTCTATAGAACTTGTCACGATTTTTAATTACTACATTTGCTGGCTCATTTGTTTATTATCCCCCCTAGACTACAACCAACAAAGTCAGAGACCACTTCTGTCTTCTTTGTTTAATGGGAACAGGTTTCAGTTTTGCAAGATGAAGAGAGTTCTGGAGATGGATGGTGGTGATGGTTGCACAACAATGTGAATATACTTGACATTTCTGAACTGAGTATTTAAAATGGTCAAGATGGTAAGTTTTATATTTATGTGGATTTTTTCACAATTTAAAAATAGGTAGAATAATACATTGAAATGCAGTATCCTAAGTGTTTTTAATAGTTGTTTATAGTAAGCTAGTTTAATTAGTTTTAGTTATCATCATCATTATCACTTTATAAAAACTAATATCCATTCATAACTTTTTAAAAAATTTTAAATTTTAGAAATAGAATATACAGTGTAAACATTAGCCAATATCACACATAATGGTAAAATCATAGAAGCAGTCTTCTATTTTTATCCTGGAAGTCCCTTGGCTTCCAGGATAAAAATGTTTAATATCCTTGGCTAAGAAATTCCAAGGTATTTTTCTTTTTTTTTAATCCTCACTAGAGAAAGGAAGGGAGAGGGGGAGAGAGAAACATCAATCAGTTGCCTTTTGTACGAGTCTGACTGGGGATCTAACCCACAACCTAAGTATGTACTCTGACCGGGAAATGAACCTACAACATTGTGGTATACAGGCCAATGTTTCAGGCAACTGAGTCACCCAGCCAGGGCAGAAACCCAAGGTCTTCACAGTGAAGAGCTGATGTGGTCAGCTAGCATGGTGAAAGATAATGAGCCAAAGTCGTGTATCATTGTCCTGGAATACCCAAGTATTCAGGCAAGAAAGTTGACAATTCTCAAGCCAGGAAAGTGTAAGTAATTAGCCACAAATATCTCAGTTATTTAGTTAGCAAGGAAGGTACAAAGTCATTGTTCAGGGAAGCCCAAGTTAATTAATCATCCAGATTCATTAGTTAAGAAGGTTGTTTTCAAGGGTCATCCACCATGGATAGAAGGAAATTCCAATCTCACTGCTGAGGTTATCAGTCTTTATCTAGGACTCCATTCCCCAGGGCACATCCCTGCCAGTTTTTGAAGGAAGAGGACCACAACTTCTCATGCATGTCCACATGGCAGAGGCTGCCTGAGTCATTTATTTCATTATTGGCCCACATTGGTCCCCTCTTCAAAACCAGTGGCCTTTAATGAACCAGAAGCAAAACTAGAGAGAGAGAGGTTGTGTGGGTCAGAGGACCCATGTAGGGGACTCAGGGAGAAGGAGGTGCTGAGACCCTGGTGGGAGCTGACCCTGGTAGAAAGACCCTCTGTCTCATTTCAGTCTTTCAGAGCATCCAGAGAGGGCTTGGCGCTGTTGGAGACTCCAAAACAGGCCAAGATCCAGGGCATGAGGCAGCTCAGGGAGAGCCCGACCTGCCTGAGAAGCCCCAGGGGGCTGGAATGGTCAAGGCTTCTAGTAGGCCTCAGCTCCAACCTGCAGGAGCCTGAGCCTATTTCCTCCGAAAGATGCAGTAACAGAGGAGCAGTAAGAAGGCAAGGAGGAGGATGGACAGGTACAGCAAGGTCTCCAGCATGGTGATCATTCTTAGCGTGGGGGTGGAGCCTGGAACTCCTGCAGGCCTCACAGGGCCAGTTGCTGACTTCCAGCCTTGACCCTGGGCATCAACTCCTAGGAACAATCTGCCCAGCCAACGGTTTCATTTTCCTCCAAGGAAAGGGGCTCTCTCAGCTATTGTGAGGTCACAAATTCTAGATTGGTGGAATATTGGCCTCAGAGTTACAGCCCAATCCATTATTAATGCAACCAGTATGTTGAAAACTGGACTCTTTGTATGTAATTATAATTTTATTTGTGTGTTTTGTGTGTGTGTGTGTGTTTTGTGTTTTTTTGTTTTTGTTTTTGTTTTTGTTTTTGCCAGCCTCTTTAGACTTTCTAAGTAGAAGTATCTTTCTCCTGTCCCTAGAGAAATATCAGGCAGGTCTCATAGCTTTTCTGACCATTCTTAGGTAGTAAGTCTTATAATCACTAAAAATAAGGAAAATAGTTTCCATTCAATTATTTTAAATGTCAAGTCTGACCCACTAGACTTTTCAAACTCAGCACACTTGCTCTGCCCCATAAATAATCCCACAGGGCCCTCACAGTGACAGAAGCCCTCAGCTTTCTCAGAAGTACTAAAGTATTGCAACTACCATGCCTTCGCCATGTTCTCTGTGGTATGCTCTTGATATGAGTCGTTTCACTTAATTTTCACAGCAACACTATGAGGGGGGAGCTCTGATTCTGCCCATCTTTCAGAAAAGGAAAACTAAGGCTAGGCAGAGAAGTTAGGTCACTTAGCCAAGGTCGCACGGAGAGTAAGAGCAAGAGCAGGAGGCAGGAGAGGGCAGCAGGCTGAGTGGCCACAAGTGTGTATACCTGACCCTTTTGTCCAGTGTTCTCACAGCCACAGCAGCCCATGTCCCTCCCCATCACAGAGACCCCCCCCCCCAATTTTCTCACAGTCTTAGAATCCCAGCAACTTCTCCCAGAACACTGAATGTGGAGTGTTCGCATGCTCAGAGACCCCCATTTTCTCTTGGTTGCATACATTTAGATTGTGTGGACGTAGTGAGCGCCAGGAAACTGACTGTGGGCCAAGGGTGCGCTGTTTTACACTTCAGAATGTGGGCTGAGTTAGTGGCAGGGTTGCCCCGGGTCTGAGAGGTACACCTGGCTTGGGATACAGGCAGTGCTAGCGCTTGTGAGATTTGGGAGCCATGAGTCCCCGCCCAGGCCAGTGTCTAGTGTGATGTTGGGAGCACAGGACCTCTGCCTTCTCTGCCACTATGCATATCTGATCAGGTTCCTCACATGCAAATCTGATCAAGTCCCTTCTGCTTCAAGGACTCTTTTCCCATTTAATTTTAGGACGAGATTCAGTAAAGCACCTGCATACCCCTCTAGGCTCCCTCACATTCCAATCTCAGACAATATTTTAGACTGGTGATGGCCAAATAAATACATGGACAGAATTCACTCATTTGTTCAACTGTGCCAGCCACTAAATCAGGAGCTATGAATACAGTGGTCACTCAGACAAATTCCTATTGCCCAAATTAAACACAGTGAACAACGAGATCCTGCTAATAAAAGTTCCTCACGTGGAAGAGTGATCATTTCTACATATTAATGACAAATCAGTGACCAAGGAACACCTTCAGAACAAATAGAATGTTATTTCTCTAATTCCAGACTGCTTTGGGAAAATTATCCCAAACCCTCCAGAGTCAGAATTTGAACTCCGCTCCACCAGGGGGCGCTGGAACCGCTTTCGCGGGCTCTGCCCGGGGAGGCGCCGCTCCGGGCAGCAGCCCGCGCCGCAGCCTCGTTTCGGCCGGCGCCGAGCGTCCGGAGGAAGGTCCTAGTCGCTTGGCTCCTGACGGCAGTCGACCCACGCCATCTCCCGATATCCTCAGACATCCACGCCGTCCCGCAGTGTCGGCTCTCTCTCCGCCGCTGTCCCGAGCCGTTGGTCGCGGCACCCAGGTGAGTCCACTGCGGAGAGCGATGGGCGCGTGGTCTGCGCCTTCCAGTATCGGGAAACTGAGGCCGGAGGTCAGCTCGGAGTCTGGGCCCTGCTCCCACTTCGTTGCCCGTTTCTTCCGCGGGGTGTGGATCTCTCCGGGTTCGTGCCCTGGAGAAAAGGGCGTCAGGTCGGCGGCGCCCTCTGCCGACGCTGCCTCGGAGCCGGCCGGGCGTCCGATCCCCGTCCTCAACGCTGACGGCCAGAAACAGGGCCGGAGCCGCGTGTGACCCCGGGCCTGAGGGGCGACAAAGCCCCAGATTTTCTCTGCCCCGGCATTTAATCTCCCAGAGCCACTCGTCTGTTACCTACACGGTGTACTTATGACCGTAATTCTTTCCCTTTAATAACCCTAAAGGGAAGTGTTGAACCTCCATTTACCGACCTGTTGGCTGAGCGTTAAATTCAGGGATGCCCCCAGGGCCCCGGAGTCTGGAGCCCCTCCCTCTGCTCTGCACTAAAGCTTCCCCTTGCTCTTCCCGGCACAGGCCGCGGGACTCCGGCTCTTGGAGGCAGATGACAGCTCTCCTTCGTACGGCCTTTGGGGCTCTGCACCAGCCAGCGCCCCTTCTCTCCAGGGCCCTGATGACACTGCCTGATGCGCCCGCACTGTGGCCAGAGGGTGAGGCCCCGGGTAAGTGCTGCTGGCCCTTGGCCCCTGGAACTCGGGCTTGCTGCCTTCCGGCCCCACCGCCGGCCCCACCGCCGAGGGGGTGGTCCTGGAGTTCACCTGGGCTCCGGGAACTGTCTTGCAAAGCACTTGTGCCAAAGGGGCCTGATGGTGTAGATGGGGCTGGGTTTGGGGGCCAGAAAGGTTCAGATCCTGACTCAGCCCCTCCTTACCTGTGAAACTTTGGTTAAGTTTCTTCTTTTTATTTTATTTTAAATCTTACTGATTTCAGAGAGGAAAGGAGAGAGAGAGAGAGAGAGAGAGAGAGAGAGAGAGAGAGAGAGAGAGAGAGAGAGAGAGAGACACATCAATGATAATTGGCTGCCTCCTGCACACTCCCCACTGGGGATGGAGCCTGCAACCTGGGCATGGAGCCTGAACCGTGGGCATGTGCTTGACCCGGATTTGCGTGACCGATGTTCAGTCACTGAGCCAAGCCTGGTCCTATGGACCCTTATGATGGGGGGAGATGGACTCTATATGGAGTGATGATAGTGCTCAGGATCCTGGGCTTGGCTGTTTACATGGGCTCCTCTTTCTGGCTCACATTCTGCCTTTTCTGCCCCTGCATTCGAAAGTGATTGTGGGCTGCCGGTGCCCTGGTCATTGATAGAGCAGGGAGAGCAGTTGCTGGAAGCATTTCCCCGTGTTTGGAGGGTCCACCCCATCCCTTGCAAACCCTGGAGCTTTCACACACCACCACCCTCCCACCACCTTTTAGAGGCCTCCAGGCCCCTGGTGTCTGGTTTATTGAGTGTTGGCTCAGAGCTGGTGTCTGTGAGGCCTTAACAGAGGAGAATGAGAGGGGGTGCTGCCTCAGGCGATGCATGGGTTGCTTGTGGAGCCATAGCTGTGGTCTTCTGGCTCTGGTCTGCAGTTTCACCAGCTCTGTGTCCTCTTCTCTGCCTGAGTTTGAAGCGAGTAAGAGTGCCCATGTCCTGTAATGCAGGCAAAGGAAAAGTTGTAAGGTTTTCCTCATATTCAAAGGACCCACTCTTGCCCCTTCCAGAGGGGACAGCCTTAGGTGAGTGGCAGTGACGGAGCATGAAGTAGACGGACGTTCAAGGGAGACAGGCTGTCATTGCATTCATATCCTAACACTTGGGTTCCCCAAGTGGCTTTCTGTTGAGCATAATGGTTTTCTGGACATATAAGCAGTGCCAAGTGGCCTATCACATGCTGGCTTCTTGTCCCCTGCAGGAGTGTCATGTGACTGCTGTCCCATGAATGAGAAATGTCCTCAGGGAGATCCTGGATTATGAGATTCCAGGTAAGTGATGTTCTGTCTGGTTCTCTAGAGCTCAAGTTCTATGCAGGCTAATAGGCCAGGTGTGTAGGTGAGAGGTGTGAGGGGTGAGAACGCAGGTGAAGGCTGCTTCCCAGTGTTCCCAGGTTTGACCCCTGGGGCCAGCAGGCACAGGTCCCAGCCCTCTTCTGAGAGCCGCTGGTGAAGGCTCTGGTGATGTTGAGAGGAAACAGTGTTGGAATGAACAGAGGGCTGCGTTTTAGAGCCAAGCCTGGGTTTATGTCATGACCAGCGGTGCTCTCTGTGAGCCTGAGTGGGAATGCTGTCAAATGTTCAGTGTTGGTGCCACTCACACCCAGTCTTTTGGAACTCAAGGATTCTCAATATACCTACTGTTAGTCTTCTCTTTAACTCTCAGCTCTTGGCAGGGACTTGGTAAGTAATCTCTGAAAATGAGATGTGGCTTCTGTAATCTTCAGTTGTAATCTGGTCATTGACCTGTGTGCTGGTCCGTTCTCACTTCAGCCATTTCTCAGGCTGCTGGCAGTGTCCTCCTTTCTGGCCTCACTCACTGCCCTTTTCTGCCCCTGCATTCGAAAGTGATCGTGGGCTGCCTGTGCCCTGGTCATTGATAGTGCAGGGAGAGGAACTGCGAAAGCTTTTCCCCGTGTTTGGAGGGTCCACCCATGTCCCTTCCAAACCCTGGCGCTTTCGGACATGTCTTCCCACCAGTTTGTGTTACTTCCTGGTACCTGGTGCTTTGCGGCTCTTTGAGAGTCCTTTTTGCCCTGCCGCAGCGAGTTTATGGTTGAGGGACAATCACTCTCCTCCTAGGGCTCCCCTCCTGGAACCTTTCTGTGCCTCTGCATCACATGCACCCCTTCCCACACCCTCAGTCCCACCTCTAGTGCCAATCACACCTGGAAAGTGTTGGCTTGTTTATCATGTCCCCATGCTGCGATCTTGAGGACAGTGCCTCAGTCTTGTTTTGCATTGTGCTCAGGGGCTGACATATAGCACCTGGACAGAAACAAAGCAAAATAACAAAACGAGGCTCATGCCATTGTGGGCGTACTGTTGAACAATGCCCTGGACTGAGATATTCCCGCCCACCCACTGGAAAAGTGTTGTTTCTCTATTGAAAGATAGACTTCTTGTGGTCTACCTTTCGTCTTGCCATGGACAGGGCCCATGGCCCCTGACCCATCAGGGGTGGTTTTCCCTCTTCCCTTAGATTACAGGGCAGGGACTTGAGTAGTAATAGAGCTGGGCCAAGCACAATACAGTTGAGGATATGTATGTAAGCAGCTCTTAAACTAGATGGTAGACATGGGGCCTTCCCCTACCCGGTACCCTTCCAGTTCCTGCTAGTCACTGCCTGTCAGCCATGGCACCCTCCCTAAAACTTGGGCTCAGCATCCTTTCAACATAGACTTGTTAGCAACAAATTCATCACAGTTGGCACATAGGATAACACGGATGTTACTCCTGATCACAGACGATCTGCAGACCCCTTCCTAGAGTTAAGTTGTTCTTGTTTCTGGGACGGCAGTGTGGCCGTTCAGGTTCTCATAGTAACAGCCCACATTTGTGGGTGCTCTAATCTGCCAGCTACTGTGCCGTGTTCTCTGTGCCCCCGGGGCCTGCTACGAGTGCCCATTCATGGCTTGTCTCTTACAGATGGGTCTGCGGGTGCAGAGGTGCCATGGGAGATGGCATTCATCTTCATGTCAGTCTCCTTATCAGCCGAGCGCTAGACCATGGGGTCCTAAGGTAAGTTTTTTAGACCACTTTCTGGAATTTTGTTACTTTACATCTGTAAAGTCACATGCATATTCCCTGTGACTTGGGTGAAAATGTGAGGGGAAGGGAGGTAAAGGGAGCATCCGTGAGTTCACAGTTGTGTTTCTGATCTGGGCAGTCCCTCACATGCCTACAGGAGAGGGGCCTCTAAGAACCTGCTTGGGTAAGAGGCTCCCTGGGGCATCACCCTTCCAAGTGCTAGAGTGTCAGCAGGCTGCTGTGACGGAAAGCATGTAGGTTTAGACACCAGAGACTCTGGTCCCACCTCTGAACCTATCCAGCTGTGACCTAGTTTCCTCTCTACTTCTTCATCTGAAAAATCAAAGCTGGGGTAGCAGAGAAGGTTTTTAACTTTTTTACATGGTGGTGTCATGACCACATGATCCTGATCTTTCCCAACCCACAAGCATTTCTAATTTTTTATGCTGGTAGTGTCCAGACTCTGGCAGAGATTTCAGAGGGTCTTTGCAGGATGCAGCAGAAGCTGTTGGGGTTCTGCTCAGCTGGGCTGCTCGCCTGTCTCAGCCATGCCCCTGGCACCAGCCTCCCGCCCTTACCGTCCTTTTCTGCTCCTGCATTTGAAAGTGATCGTGGGCGCTGTGCCCTGGTCATGGATAGTGCGGAAGAGGATTGCTGAAAGGAGTTTTCCATGTTTGAAGGGCCCAGCTGTCCCGAACCCTGGAACTTGCACACACTAGCTGTTTCCTCCTGCCATTCTCTTCAGAGCTTCACTGGCCCCATGTGATATAGTGACTGGGAGACCCCCTGACTTGTGGGCTTCACTCTGTCTTTCAAGTTAAGGATCCACTTCTCAGAAACCAGTCCATGTGTTTACATTTGTACCTCACAGTGGAGTAAATTCAGATAGTGCTGAAGGGCATACATAATTCATGGGTTCTCCTTTATAAATTTATAGGAGTGTATGATAATCCTATCTAATAAAAGAGTAATATGCAAATTGACTGTCACTCCAAGACACAAGATGGCCTACAGGGGAGGGCAGTTGGGGGTGACCAGGCTGGCAGAGGAGGGCAGTTGGGGGGGGCCAGGCTGGCAGAGGAGGGCAGTTGGGGACCAGGCCGGCAGAGGAGGGCAGTTGGGGGGACCAGGCCTGCAGAGGAGGGCAGTTGGGGTGACTGGGCCAATAGAGGAGGGCAGTTGGGGGAGACCAGGCCTGCAGCGGAGGGCAATTGGGGGGGACCAGGACATCAGGGTAGGCAGTTGGGGGGGGGGGGGAACCAGGCCTGCAGGGAAGGGCAGTTGTGGGCAATCAGGCCAGCAGGGAGGGCAGTTAGGGGTGACTGGGCCAACAGAGGAGGGCAATTGGGGGGGGGGGGGGGGGAACCAGGCCTGCAGGGGAAGGCAGTTGGGGGAGACCAGACCAGCAGGGGAGGACAGTTGGGGCCGGGAGCCAGGCCCTCAGGGGAGGGCAGTTGGGGGGGACCAGGCCCGCAGGGGAGGACAATTGAGGGGGGCCAGGCTTGCAGGGGAGGGCAATTAGGGGTGACCAGGCCAGCAGGGGGGGCAGTTAGGGGCAATTGGGCTGGCCGGGGAGCAGTTAGGCGTCAATCAGGCTGGCAGGGGGGTGATTAGGAGGTGATCAGGCTGGCAGGCAGAAGCAGTTATGGCAGTCAGGCAGAGGCAGGTGAGCAGTTTGGAGCCAGCAGTCCTGGATTGTGAGACGGATGTCCAACCGCTTGTTTAGGCCCAATCCTAGTGGGAGTGGGCTTAAACAGGCGGTTGAACAACCCTCAAGGGGTTCCAGATTGGAGAGGGTGCAGGCTGGGCTGAGGGACAACCCCCTCCCTCCCATGCACGAATTTTGTGCACCAGGCCTCTAGTCCATAATAATATATTATTCAAGACAGCCAGTGGTGTTTGTGTGTTTTTGCTCCTTGACTCTTGAGCACAACTATATTGCTTCTCCAGGAGCCATCGGTAATATCAAATTAATGGAAGAAAAAAGTTAAGTTGGGGGCCAAGTGTAGTGGCAAAGAGGGGTTCTATCAATTCTGAATCAGTTTGTATTGTCACAGTATACCAGAAAATTGAGGGGTTTTCTTGTTGGTCACAGAGGAGAGTCGAGCACATTGACTGTTATTCTCCTTTCGCTGACATTTAACCTGTGCTTTTGTGGTTTCTCTTGAAAAGGGTGATCCTGGGTTTTACTAGAGAAGACATTTTCAGGCCTGTGGATCTTTGGAATCTGTATTTGTAGACTCGAACCGTGGCTTGCATTCCGGTTCATGTTCAAATGGTGTGTTGCTGACTGGACACCCAGACATGGAATCAGCCATTCTTCTGCCTTTTGTCCGTGCAGGTGTGTTCTGTAGGAGGCAGAAACCTGTGGCGCTGACTTCACTCTGTAGACTCAGAAGATGCAGCATGGTGCCCCTGAAAGGCATGTTCTAGCTGAGGTGAGTTGGAGGTGAGGTCAAGGTATTCTTCTCATTGGTCCCCACTTTTGGTCTGAGGACTCCTGTCTAGTTCCCAGGTGCTCTTCCGTTGACATTCATGTCTAGTCTTTGAGGATGGGATGCAGTTTGCCATGCATTTTGCCCTATGTTTCATGATGCTGTGAAGGTAGTGAGAATAATACATGTGAGCCACCTGGTACAGGCAGCCATCTGATAAACGTGAGATTTCCAAACCTGCCCTCTGCCCCTTTTGCATCAGAGGCTTGTCTTGTCGCACAGCCTGGTTACCAGGCCTGGGGCTGCTCAGTCATGTTGGAGGATTTAGGGGACAGTGGTGACCATTTTGAAAAGACAGTTTATCACCACCATCACCCCCACCTGGTAATTCATACCTGTGGGTGTAGCAACCTGTCGATTGAGTTGGGGCTCGCTTATGTATAATGTGTTCAGGTTTTGATGCTATTTTCTCATTTAGCTTTCAGTGGGTCTGGCAGTCTTTTCTTTTAATGTTTTTATTGGTTTATATTTATTTGAGAGAGAAACCTCCATCGGTTGCCACACACACTGGACTGGTGACAGTGCATGGGACGATGCTCACAATTGAGCCACACTGGCCAGGGCAGGGCCTGGCAGTCTTGATCTTCAAAGATCTGGGCACCTAACAAGTCTTGCTGGAGGTTTATCTTTTATTTGCCTTTTTTGGCTGGGTCGTATAAAGTGGGTCTTTGCAGAATAGGATGACTACTGTTGGGCCTGTGACAGGCTAGGCCAGTGGTCGGCAAACTCATTAGTCAACAGAGCCAAATATCAACAGTACAACGATTGAAATTTCTTTTGAGAGCCAAGTTTTTTAAACTTAAATTATATAGGTAGGTACACTCTTATTAACTTAATTAGGGTACTCCTAAGCTGGCCTCTGCTAAAAACGTCCTCAATCTGATTGAGGTACGTTCGCTGAGGTCGACCCCTTCCAACTCTCCCATCCATACTCGTCTTGTATACTTGTTTCGTCTATCTCCTTTCGTTCATCCTCTCTATATGTCCAAACCATCTCAACATACCTTTCTCAATCCTCAACACTACATCCTTCACTCCACAACGTTTCCCTAAAATTAACTTAATAAACTTTACTTAAAGTTTTAAGTCTTAGTTAAACTATAGGTACGTTGAATAAAACTTGATATCATACTTAATAACGATATTATTTATTGATAAAATTAAATTCCTTACAATTTACCTTACAATATCCATAAAATTAAATCATGACAATGGCTGACAAACACTAATGTGAACAATGGCCTTGCATCTCCTTGGAAAGTTTGGGTAAGTCAAGTTTGTATGTTGTTTTTAATTTTAGGCACGATTCCAGGTTCTCATCAATAAGACGACTTCTCAATTTACTCTTGATAAGGTTCATGCTTGAAAATGATTTTTCGCATAAATATATAGACCTGAATAAGGAAAGATCAGCAAACGCTAGTTTTTTCAGTTGATTATATGAGTCAGGAATACTATTCCAGGTGTTAAAAATCAACATAACTTCCTTCTCCAGGTCTTTCAAAGCAGACCACTTGTGCTGTGAACTAAGTTCACATTTGTTTTTCTTTAATATTTCTATATCAGCACAAAGATGTTCAAATTTCAAGCTCCACAATTCTTTGTTTTTTAAATCCAGCAATTGCATTTCAAAGTTGCCAATGTCAATATTAAAGGGAGAAAAATTTAATTTTGTTACAGTAGCATTAAGAGGTTTTTTAACAAATGCTAACGTCGCTTTGCTGTTTCTGAATTCCTGAAACCTGTTGAGAAAAGCTTCCCTCATATTTAAAAGTGTTGTTTTGAAATAGCAAATGTCAATATCAGAATTATTTTCTTGGCGATGTTTCAACAGGCTTGGAAAGTGAATCAAAGTTTCTCTTTCAAAATCTTGAGCAAAAAGAGATTATTTGTTTTCGAATGAAATAACTTCTTCTAACATTGAAAAAATTGTGTTTCCTTTCCCCTGTAGTTTATGATTAAGCTGATTTAGATGAGACATAACGTCTATCATGAAATAAAATTTTTGGATCCACCGATCGTTCGTTAGTTCTGGATAGTGAACACCCTTCTCAAGGAGAAATGCTTTAATTTCTCTTAAGGAAGCAAAATGTTTCCTCTTGATAACCAACGTACCTTGTTATGCAGCAGAAGATCTGTGTACTCTCCATTTCAACTAAAAATTCTTTAAATTGGCAATGATTAAGAGCTTTAGCTATAATGGAGTTGATAATGTTAATCACCAATTCCATAACTTTGCAAATTTCTTCTGGAAATGTCTGCGCACAAAGTGCTTCTTGATGAATGATGCAATAGTAAGTATCTCGTGATTAATTTTTTCTTTCAAAATAGCAACAAACCCATTTCTTTGGCCGGTCATACTTTTTGCCCTGTCTGTTGAAATTGAGACAGTTTTGTCAAGTGGAATATGATGTTTTTCAATGCACTCAATTATAGCACTTGCTATATCCTCTCCATGTGTTTGACCTTTGAGTGGCAATAATCCTAAAAGTTCTTCTTTAGGACCTGTAGATGAAATAAATCGTACAAAAAGTGAAACTTGAGCTGACTCGTCAACTGCTATTGATAAAGCTGAAACCAATTTAAGAACTTTGACTTGCTGGTCGGTTATATTCGAAGACATTTTGACTGTTCGATCTTTCACTGTTTTAGCAGACAATGGTAACTCTTTAATTTTTTTTAGAATATTTGCTTTGTTCTTAAAATCCTGAAATAGCTCTTGGATGCATTTATAAAACAACTTTTTATGTATTCACCGTCTGTATATGGTTTTCCTCTCTTAGCAATCTCTTGACTAACCACAAAACTTGCAATATTAACATTGTTGGAAGATTGCATCCAGTAATTAAATACAGAACTTGATTTTTCTTGACTCTTCTGAAGTTCCTCAACTGCTTTCTTCCTTGCATCACTGACAGGATATTTAGTACTAAATGACACGTGTTTAGTTGTAAAGTGTCTCTCCAAATTTGATTTCTTGTTATGCGCCAATTTTTCCTGACAATTAAGACAGGTCGGAAGGCCATTTAAGTTTTGAATAAATGCTAAAGTCTCGGTCCATTCAACTTTAAATTCACTGTTTTCGTCTTCCGTTTTTCTTTGCTTCTTCTTTGTAGCCATGTCAAACAGGATACCTAAAAAAAAGTTTCATTTTATAATAATAAAGCCACCAACAAAAAATAATTACAATTCTTAAATTGATGACAAAAATACCTGTAGGGATTTGCAGCTGGGTGGAAAAATACAGGTAACTTTATGCTTCAAGTAGGTACTTTTGTCACCCGCACGCGTTTTGCGGACACGACTAGCACTAACCACTACACAATGAGACTGCTGACTGACTGGCTCGCTCACTCAACTCGTGCATGAATCACATGCGCCTCCCCCACGCTGCGTATCCCGTGGCCCACCTGCGCCGCGTCTCCCGTTGCCCGACCGACCGACACCCCCACTTCTTCAAAATAGACTTGCCCAGGCGGAAAACCAACTTCTGTGCGTTGGCCACGAAGTTTCAATCGCATTGTACGTGCGCGCCTGCACATGGTATTTTGTGAAAGAGCCACACTCAAAGGGCCAAAGAGCCGCATGTGGCTCGCGAGCCGTGGTTTGCCGACCACTGGGCTAGGCAGATAAATAATGACAATACGATGTGTCAGAGCCCCTGACAGTGAGGGCTGAGCTGTCCTCTTGAGGGTTACTCTTATCTGGGTCAGTTGTCCTGATCATGAACCAGTTGAGAGAAAATCATTTCCTATAAAAAGTGGGCTTTTAAGATGGTTTCCTTTATTGCCCTTTCCATTCGGGTGATACCTCGTTTGGTGTGCATTAACTGGGAGCTTGGGCCTGGTTGATCGGGACCCTCTTGGTGATGTCGCTTGGGGAGAAGAGGGCACTGGAGACTAAATGCTTGTATGCTTCCTGTCCTAGGCCAACCTTAGATCAGAGACTGTTGAAGAAAGTCCCAAGGCCATGAATCGGTGACCCTCAGGATGATTTGGGAGCTGTGTTTCCTGGTATTTCTCACCAAAGTGAGTTAATGCCAAGGGCTGGGAACCAAAAGCTAGAGGGTAAGCTGTTGTGTCTTTATGCAGATGCGAGCTCCAAACCACTGGACTCACCTTTCCTTTCTTTTAGATTCTGTTGGTGGTGTTTGTGGAGACCAGAGGGGCAGAGAATTGAGAGGGAGGTCCCCACATGAAGCCTCACCACAGCTCTCCCCCCTGCCAGCTCAGAACATCACGGGCAACTTCACTCTGCACAGAGGGAAGCTTGGGGTCCACTTCAACCAGCTCTGCGTTTTGACAGCAGCACCCTTAGAGGGCCAGCCCGTGTCCCTCGCCCATGCCCGAATGACTTTAGTAACCAAGAATTTTTCTCTTGAATTTGTAGCTGCTCATCACTTTCCTCCACCACCCATTTAATAAACCTTACCAATGTGCTTTGTCTGCCTTTTAAATCAGCATCAAGCCATGTGCCAGCAAGACTGGGCCTGGGGAAAGTGGGTCACGGGCCAGATCTCATTTTCTTTTTCTTTTCTTTTTTTTTAATATATATTTTATTGATTTTTTTACAGAGAGGAAGGGAGAGGGATAGAGAGTTAGAAATATTGATGGGAGAGAAACATCAATCAGCTGCCTCCTGCACTCCTACTGGGGATGTGCCCGCAACCAAGGTACATGCCCTTGACCGGAATCGAACCTGGAACCTTTCAGTCTGCAGGCTGACACTCTATCCACTGAGCCAAACCGGTTAGGGCCTAGATCTCGTTTTCAGTCCTGGAGTGTTCTCACTCTCCTGAGGCTTGGCACGGGGGTTGTTTAAAGTGTTCAATTAGGACTAGGAGGTGAACAAAGGATGGTAGTTGGTTCAGATTTAGGACCCATGACAGTTGAGGTGTTGAGGAGCAGTCAGGCCAAGGCTTTGGAAGGGTGGCTGGTGACAGAGTAGACTAGAGAGACAGAAGCTGATGTCAGAGAAAGTGGGGTGTCTAGGAGTTCTGGGGCTTGGCTCATAAAAAATGGCCTGCTGTGTGACCAACTGTCCAAGTTTGCCTGGGATTTAGAGGGACTTGAATTGTTAAAACCAGGTAGGTCTCAGGCAAACTGGGACGAGTTAGTCGACTTATCTGGGGTGTAAAATACATGGTGTCAACTTGAGAGGACAGGTCACTGTGTGAAGGTGGAGCAGCTGCTGTTGGACCCTGGTGTCCTTGGGGTTGGGCTTTTTGGAGATTTTTGGTTTAAAATCAAAAACTGCCACAATGTAAGGATGTGCATGCATGAATTTTTTAATCCCTTTTACAGATGGAGGGTTCTGTACATGAGGATGTCCCAAAGGCCATGATGAAAGGCTTGAGTTAATTGTCCACTTTCTGCATTTGAAATGGAAACCACATTGGCTGGGCTGAGGCAGAATTCAGGCTGTCTAGCCTGCCTGAGTTTGGCACCTTGATGGCCTCTACTGCAGGGGCAGGCATTCTTCATGGCTGACATGTTCCACTCTGTCCCCAACCTGCTTTTTCTGCCTTCCCCTTCTCTTTAACACCTACCCAAGGCCCTGGCTGGGCCTGTGTTACTCAGTGGTTAGAGCAGGGGTGGGCAAACTTTTTGACTCAAGGGCCACAATGGGTTCTTAAACTGGACCGGAGGGCCGGAACAAAAACATGGATGGAGTGTTTGTGTGAACTAATATAAATTCAAAGTAAAGGAGCGGAGGGGAGAGCAAGAGAACCGGATAGAATAGCCGGATCCAGCCCGCAGGCTGTAGTTTGCCCATGGCTGGGTTAGAGTATAGGCCCACGCACCAAAGGGTTAAGGGTCTGATTCCCAGTCAAGGGCATATACCTGGATTGCAGGTTCTATCCCTGGCCCTGTTCCAGTCACGTGTGGGAGGCAACCAATCATTGTGTCTCACATTGGTGTTTCTACTCTACCTACCCCCTCCACTCTAAAAATAATGGAAAAATTATCCTCAGGTGAGGATAACCAAAAAGACCTACCCAAGGACTATCCTTTGACCCATTTTAGTCACTGGTTGTAGCTGCCTGAAAAGATGCCAAGAGAAGGAATCTGGGTCCACTTAAAAGTTGCGACTGGTTGGTAATGTCTGCTGCTATGACAGGCATGTCCCGTCAGATACCAGGTCATATTCCTACGAAGCAGGAGAGCATTACAACCAAAGGGGACCCAGGAACCAGGCGGAATGTTGAGGAGGTACAGTCACCGCCTGGGAATTGCAGGGTACTAGAGGCCTGGTGCAGCAGCTGGTGGGAGGTTCCAGAGCAGACTCGAGAGCCAGGAGTATGGAGAGATTGACAGATTGAAAGTTCATTTTAAAAAAGCAATTAATGAGCCAGAGACCATGTTAGAAATGGTGTGATGGTGAATAAAGACAGTTTGTGCCTTCAAGGGAATCACTGATAAGTATGTTTGTCATGTTGCTCACTTTTATATACACTAGAGGCCCGGTGCACAAAATTCGTGCATGGGGGGGTGTGTCCCTCAGCCCAGCCTGCACCCTCTCCAATCTCGGGCATCCCTCTCACAATCCAGGACTGCTGGATCCCAACTGCTCGCCTGCCTGCCTCCCTGATTGCCCCTATCCACTTCTGCCTGCCAGCCTGATCACCCCCTAACCCAGGGGTCCTCAAACTACGGCCCGCGGGCCACATGCGGCCCGCCGGGTGCCGCTGCCTGTCCTGCTTAGCAGCCGACTCATCCCGGGCCTGCAGTGCGCATAGGAATTCGTTCATAGTTTTTTTTTTAAACTATAGTCCGGCCCTCCAACAGTCTGAGGGACAGTGAACTGGCCCCCTGTTTAAAAAGTTTGAGGACCCTTGCCCTAACCACTCCCTGACAGCCTGATCGACACCTAACTGCTCCCCTGCCGGCCCAATTGCCCCTAACTTCCCTCCCTCACTGGCATGGTCACCCCTAACCGTCCTCCCCTGCAGGCCTGGTCACCCCTAACTGCCCTCCCCTGCTGGCCTGGTCGCCCCCAACTGCCCTCCCCTGCAGGCCTGGTCCCCCCCCCCCCAACTGCCCTCCCCTGCAGGCCTGGTTTTCCCCCAACTGCCCTCCCCTGCCAGCCCAGTCACCCCTAACTGCCCTCCCCTGCTGGCCTGATCACCCCCAATGCCCTCCCTTGCTGGCCTGGTCGCCCCCAACTGCCCTCCCCGGCCAGCCCGGTCACCCCTAACTGCTCTCCCCTGCAGGCCTGGTCCCCCCCCAACTGCCCTCCCCTACAGGCCTGGTTTCCCCCCAACTGCCCTCCCCTGCCAGCCCAGTCACCCCTAACTGCCCTCCTCTGCTGGCCTGATCACCCCCAATGCCCTCCCTTGCAGGCCTGGGCACCCCCAACTGCTCTCCCCTGCTGGCCTGATCGCCCACAACTGCCCTCCCCTGTAGGCCATCTTCTGGCAGCCATCTTTGACCACATGGGGGCGGCCATCCTGTGTGTTGGAGTGACAGTCACTTTGCATATTACTCTTTTATTAGATAGGATGGTCTTTTTGTTTCAGGTAGAACTCCTTTCAATACTTCTTATAATGTAGGTCTTGTAAATTCCCTCACCTTTTGTTTGTCCCATCTCAATAAATACACACCACGGGAGTAGCAAAAGCAAGGCTTTGAGCTCACTGTGTCTGACACTTGCTCCCTTAACCATGACATCATATGACAGGTACAACTAAGGTGTTCCACATGTTAACCTTGGGTAGGATGCTTTGGGCTGCGTGGTGACTGGACACAGCTCATGCTTCTTTTTCTTCACCAAGGTTTATTTTAGCACCAGACAGGTAAGGAGATGGGGCTTAGCTCCCCAGAGTAAAGCTGAGGACAGCTGTAAAGAACATTTAGGCATGGGGAGGAGGAGGAGGGAGCTGGGGAAGGCAGTCCTCAGGTGCCATAGGCTCTCTGGTGATTGGTGCCCATGGGGACAGGGACACTCATGGGAGAGGAAACGGAATGGTCACAGCCACTGGGACTCCACAGGGCAGGCAGGGCGAGTCCAGCTGTGGTGTGTCCACTCCTCCAGCCACAGGTGCTCCTCAGTCTTCAATCTAGTCAATGTTGGCCCCTACAAACAAGAAGTTCTGGAGAGAAGGCAAAAGGGCAGACAAGAAAAGCCATTATCTGAGTTGCATAGGAGCTTTCTGGAAGGGAAACTTTCATAGGGAGCAGCAAGTTATCAAAAACCCAGTCAGTGCAGAAACCAAGACCTTAGGCTTTTAAAAAAGGAGGTCTTTATAAAATTGTCCTTGTCCTAGCTGGTTTGGCTCAGTGGATAGAGCATCAGCCTGTGGACTGAAGGGTCCCGGGTTCGATTCTGGTCATGGGCACATGCCCAGGTTGCAGGCTCGAGCCCCAGTGTGGGGCATGCAGGAGGCAGCTGATCAATTATTTTCTCTCATCATTGATGTTTCTATCTCCTTCCCTGTCTCTGAAATCAATAAAAATATTTTTTAAAATAAAAATAAAACTGTCCTTATCAGCTGTTGGCCCCCAATAAATTATTTGCATATCCTAAGCTTCTGGTTTCTGGAAGACATCCATAACCACTCTCCTCCAAAATGTTTTCTCCCAGGAGAATAATGTATACTCAGGTGTTGCTTGAGTTTACTCCCCTCACATAATTTCTGAGAATGTAGTCCTGGATTACCTTAGAGTAAAAAATATGATCAATACATCTTTTTAAAAAGACCATGAACGGTGAAGACATTGCAAACTAGTACTTCTGGATTTATATCCAATTGTACTGTGATTGTCCCTGTCCCCTGCCCTGATACATTCCTACCACTAGAAGGCATGGTCAGTTTTTCTCCAGGACCATCCCTTGCTGCTGTGGGTAGGAGGGCTGGTCAGTGGCCCAGTGGGGACTCACTCCACCAAGGACATCCAGGGCTTCTTCAGGTGGCCTCTCCCCAACCCCAAAGTATTGCATCTAACCTGACGCCTTTGCACATTCTGCCATACATGGCTAAGGACCTTGCACATTGTAGATGTTCAATTACCGTTGGACCTGAATTATTGAGAACTGAGCTATTGTACATGATGCCCAGATTTCAGATCATCAAAACCGGCCATTTATACACCAAAATTCAAAACTTTTTTTTTCTATGAAAATTAGGTCTAGGATGTAAGTGGGAGTTAAGGACTCCCCTTAATATCCATCAACCCGAAAGCAGCCCTCCCAGGCGTTCTTAGGGCTCCCCACCAGGCCCCACTTCTCACTGACCTTGTGGATTTGGAGCTCCAAGCTGTTGAGGTAGGTGTCCCTGGGCAGAGGTAGTGGGAAGCCCTTCTCAAGCTTTGCTGGGAGATAAACAGCAGAGAGTGGGCTGGACAGAAAACACTGGGAGGTGTGGAGACACAGACATTGCATTTGCAGCTGACCAATGAGAGTGGGCCACTGAAATGGAGACTATTGGATTCAGGGCTGTGTGTTTTTTCGGGGAGGGGGGGATAGGGGAGTGGGTACACACAGGCAAATACTTGGGAAATGTAGCCTCTAGAAGTCTACAGCCTCCTGGGCTTCTATCCCTTCAAGAGCCTTTCCTCAATCATCACCCAAAATGGCCAGGGCTGGGCCGTGCAGTTTCTATCCAGGGACTCATCCCCAAGGACCACAGTCCTAACCTGGCTCAGGACCCATGGGTGTCAACTCCAGGTATTCTCCATGTGCTACCTGGAATGCTTCCTCTTCTTGGGTCTAACTCCTTGTGCTTTGGACTCAACTTAGCCCTCACCTCCTGGGGTGACCTCTAAGTCATGTTTAGTGCCTCCTCCTAGCTCCTGCAGCCCCCAGTGCTTCCTCCTGTTGTGGCATTTATCAACTTACACGTATGCCTTCCCCAGAAAGTATGACCTCTGAGGGATAGTACCCCAGCCAGCACAGAATACAGGCTCAATGTCTTAAATGAATGAACCATAAATGCTACAGAAAGGGTAGAATTCAGCCTTCACACGTGACAGTCAGTAGCAGCTATTCTTACCATTGAGAGAGGGAAATATGATGTAGGATGCATAGTAATTGAAGATGGATTCCAGCAACCCCACCTGGAACAGGAGGGGCCGGAGCAAAAGGATCAAATGAGTCCAAAAAAAGAACATCTGTCCCCACCTCTGGACACATCGACATGTCATTCCATTTACAAAATAAAGGTTGACTGTCCTATCACTACCACAGATAAACAACTCCCTGTTCGCAGTCCCCCCAAACTCCAAAATCTCTGAACTTCATTCTTCATAACTGTATGCAAGCTCATTTTAAAGCAAAATGACCACAGCAGTCATAGGGCTATCTACTTTGTGTGAATATTTTAAAATTTGGTGGCAGAAATAGTAATGTGTTTGATTATAGAGTGCTGCCCCAGATCCTGCTGGAATTGTTATATAATGTGGTGCATGCCCCATATTATCTCAAAAAGTCTCAATTTTGAAACCCATCAGGGATTGTGTGCCTGGGCCACCATTATTAAAATAATGAACATATGTTGAGAGCTTATTATGTGAGACATTTTGTCAAAGTGTCTTACTGAATTCATTGCCCCATTTTATATTACAGCCCCCATTTGAGGTAAATGCTATTATTCCCATTTTATAGTCAGGGAAACTGAGGCTTAGAAAGGGTGAGTGATTTGCTAAGGTCACACAGCTAGGAAATGGCAGAGCTGATCTAAGAGCGTAGATCTATCTCCCTTAAAACATCATACTCTCAATGTCCCTGTCCTGTCGCCCCTTGAGCCCTCAGGCAATGCCTCTCTCGTCTGGTTAACTTTCAGATGAGGTGTCTCATTTCCAGCAAGACTGCAGTGCGTCTTCTTCTGGGACCTTGTTACTTCTTGAACCCCATGATGCCCTGCTTGGACAAGACAGTCAAGAAATACTGAAGAGAAAACAACTCACATTGAAGAAATCGATGTTGGAGTGTTTCAGCTCCAATTTCAGCTTACTGTGTGGAGAAGAGAGAAGCATGGTCACTCCAGGCCTTGGCTAATACTTTTTCACACTTATGCTGTGGGGTGTGCAGTCCCTATGGGCAAGGGCATTTCAGAGCTGGGCACCCAACAGTTCCTCTGCAATTTAAGGCTTTAAGCATGCACTGTGATTTAAGAAGTGGCATTAAAAAAATAGTGTTATCTGAGCACTTTTGATAACTTGGAAGAAATTATGATGACATAAATATTAACTGGAGAAAGTGGAGTATAAAAAATAATGCACTGTATGTTTCCAGTTATATATAAATGTATAAAAAAAGACTGGAATGAAACATGAAACTATTAAGAGTAATAGTCTCTATGGAGCAAGATTATGAGTGATTTTTGTTTAAACTTTTTTAATTCTCTTTTTTTATCTTGCCATGAGCATGGATTATTTGTATAATATGGGAATAGACAATAAAAATGGAAAAGAGGCCCTGGCTGGTGTGGCTCAGTTGGTTGGGCATTGTCCCATGCACTGAAAGGTTGCCAGCTCGATTTTTGTGGGGCACATACAGGAGGCAGCCAATCGATATTTTGCTCTCACATTGATGTTTCTTTCTCCCCCTTTCTCTGGAGTTCAATTAAAATATATATATATTTAAAAAAAAAAAAAAAAAAACAGAAAAGAGAGGCACCACAAATGGTAATGGCAGGCAGCTGGCAGCCACTGGAGTTAAGGAAGGCAGAAGGACTCAGCACCTGGATTGCTGTCACTATAAAAGCTGAACACCAATTTCCCCATTGCTCCCTTTGGCTGCTGACCTGGTTCCCTTGTTCAGGAATTCTAATTACCCTCAACAGATCTCTGCTTTCTGCTCATGAGGCAGAGTAATTTTAATAATTCCAGAGTAAATTATTGGGTGAGATCCTCTGCTCACTTTGCTATCTCCTCAGACTAAGCTCTTGGCTGGCCTCCCTGATACTGCAGAGACCCCCCAAGCCAGGTCTATGCATACACTCAAATTCAGGGACCTCTAAAAGCTCACCATTAACTTATTTCTCTTTTTTAAAAAATGATATTTTTAATTGATTTCAGAGAAAGGGAAAAACATTGATGAGAGAAACATTGATTGGCTGCCTCCTGCATACCCCTTACTGGGGATCAAGCCCTCAACCCGGGCATGTGCCCTGATGGGGAATCCAACCTGCAACCTACTTGTGCATGGAACACTCTACCAATTGAGCCACACTGGCTGGACTAGCTTTTCTTTTTAAAGACCTCTTACGGAGATGTTCATTTGAATGGGGTTGGCATTCTATCAACCAACAGACACCTAAACCTGAGGCCAGGAATTTGTTCTGATGAATCCATTGCACCTGTACCTCAGCAGGGAGCAGCAGCCAGAGCAGCTAAGACATGGGGCACAGGTGAGAGCTCTGGACAGAGAGTACCACCAGGGCCAGTGCCAACCACTGGGGGGCAGTATAGTTTCTGCTGTCCAAAACCTGAACTCCATGATTAAATAAATACTTGCCTATTGATTGGGTACCTGAACAATGGAGCAGTAAGCAGTGGCTTGGGGCACCTTTAATCCTCCATCCAAAATCTGCACTTTCTGGTGTGTAATATTGACAGTTTTTCTCAATTTTGTATGTAAAGTCCTTGCAAATACAGCTCCAAGCCCCACCCTCTCCAACTGGACTATTGTTCCTAAGTACTCTCTTTGCAGAAGTTTCAGCTCCTTCACTGATGCCTATGAGGGGAAGTGAGGAGCCCATAGTGATGGGGAACCTGAAGGTGACCTCTGGTACCTGACAGCTTTTCTCGGCTTCTGGCTTTTCCCCTGAGGCATTGCCAATGTGCATTTTTCAGAGGGGCCAGATTAGAGAATGAGACAGCCCCAGTGGAGACTCCTGTTCCCAAGGGGTAGCTCCAGCCCTATCAGTGAACCAGTCTTGATGCTCTGACCACCCATTCCACACCCTCTGCTCACACCCACACCCATGGCCTCTTACCTTCCTGGGGTCAATGAGCCAAGGACCCTGCCGGAGCTCACACTGACAGTGGCGGAGATGTTAGTTCTCTGAAAGCAAAAGGACACCACCCAGATTCTCAGGCTATGTAGGCATTGTGTTGGCTCCCAGTCCAGAAGACAAATCTCTGGAAATAGAAACCACGGCCAGATGTGGGACTTAGGAGGAAAAGGCAGCTACTCAAGGATTATGAACTGAGGATGCAGGATGTTGGTGGCTCCACAGCTAACTTTAAGAAAGGTGAGCTAAGATTTCTGAGGTTTCCATCTTTTAAAAAAATTATTATTATTATTTTATTTGTTTATTTGAGGTGGGGGAGAGATAGAAAGAGACATTCATTTGTGTGTGTTTTTGCGTTAATCCTCACCCGAGGACATGTGTCCATTGATTTTTTTTGTAGAGCGTGAATAGGAGGGGAGAAACATCGACATGAGAAAAACACATCAACTGATTGTTTCCCGCATGCTGCTGGGGGTTGAGCCTGCAACCAAGGTACGTGCCCTTGGCTGGACTCAAACCTGGGACCCTTCAGTCCACAGGCTGATGCTCTATCTACTGAGCCAAACCGGCTAGGGCTGAGGTTTCAATCTTGATGGAAGCATCAAGAAGGGGGCGAATAAGCACTGTCTGGTGTGGCTCCATGGTTAGAGTGTTGCCCCTTGAATCCAAGGGTCTTGGGTTTGAATCCCAGTCAAGGGCATGTACCTAGATGGTGGGTTTGCTCACTGCCCCTGGTCAGTGCATGTGTGGAAAGCAACCAGTCGGTGTGTGAGTCTCTCTCTTTCTCTCTCTCTCTCTCTCTCTCTCCCTAACTCTCTTTGAAAAGCTGTGGGGAAAAAATATCCTCAGGTGAGGATTAACACACACACACACATACTCACAAAAAAGAGAGAGAAAAAAAATGAGGAATAAGCCCAAACTAGACTCAGAGTATTCAAATTGGGAGACTGTCTGCCCCTATAAGCATGACTTTGGAGCAGACTATCAAGGGAAGTTCAGAGAATATCTGAGCACTTGTCAGGTCCTGAGCCCTTGTCAGATATAAGATTTGCAAATGTTTTCTCTGTTTACGTGGGCTGTCTTTTCACTTTCTAGAATGGCGGTGTCCTTTGAACTACAAGCTTTTAATTCTGATGAACTCCAATTTACCTATTTTTTATTTTGTTGCTTGTGCTTTTGAGTTGATCTGAGAAGGCTCCGCCTAACCCAAGGTCATGAAAATTTATTGCTATATTTTTTTTCTGAGAGTTTTATAGTTTCAGCTCTCACAGTTAGGTCTATGATCCTTTGGAGTTCATTTTTTATTATGATGGTCTGACTTCATTCTTTTGCATGTGGATGTACAGTTGCCCCAGCACCCTTTCCTGCAAGTTTGTTCTTCCACATTTAATTGTGTTTGTTCCCTTGTTGAAAATCAATAGACTATAAATATGGGGAATTAATTCTGGATTCTTAATTCTATTCTATTGATATTTATATCTATCCTTGCACCAGTACCATACTATCTTGATTAATATAGCTTTATGGCACATTTTGAAATAGGAAAGTATGAGTTATGCAACTTTATTTTTCTTTTTCAAGATTGTTTTGGCTATTCTGGGCCCCTTGAATTTACATATGAATTTTGGAATCAGCATGTTATCTGGCAAAAATGCCAGCTGGGATTTTGATAGGGGTTATGTTGAGTCTATAAATCAATAGCAAGAGTATTGCTATTTTAAGAGTTCTTTAAATTTTATATCTTCTTTAAAAAGATAATTTGATGACTTTCATTTATAACAATTTAAATAGGGTTATGCTTTAAACAATTTTTTTTATAACCAACAGCAGCGAGAAAGCTAAAATTTTCAACTCAGCTGGAGTGAATGACTTTTAAAGTTTCTTGAAACTCTGATAATATTAACTACTAGAGGCCCAGTGCACAAAATTCATGCACTCGGGTGGGGAGGTGTCCCTCATCCCGGCCTGCACCCTCTTGCAGTCCAGTACCCCTCAGGGGATGTCTGACTGCCGGCTTAGGCCCGATTCCTGGGGATCGGGCCTAAGCTGGCAGTTGGACATCCCTCTCGCAATCCAGGATCCCTCACTCCTTACTGCTCAGCTTGCAGCTCCTTAGCACTGCTACGGAGGTGGGGGAGGCTCCCACCACCACCACTGCGCTTGCCAGCCGTGAGCCCAGCTTCTGGCTGAGCAGCACTCCCCCTGTAGGCATGCACTGACCACCAGGGGCCAGCTCCTGCATTGAGTGTCTGTCTCCTGGTGATTAGTGCATATCATAGCAACTGGTCGTTCTGGTTGTTCCACCATAACGGTCACTTAAGCTATTATATATATAGATATAGATGCCCTTGGGAAGCCTGGCCATTCAGATCAGAATTGCAAGGCCCACTTATACCTCCAGTGGAAATAAATAGCCTCTAGCATCTATCAGCTGTGCAGTCTCCTAGTCTTTCAGCTGAGGGAGGGGCTTACACCCATGGCAAACATAACCCTTTGCTGCCCCAGCCAGAATCAGACTTACCGCCCTGAGTTGGAAGAGTGGCTTGCGGTTAGAAGAATTGGGCAGCAGGGCAAATGCCTGGATGTTCATCACTGGCATGAAGGTAACATTTTCAGGGGTGAACATCAAGAATGGAGCTGATTCAGGTGATATCTCAAGTTCTAGCTCTGTATTGGGGTACAACCTGGCCAGCTGTAGAAAGAGGGCAGAGACTCAAGAGAGAGCAGAACACAAATGGAGGGACTCTGGTTCAATCTCTAATGGCCTGATATCAGCAGTGGAAATATCACAGGATGGAGAAACTTGTATTTTCCAGAACTCCTTTTCAATAGATGGCTATTGTGGTTGGAAAGGGCACTCTGATAAAGAGTGTGAGATGGGTGAGACACCCCAATGGGCATGTTCCAATAATAATAGATGGTTGCCTAGCTGTTGTGGCTCAGTAGTTGACTCTCAACTTATGGACTAAGAGATCACGGTTCAATTCCTGGCCAGGGCACATGCCCGGGTCATGAACTCGATCTCCAGTGTGGGGCATGCAGGAGGCAGCTGATCAATGATTCTCTCTTATCATTGATGTTTCTATCTCTCTCTCTCCCTCTCCCTTCCTCTCTGAAATCAATGAACATATTTTTTTTAAAAAAAAAGAATGATTGTCACTATACTTCCTTCTATGCTGGCCAACTTGTTTTAACTAGTGTGCAAGTTTGGGGCTGAGCTGAATTGCCTGATTCAAGAGAGGGAAGGCTGAGTGCTCTTCTTTACTCTGCTCCTGCCTCCTTTCAGCTATGCTCTACATAAACATCAAGCAAATATCAATTATTAGCCTGCTCAACATGCCCCATTTGTGCCTTGGAAGGATTCTGTACATTGTAATGGTTGAGTGCTGTTGTCTCCCATTGATACAATTCAGTGGGGCAGGTACTATTGCTGTCCCTCTTTGACAAATGAGGAAACTAAGACCCAACAAGAGTGAGTTCCAAAGATAGAAAATAGCAGACTCAGGATTAAAACACAGGCAGTCTGAATCCAGATCCTCCATATTTATGCCATAAGGAATCAGAATGATGGGAATTTTATACAAAAGAAATGAACAATTTTTATCTTTACCCAGTGTTCTAATAGGTAAGCTGTTTGGAGAAAGTCTATGCATAGCTCAAATACAAACTCCACTTTGGCCTAGGTCAAGGGGCTTGCCTTGTCCTCTATGATGAGTAGGCAGCGGTCTTACCTGAGGAATCACAGCCCCTAGTGATTTGGTGTGCAAGTGAATTGGAAAGTCCAGAGGACTCTGCAGCAGAAGAAGCAGGAAGTTGCTTAAGAAGCAGGATATCATGGTGGTAAAGGGTGTGGCCTCAGAGGCCAGACAGCTTGGGTTCCACCATTCTTTAGCTGAGTGATTGCTGAGAAACACGGTTAGGTTCTGTATCTGTAAAATGGGGTGATAATAATGACACTTGCTGTACAGGCTGTGCAAGGATTAAATGAGATAGTATGCAGAGAAAGCATGAAGTGCAGTACCTGGAACGTACTAAATAGTACTTAATAAATGTCTGTTATTGTTATTTATTATTTTTCAGGATGATCCCCTAAACGGCCAATGAGGACTGATCACCACCACAATCTGGATTTAGTGAGCTTCCAGATATAGCTTCCCCCAAAATCTGTTTCTCACCACCTCTCATCTTTCTCTACCCACCTCATGACTTGCTGATCTTTCAGCTTGTTATGGGGAACCCTGCCTACACCTGTTCTTAGCCAACCTTCCTTCATCTCTCCTCCCTCAAGATCCCCACTCTTTACATGGACAGCTCCTGTGGCACTTATCACTGCATAGGCTCTGGAGCTGTGCTGCTCAGAACTACCTTCAAGGGGGTCAGCAGAGAGGAGGGGAGCTGGCTGCCACTGCCTCACAATCAGGCCCCAAAGCATTCACACCTGAGGCATGCTCTGCCAGGCAGCTCCCAGCCCTTGCGGAGCATGACTGGAGTGGTAGAGCTGGAGAATTTTGTCAGATCACTGCCAGGATTCGAAGTGGTAGTATAAGCAAGAGACCAACAGGAAAGGGCACTCCCCCACCCCCATTGTCCATTTTCCCCTGTGGCATGGCATCTTCGAGGGTCAGATGTACCGATGCAGCTGGGCTAGGGGATCATCTTATTGCCAAGGGATCCCTGAACAAAAGGCCCCTGCTGTTCTGTGGACTCAGGGGGCAGAGGTGGAGGAGACAGGGAGGAGGTGAAGTAGGAAAGTACTGAGACTGAAGAAAACTGTCTTCGAGACCTCCGGGAAGGGGTCTCATTGGAGGCACATGAACAGTGTCTTGGCTGACGTGTCCCCTCCTCCCCCATCCATAAGGAGACCTCTGAACGGAAGTGTCTGGAGTAGGAATGCTGATATGCCAGTCTTGGGTGGGAGTGGGGCAGGGCTTGAGCTCCTTCTAGAGACTGACAAGCACTGGCCCTGCCCCAGGTCTGGTCTGGCCTGTGTAATCGGGGTCAGATGTGAAAGAGCACAGGTAGGATTTTGGCCTGGAGCCCACTCCTCACACTCTGATGATGTGTGTGATCCTCCTCCAATCAGCAAGCTTTGCTCTTGCACTCCCACCAGCTTGGCTGCGACTTTCCAGAGCTATGCAGTAGCATGTCGACCCTGCTGCCTTCCCTCTCTGTTCAAGGTGTGAGTACCACATCACATCGCAGTCTGAGGGCTCTCCCACCTCCTCCTCCTTCTCTCTTTGATCCCTCACAGGCGTTTCCCTAATAAGACTCTTATAAGTCTAATGCTATCTGGGCATCTACTGCTCGGAGAACCTGTTCTGACACACCAGAGTCTGTCTTATTTTTGTAAATCCCTGCCAATAATAGCTAGCATGTATTGTGCGACAGACACAAGCTCTTTACAATCTCTCATAGAACCCCTGGGAGTCCATGTGCACAGACAGGGAAACTGAGGCACAGCCTGGCTTGGCACTCATGTTGGGCAGGCTCCAAATTCCACATTCTTCCCCTAGCTTCCTAGGACATCCAGAGAGGGTCTATAGTCCCACTTGGTGCTCTCTCCTGGACCCCCAGCCTCCTCCATCCCCTACTCACGTCCTCATTTCGGATGGTGAAGTTCATGTGCCCAGCCTGGTGGTAAACCCGGCTGGCCGTGTTGAAGACATATTGGGAAACTGCAAAGTAGGCCATACGGTCATGCTCCTGGGGCAGCCTAATGGGAGGAGCATCGAAGGAAACTGGGGAGCGCTGGCTTCGGCTAAAGAATTCACCCTGGAGACAGAAGGACATATCAGTCACCCAGGGTTCCTTCCAGAGAGGCTGTCAGGCAGAGACATCCAAAGCCTGCCTGGGGGAGGCCTCCTGTGCCTGGGAGGTGGCTGGGGGAGGGGGGCAGTTTCTCTCCAGAATGTGGGGTCAGGGGTCCTGAAAGATTCCCTCTGGCCCCACAACATCTAGGTTCTGACAGCTGCCTGAAATCCCTCTTTTGGTGGGGAGGTACGTCCTGTGTTCACTTGGGCTCAGGACACAGGACAGGAGGCCCAGCGGTGGTGAAAAGCATGGACTCTGGAGCTTAACAGTATGGGTTTGAGTCCTGGTCTGCCACTTACTGGCTCTGCAACTTTAGGCAAGTCACTAACTGCCTGTGCCTCAACTTCATCACAAAATGGGGATGATGCTAAAAGTTTTTACTTCATGGAGGTAATATGAAATTTAAAGCAGTTAATATTGAACAGTATCTGGGACAGTAAGAAGCACATACATGTTAGTTAAATAAATGAAATTGGAGGGCGTGGCACTCCAGGGCAGCTACAGGGGAGTTGTGGAAGAGACCACTATGAAGAGGGGGTGTCCTAGTTTCCTGTGGCTGCTGTAATAAATTACCTTAATCTTAGTAGCTTACATCAGCACAAATTTATTCCCTTGCATTTCTGGAGGTCAGAAGCCTAAGCTCAAGATGTTATGGCTGGGCTCCTTCTAGAGGCTTCAAGGGCGAATCTGCTTCCTTGTCTTTTCTACCTTCCAGAGTCCACCTGCATTCCTTGGGCTGTGGTCCCTCCATCGCATCACCTCTTGCTTCACTCCAACTCTCACTTTCATTGTCACATTGCCTTCTGTCCTTATCTACTACCTCCCTTCTATAAGGATCCCAGTGATTACAACAGGCCAGGATAATCTTGTCATCAACACCCTTAATTTAATCACACCTACACAATCCCTTCTGCCAGGTAAGGGAACATTTTTTTTTTTTTAATGCTCACCCAAAGATATTTTTCCATTGATTTTAGAGAGAGTGGAAGAGAGAGAAAGACAGAGAGAAACATCAATGTGAGAGAGACAGATTGATTGGTTGCCTTCTGCATGTGCCCTGACCAGAGCCCAGGCCAGGGAGGAGCCTGCAACTGAGGTACGTGCCCTTGACCAGAATCGAACCTGGGACCCTTCGGTCTTCAGGCCAATGCTCTATCCACTGAGCCAAACTGGCTAGGGCTGTAAGGTAGCATTTACAGATTTCAAGGTATAGGACATGCCCATTGGCCCCCTCCAGCCTGCCCCTGCCCCACACCCCAGGCCTTCACCATCCTATTGTCTGTGTCCATGGGTTATGCATATATGCATATATGGTCTTTTGTTGATTACCTCCCACCCACCCACCCTCCCCTGCCTTTCCTCCAAGATTCCGCACTCTGTTCCAGGACATGGACATTTTAGAGAGCCATTCTTCAGTCTACGATAGGCGTGGGCAGATAGTAATAACAATGCTACCCTATATGTGTTAGGTGCCAGGCACTTGCTAAGCACTTTATACACATCTCACTTAATTCCTATGGCAACTTTATGGGGAAGACTATTATTATTCCAATTTAATAGAGAGGTTAATTCTTACAAGGTTCCCCACCACATAAGTGATAGAGCCAGGATTCAAGCTCAGCTCTCTCTGGACTACAGACAGATTCACCACGTTGGTTCAGAAACCTTGTTTTAGGTTTTGCTCTGCAGTGCTGAGTATCACATCTGCCCACTGTGGGCCCTGGTCAAGGATGTGGAGTGACAGGCAGGTGGACTGGAGAGGGAGGGTAGGAGCTGACACTGAAAGGTACAGCTGATTTCCTGCCAGTTCTCAGCTCCAAGACCCTTTACCCACAACCCCTTACCTTGAAGGGCGTGTCCAGGCCTTGGGAGGTCACCTGGGGAGCTCCTACTAAACTGTAGTCAATGCCAGCAACCTGGTCAATCATCAAGGCGACTATGGAGTGGGAAAGAGGCAGCATTATGAACAGTGGCTAAACACAATTGTGCAAATTCTATACTGGGAGCTCCTTTCACATGGACTGTAGCCTTTGATGAATGGAAATGGGCTGGGGCATATCCATGTATCTTCAGTCACAGAGAGAGTACTTCATTCATTCATTTATTGATTAATTCATTAATTTAGTATTTACTGAGCCTAAGTTCAGAGGAGGAAATAATCAAATAGTCAAGGAAATAAATGTTCAATTGCTAGTATGTTAGATGTTAGGTAGAAGTCCATAGGATGATTCCAGCCATATAACAGGAGTTAAATTGGGGGTAAAGTGACTTGCACGGGGAGTCAGGGAAAACTTCCCAGAGGAGGTGTTGCTTTGGCTGAGATCTGAAGGAACAGCAGGTGTTTACTGGGTGAAGGGGGGTAAATGTGGAGGAAGGCACTGGCAGAGGGAATGATATGTGCAGAGATCTCGCAGTGTTATGGAGCACCATACAGCAGCGGGATGAATAGGGACCAAAGTGGCTGGCTGAGTTGGGGAGGGGAGCAAGGTAAAGCTGGAGACAGTGCTGTGGTGGACTGGGCCAGACCATGCAAGGCCTTGTCCCCCACAGCTGGCCCATTATTCTGAGAGTCGGAGAAGTCTTTGATAGATTTCTAGAAGAGAGGGAGACCTGACCTGATGTGTGATTGTAGAAGGTACCTGTGTCAGCCAGAGGGTCAGGGCTAGGAGGGTCCCAGCCCTGCACAGGGAGGTCAGAGCACCCCTGTTTTGTAAAAGCAAACACATGATCCTCCCATATATTCTAATTTTCTGTCCACCTTGTGCTCCCAGCAGGTTTGTGAGTCACCACCCTTAGTCACCTTACTCCCCCACCCCTGGAGAACAGACCCCCCAAGAGGTGGTCATCCCATATCTAACTCTGTAAGATGGAGAGATGCCTAATGGGGAAAATTCTCCCAGGGCTCTTGAGGGGGTGGTGGTTCCAGGGGTACTGGGTGCCATGGCATCTGATGGCACCCGAGAAGTGAGGGGGCTCCTAACCTGGCAGAGTCCGGAGATAGGGCTCCAGGTGTGAGGATGTTGATGTCCTGACGATTTTGCAGATCTGCCGAGAAAGTGGGTGAGAAAGTCAGGCGAGTCCTTCCTTCTCCCTCCTCCCGCCCCCTCCACTCTAGGAACCGTGTGTTATATCCCCACCTTGTAGGTAGATATGTGAGGGGAGGAAGAGAGTATGGTGAAAAGGGAGAAGAGACCACTACCCCCATCAACACCTGGTCACTGTCCCACTTGGGCTGGCCTCGCAGACAGATGGGCCCAATTTTAGTTCCTGGAACCCTGTTACAAGTGGATGGTGGTCAAGTCAGCACTGCCCTAGGGTCTACCACTCTCATGGTTTTCTGGCAGCTGAGTGGCCAGCAATGCAGTACATAAATGCTTATATTAGAAAGCAGAGGGACAAAGTAGAAGAGCTTCTAGGTACAAGAGGCAACTCTTGAATTAGAGGCTACACCACCCCATTCTCCAGCCCCTTTGCCTCCTTTTCCTAATGGGGTTTCTATCATCAGCGAATCTGTCAAGGAGCATGGTGCCTGGTCTGTAGGCAGTACTAACTATGGCCACCAGAGGGCTTCAAAGTAAAGCCAGATGGAGGGTCTGCTCCAGAATTGTAGTCCTCAGTAGGCCAATTTACTCCTCTGTAAGCTATGAATTACAGCTTGGGAGATCCCAGAAGCCCTTAGTCTTGTGATTTCCTAATTCCAGCTATTCCTACTCCATCTCTGATGCTCCAGGATGTGTGTTGATTTGTCCAAATATACACAAGGGTAAATGTAAGAGGTACCTCTTTGCCTCCAAGGCCAAGGCCTTTTCCAGAGGTGAGAAATACTGAGGGTTCTCAATATGATGCCTTTTTTTGGAGTGGGTAGTCTTATTTAAGAAACATTTTCCTGTCCTCAAGATGAGATAGATATCCTAGGTTTATCCTCTAAAAAGTTTTAGATTTGTTTTGGCATTTAAATCCTTAGACCATTGGGAATTGATTTTTGTGAATGGTGTGAGGCAGGGATCCAAAGCCACTTCTCCATATCTCTCTAATATTATCTACAACTAGATATCAAACACTGTCTGTTTCAAATGCCAATTTAGATATGTGATCATTCACTCTGGGGAAAGCCTTGAGGTTTGCCTTTGCACCACAAATGAGTTAAGGTTTTTTTTAAAGTAAATTCAAATGATAACCTACTTAAAAGACAAGACTGTTTCCAAATATCAAATATGCACCTATCAATGATTTTTAATGGAAAAATCTACTTATTCTTTCTTTACCTCTTGTTTCAAGATATCTTTTAACTCGTTTTCAATTCTTTCATGGAAGAGGTTCAGGAGCCAGCTGAAGAAAAGAGGAAAGAGGGTCAGGATCCACTTTATGATGAACTGAGATTTCCAACAAGAGGGCTACCCATAGATGTGACCTTCCCCATGTTATCCCAAGAAGATCACAGCCAAGTGAATTTAATCCAAGGGAGGGTGACCCTTGGATACTGACATACTCCCACCTCTCAGATGGGCAAAAAGCTAAATCTTTGATAATAGGCTGTGTTGACGGTGATGGGGGGAAATAGCCACTAACTAGCAAACTATGGCAAGGGCAATTTGTTAGTATATATTAAAAAGACAAAATGCACATACCATTTAAAAATTTATCCTATAACTTATTTGTCCAGATGCCAAATGATATTATGCACAAGGTTATCCTTTGCAGCATTGTTTGTAGTATAGTAGCGAAAGACTGGAAGAAAACCCCTTACACTAAAAAGAGAAGTCTATCAATAGAGGACTAATTATTACATTTTAGTGTCTTCATATAATGGAGTACTTTGAAAAGGAAGCTCTTATGTTCAGGTGTGGAAGAGCTTACAAAGACATAGTGAAGTAAGGCGAGCTAGGGATATAGCACTCTCTATAGCATGCTACCAAATGTGTTAACATAAAGTGGTAAAATATCTACGTGTTCAGGCATAGACTCTCAGGAATGAGACATTAGACACTTAATATTGGTTGCCCTGGTAAAGAGAGTTGGTTGGTTTCATTCTGTACCCTTTGCACTTTTTGAATTTTGAACTATGCAAATGAACTCAGACGCATTTACATTTTTAAAGGTATGATAAGGAGAGTAAGACCTATTCTTTGTACCCTGCAAAGTCCACCACACAACTTATCTGGCCCCTTAGTTGTTCACTCGTTCCTTCATTTGGCAAACGTGCACTGAGCCCCTTCTACCTACGCAGGTAGGTGTTGAGGGACATTGCTGAATAACCTCATGGTGCTCAGGCTGTGAGTCTAACCCACTTCGGGTAAAGCTGCCCACCGAGAGCCCCTCCCAACCACAGACACCACTCTGTGAGAATCATGGCCCCGAACAGAGCTTCTCACATTGTTCTCTCCTGGGGGTGAGGGTGAGAGGTTGTGGGAAATAAGTGAACTGCGTTAGTGGAATTACTTCCAGTAAAAAATTTTCTCCCATAAAGTTTTCTTGATGGTTCGATGCTTGCTGATTGAATGATTAGTGGTATGTATTAGGAATGTATGTGCATTGTAAGTTGATATGGTAACATCAGACACAAGTGCTTCCTGGGGTTCTGCAGGTAGCATCCTGGGGGCTGATGTACAGATTCATCTCTCAAGCCTTCTTGCTCTCTGGCTTCTAGTTGTTTAGGCCAAAGGCGGACACAGGGAGGAAAGAGAGAGGAGTTGGGATGTTTACACTAGGTCCCTCTGCCTGCTGTCCCAGAGCTCTTCTGCAAGGTTCCAGATCTTTCCAGGCTCTGGAAACACCCTTCCCTCCCTCTCACCTTCAACCCTAGGGGGTAATAGCTCCCTGCTGCTGCTAGTCTCCAGTGAATATTCTCTTCATTAGATTCTTGTCAGCTAAGCCTTTTGAGTTGCCCTCTGTTTCCTGCCAGGGTCTGAGTGATGCAGTGCAACCAAAACAGAGTGGGAGACAGTCACCATCATTCATTCGATATTCACTGAGCATGTGCTCCAGGCACATAGCTTTGAGATGCTGGATTTTTTAAGCAAATTCAAATGGTAACCTACTAAAGGCAGTCTTGCCAAGAGGTGAGCAAACTTTCTTAAAGGGCCAGATAGTAAATATTTTTGGCATGGCATGCTGCATGGTCTCTGTGGCAACTACTCAACTCTGCTAACGTAGTGCTAAAGCAGGCAGAACAAAGGCAAACAAATGAGCGTGGCTCTGTTCCAATGAAACTTCATCTACAAACACAGGTGGCCTGCTGGATTGGGCCCACAGACTACAGTTCACTGACCTCTGATCTTTTGTTTTTTAATCCTCACCCAAGGATATTTTTCCCATTGATCTTTAGAAAGAGAGAGTGGAAGGGAGAGAGAGAGAGAAACATTGATGTGAGAGAAACACATCAACTGGTCGCCTCTCGCATGTGCCCTGACAGGGACTGGGAATCGAACCCACGACCCTTCAGTCCGTGGGCTGATGCTCTAACCACTGAGCACACTAGCCAGGGCTGACCTCTGATTTTTTTTAATTGATTTTTTACAAAGAGGAAGGGAGAGAGAGAGTTAGAAATATCGATGAGAGAGAAACATCCATCAGCTGCCTCCTGCACACCTCCTACTGGGGATGTGCCCTCAACCAAGGTACATGCCCTTGACCGGAATTGAACCTGGGACCTTTCAGTCCGCAGGCTGATGCTCTATCCACTGAGCCAAACCGGTTTTGGCCTTACCTCTGATTTTGATGAATCTTAAATCTTGCTCTTCTGCTCCATCAGGGACATCCTGTGGGCAAGCTGGATGCTGAGGCAGTTCTGACAACTTCCAGCAAGTGTATGGGGTGACTTACCTTAGGTTTCCAGAAATGTGAATGCTGACGTGGCCAATGGAGTTGCTGCAGTGGGCCACAGAGGCAGTGGGTCGTCCAGACCCGTCCTTGCCCAAGTTCAGATAAATCGAGATGGAAACACCATCCACACTCAGATCAAAAGTACCCTGTAGGGTGCTGGTTCAGAGAAATGGGAACCAAATAGTGAATAATCAGTCACCTCCAGAAAGAGGCACCAGAAGAATGCAGACCCAGGCTTATCTCTTAGCTCCCCGTTAACCAGCTGCGCATCCTGCCAGAGCCCTGGTGACCTAAAAATCAAAAGGCCTTTCAAGGCGAGAGGCAACAAGCATTTATTTGAGGTCAATAACAATAGCTACTCAAGAAGCATTGGTAAGGCAGAAGCCCAAGTAATGTTTCAATCAGGAGACAAAGGCAATGGGTATTTATGAGAAAGGGAAGGGGAACAATGATTTGATAGAAGGAAGGCATTTCTATTACTGAAGATATAACATAGTGATATTAATTTAAATGCTGTTTTTAATTTTAACTCCAGGAGTCATCAGTCCAGTAGTCATACATTTACTGTCTTGTTATCTTTGCAAACAGTTCTTTGGGGCACAAGATTGTTTTAGGCTCGGTGCAAAGGTTATTTTGCCCTGTTTTAATATTCCAAAGGTTTGAGACATAAGACATGCAAGGCAGTTCCTCTGGCATGGCAGCTCCGGCTCTATTTTCAAGTGGATCCATATATATTATTTTGACAGCCACTTCTTACCATTAACTAAGACAGCCAGTGTTTACTGAGTATTTGCTATGCGCCAGGCACACTGACATCTGCTATCTTATTTAATCCACAAATGCATCTGGGTTGGGTTATAATTAACCCTATTTTACAGATAATGAAACTGAGGCTTAGAGGTAATCAGATCTGGGCCCTTTATAGTTTGGACGTTTAAGAATCCAGAAATGGAAGTCCAGAGTAGAACCCTTGCCCAGAGCTGAGAGACATTCTAACCCAAGTACTACTTACATGAAAGCCTTTTCCACCTTCCAGTTCCCTCTGATAGACACATAGTTATTGGACAGGGAGGTTCTGACACCCCTCCCTGGGAGTAGGCTCAGATCGGAGTTTCGGATTTGGAAGCTACGGATTCTCAGGCTAGGGAAGGAAGGCAGACTATTAAATCCAGGAAAACTAGGGCCACATCCGTCCTCTGAATGAACCCCCAGAATCCTCTCCAGCCTCTCACACTCTCTTTCTGTTATTGACTTAAACCACAGAGGACAACCAAACCATTGCATCCACATCCTGCAAGGTCTGCATGGGCTTTCCCTCCTCCAGGAAGATTTCCCTCGAGACCAAAGACCTTCCTTTGTGTGTGACACCACCTCCAATAGCGGCTCCTCCCCTTTAACTTCTGTCGTGCTCACTGGGCCGTCACCACTGCGAGGACCTGTGAGCTGGCTTGGCATTATGTGTCCTGTCTCCAGGAGGCAGCTTCCTCTCTCTGCTCCCCACACTTTAAATACAAATAAGGGCTCACAATTTAGGTCTGAGATCACGCCCTGGCGATCTGTGGGCCAAACATATGATCAATATGCTGCAGCTATGCTTTTCCTATAGTGTTCTTAACAATTTGAATCAGTTGCCAACATTTTAAAATGAGGACATTTCCTCGTAAACATATGAAGAAAAACAAAACTAAACTAAAATTCTAGTTTCTCTTGAAAAAAGTCAAAAGCCCTGGCCAGTGCAGCTCCTTTGGAGCATTGTTCTGTGCACTGAAGGGTTGTGGTTTCAATTCCTGGTCAGGGCACATACCCGGGTTGTGTATTCAATCCCCGGTTGAGGTGCCTGTGGGAGGCAATAGATAGATGCTTCTCTCACACATTGCTGTTTCTCTCCATCTTTCTCTCTCCCTCTGCCTCCCTCTCTCTTCCTCATTCTTCCTCTCTCTCAAATCAATTAAAGAAAAGAAAAAGTTAAAAGGCAATGTTCTTATTTCCTTACAGCATCAATTAACTACAGTGCATAGCAGCTGCCCCCTTTAAATGGGGCAGATGCCCTCCAGACAAACATTGTACTTATAATTTGCCTATTTGCTCTCAGGTTCATTCTCTTTCTCTTGCTCTGACTTACAGTGGATGTGACTGACCTCTGAAAACTACATTTCCCAGGATCCTTTGCAACTGACTTCTAGTTAGGATTGGCTTCTGACAAGCTCTTAACTCCTACTTTGAAGCCCTAGCTACTGTGTTCTGTTGATACCTTCCCTCTTTTTGTCTTGCCTGCTCTGGGTTTAATAACTTTTTGTTGTTGCTAATTTCTGAGTTGCTTCATCATTCCCTATTTGGCTTTTCAGCTCTTCTATTAAATTCCCTCCATTGAAGTTCCTTCCCTCTTTCCCGCTGATCCCCACTGCATATAGTCACTCTGCCTGGAATACTCATCTACATTACCCACTCCCCTGTGGCCACTGGAGTTTATGACTGTTGCCAGATCGATACTTAGGAGTTCCCTCATGGAACATTCATTGAGATCCTGCTCTGTTTGACGTGGCTGTAGGCACAGAGGCCACAGAGATTCAAAACTCAGTCCCTGCCCTCGAAAAGCTCATAACTGGTGGCAGATCTGGATGTGTTAACAGACCATAGTAACCTACTGTGGAAACCAGATGTAAGAGGTGGTTTAGGGATAGGGAAGGGGCATTGACCTCTAAATGGCATGGCCTGGACGTGTGTGTGTGTGTGTGTGTGTGTGTGTGTGTGTGTGCAAATTTCAAATAGCTCTCCTTTGCCCACTGTATTCAGGAAATTGTCTCCAGGAAGGATTCCAAGAGGAGCCTTTTCTATCAGTATCCCCAAGGGCTGACTCTGGACACTGAGGAGGCTGAGGAAGAAAAATCCATGCAACTAAAGAGTGGATGAAAAAAAGAGAAAGGAGCCCAGATGGCATGGCTCAGTGGTTGACCTATGAACAAGGAGGCCACGGTTCAATTCCTGGTCAGGGCACACCCCAGGGTTTTGGGCTTGGTCCCCATCCCACCGCACCCTCACCTCCCCGCTCCCCCTCCCATGCAGGAGGCAGCCAATCAATGATTTTCTCTCATCATTGATGTTTCTGTCTCTCCTTCCCCCTCCCTTCCTCTCTGAGATCAATAAAAACACATTGAGAGAGAGAGAGAGAGAGAGAGAGAGAGAGAGAGAGAGAAGTGAGGACTCTAATACTGAATATGTGAAAGTTGGAGGGAGAATAAGGTCAGTTAAGTCTTTTGGGGAGAGAGATGAGGAATCAAAACTTGTTCACCAGGGACCAGGAGGCCCCCTGCTTTATTCCTCACTGGGGATATGTGTGGATGCTGTCTTCAAGAGATGGTATGCAAATAAAATGTGAATAGGTTCCAGAAAGACTCTAAGTCCTTGCTTACAGACCTCCACCAGGCTTTGGAGGGATGGATGGTATGTCTCAAGCAGGTTCCTAATCTGGGCAATCAGGAGAGTGCCAGGGATTCCTGGTAGAGAGGAAATCCAGGGCCAGTCCCTGCCGCGCTAGTGAAAGATTTCAAAGGGTTTCTCTCCCATCCTGAAGATTCAGGAAACACAGCACTTTCCAGATGCCCAATAAGAGCTGTCTATGGTCCTTCTGCCTCTAGTTCAAGTGATGATCCCATGTTTATCTCCCTTCCCCTTGACCTTATGCCCCTATTTTTCCTCCTCCATTGCCCCTGTGGTAAAGAATGGAGACCTCACCTCTTAAACTCGTATCTCACACTTCCCACCCAACCGACTTGGAAGCTTCCTGATAAATCAGGCACGTTGATGGTGGACAGTTCCTTCTTCAGGGTGGCCATTCCATATTGGCGGGCTGGGGGCAAATAGAGGGAGTTAGCTCCTTCAGTGGGAGGTACCAAGCATAATGGTTGAGTGGCTAGGTTTTGGAATCACAAAAGGACTGGGATTTAATGCAAGATTTGCCACTTACTGTTGGTATATTCCCAAGAAAGTCCCTTAAATTCCATGAACCTCAGTTTCCCCACATATAATAATAATAATAATATCAACCTGAGCCTGAGAATTAAATTAGATCATTAACTCAAAGTGTTAGGTAAATGGCAATCATTGTTATTTACTCATTCAACCAGATCGTGGAAGCAATGATGGAATACAATAGGACGTTTGAGGAATCATTTTCCACAGTTTGGCCAAACCTTAGGGTTTTTCACCATTGATTGGACCACATGTCAACAATGCAGATTCCTAGGCCCAACATCAGTCAATCTTGGGTGAATCTCCAGAATTGTGTCTCAGCAATGCTATGTGGGGGCTCCACAGACCACCCAGGAAAAAAATGCTGATCTAGTCCTACCCTTAACCTTTGATAATTCAAGATGAGGAAACTGAAGTCCAGAGGGTGACATAGCCAAGGTTTCTAAGCCGGGCAGGGCACAACCTGAGATTTCAAAAATCCTGGTTACATCACTTTGATGAGCAACAGTGAGCACCAGAGGAATGATCAAACCCACTTACCATATTCCAGGCCTTTTCTGGTGATCCTGACCACAAACCCAGGATTAGAAGCTCCTTCTCCAAGCCTGGAGACCTCTGCTAGCAGCAGTAGGGCCACTACCACACAGTATGGTCTGGTCATCATCTTGTCCTCAGCTTCTTCCTGGGCAGAGGTTGGTCAGAGTCTCTTTGTAGGAGCCTCTCTTACTGAAGGTGACAGCAGAGGCTGAGGTGCTTATAAACCCAGGGGCCAGATGGGGAACTGAGCCAGCTGGGAATGAGAGCAGGGAGGGGTCAAGGCTTTGGGGCAGCCCAAATTTCAGCAACTTGAGATGGGGAGAGGTTGTGGTTTAATTTTGGCCTGAGAGTAGCGAAAATGGTGCTCTCATTTCCAGCTTCTTCCTCTTCCAAGTACTGCTGAGAGCCAAAGGAGCCTCCCCACCACACCTGGCTCTAGCTGACACCCTCCGTTCATTCCTCATTGTCTGCAGGCTGAAACCTAAACACCCCGCCTAGCAGTGAAGGCCACCACAACTTGGCTGCGATGCACCTCTCCAACGGGAACTTCCACTGCCCAGCCTGCTGAGCCTTCACCCTGGGTTTGCTGTTCTCTACTCATATCAGGCAAGGCCAGCTCAATTCAGTCTGCAAATACAACACATGGGTTCTGAAACTCCAGGCTCCAGAAACTTTTGATTTTCTCTTGCCTACATTGTTCTTCAGTCAACTTATTAAGGTACTAGAGGCCCAGTGCACAAAATTCGTGTACAGGTAGGGTCCCTAGACCTGGCTGGCAATCAGGGTCAATCTGTGGGGCAATATGCGGGGTGATTGGGGTGCCCCCACTGGCACCCACCTTGGCTGGCCTGGTGCCACCCACTTGCCGGCCCTGCCCCCAGCCGCCACCACCAGTCGCCTCCCTCTGTGGGGCGACTGGTGGGGCAATCGGGGCCCCCCACTGGCACCCACTTTGGCTGGCCTGGGGCCTGTGGGCTGGGGGAAGCTCTTACGTTGAGCATCTGCCCCCTGGTGGTCAGTGCACGTCATAGCGACCAGTCATTGTTGTTCTGCCATTTGGTCGATTTGCATATTAGGCTTTTATTATATAGGATAAGTTGCATTCAATAAAATGCACACATTTTAAGTGTACAGTTCAATGAGTCTTGACACATGTCTACACCCATGTAACCATGTTATAATCAAGAAATATAAAAAAAATTTTAATATCCCAAGAAGTTCTCACATGCCAATGTCCTTTCCCACCTCCTATTCCAGAAAACCACTGATACATTTCTGTTACCATTTATATTGCCCACTCTAGAACTTCATACAAATGGAACCATCCAGTACATCTGCCCTTCTGACTGGCTTCTTTTATGCGCGTTATGTTTTGAGACTAATCCATTTGTTTTGTGTATCAACAATTCATTACTTTTTATTGTGGGTAGTACTCTGCACAGTAGTGAGAACAATTCTTTTATTGCATTACATTTTTAATTTTCTTCAAAGAGGAAATGCATTCATGGTTCAAAAATCTATCAGTCATAATAAGATGTGAAAAATCTCATGTTCATCCCTCTTTTCATCTTCCCAGTTCCTATCTCCTTTTCATCAAATCAACATACAATTCCACTGTGATTAGTGCTAGGAGACATAGAAGGTGCTTTGAGAGTTTATATTCCAGGGCTTATGGGAACACAGAGAGGGAGCAATTAAGATGGAAGAGGTGCTCGAGTTTGGTTTTGAAGTACACGTAGAAGTTTAGCAACAGAGAGAGAGAAGTTATCCTAGGCAGAGAGAATAGCATGAGCCAAGTCATGGAAACCTGAGGGAGCACTGCACATTCCAGAAGGTACAAAGACTTGTGGGAGAGTCAAGGGTGAGGGGTGCAGATGGAGAAGAGGTGGTGGTAGAAGAGGAGGCACAAACATGGGAAGGGATTTCCTTTTGAAAGGCCTTGTTATTCAGTCCTTGAAGTATAAACATGGAATCGTTTTCAGTTTCCACTAATTGACACTCCCGATGCTATATTAAATTCTCCTTTTTCCTGAATAGGGGGCTCCCTTCATGACATCTCAGTCCTGATTCCATGACTTTGCAGCTGTGTTGTTTAACTTAAGATTTGGTCCTGTCCATATCAAATCTCATTCTCATATTCTTAATGTTTTCCCTCTACCGCTATGCAGGCTTCCATTGTTCTCATAGCTTGGAGGGAGCAAGCATGTGTGTTCGTGCATGTGCTTGCATGTATGTGTGTGCAGTGTAAGGATGGTCTTCTCTTTCACCTACCCTTCTCTCTTCCCTGCTCTGTTACTGTGCTCCCTGGGGAGTTTGGTATCCTCTTTGTTTGTCTTAGTGCTGGTGAGGTGACCCTTGCTGAGAGTCATTACCAAGCTTTATGTCTGTCAGCTCAGTGTGGGTATACAGAGCCTCCTCAATTCCAAGCAACTCTAGGCAAAGATCAATCCTTGGGAGAATCATCCTCTACCTGCAATTCCCAATTTCATGACCTCAACCCTAGGCCGGTGGCCAAAACTGAGTACAGTTTTCCATTCCTTTGGAAAACGGCATCTCACTCTTGTTCATCTGCCCATAACATCCTGTTATTCCTCACCAATGCTCTTTTCCCTGCTTAGGGTCACTAGGGCCACTCAGCAAGCCCAGAAACAGCTGATAACCAATTAGGAAATGAGAGGTCAGTCTGCTTGGTGCAGAGCCCCTACATTTATTGGAGCTGTTCTCTTGGGGGCCCTTCTGCCTTGGCTTTATTTAGGGGAACCAACCAGTAGAGAATGCTTTGCCTTAGGATGGTGTATGGAAGGGATAGCTGAGGTCTTTCTTTACAACTTCTAGGAAATAATTTAATCAGGAGAGTGGTCAGGAGATCAGCAGCAGTTGCAGGATGGAGCAGATCTACATTAAGGAGGCCCACAGGGTTGGACACAAGAATGATTTAGAGCCCAGCTGACATGGCTCAGTGGTTGACCTATGAACCAGGAGGTCATGATTTGATTCCAGGTCAGGGCACATGCCTGGGTTGCCGGCTCGATCCCCAGTGGGGGCTGTGCAAGAGGCAACTGATCGGTGATTCTCATCATTGATATTTCTATCTCTCTCTCCCTCTCCCTCTCTGAAATAAATTTTTAAAATATATATTATTTGTTTTAAAAAGAATGATTTAGAGAACAGAACGTACTGCCTATATTCATGTGCTAGGGCTGCCATAACAGGGTGGCTTCAACAAAAGACTTTTATTTTCTCACATTTCTGGAGGGTAGACGTCTGAAGTTGAGGTATTGGAGGCATTGGCTGCTTCTCAGGGCTGTGAGGGAAAATCTGTTAATGTCCTCTACCCTGCTTCTGGTGGTTTGCTGGTAATCTCTGGTATTCCTTTGCTTATAAATGCATCACCCTGAATGTTGCCTTCATCTTCACATGTCATTCTCCCTCTGTGTCCGTCTCCAACATTCCCCTTTTAATAAGAACACCAGTCATATTGACCCATCTTAACTACTTATATCTGCAATGACCCTATTTCCAAATAAGGTCACATTCTGTTAGGCATGAGGATAGCAGTCATGAAGATGCTAAACTCTGAGTCATGATTGTTTCTTCATGAGCTTGGATCTCATCCCCCAAATGGGCATAATACTATCAACTCATGAGGATTAAATAAGATAACATTTGGAAAGGCACTGAGTACTGACCTTTTGCAGTGAGGCAATTCACATCGGGACTGTCCCCTGCGCTGTCTTCCTGAAATATCTTACTAAATCTTACCAGAAACATCAGATCTTAGTAGGAAAGTGAAACCAGTAGTAGAGAAAAACTAGTTGCGGCTTTCACTTCTTCTTTGGCCAAAACTTGAGGTCAGTTCAGGAAATTGGAAGCTCATGCTTCCGAACTCAGGAGCTCTGGGCTGAAAAAACGTGTCTTCAAGCTATTTTTACAGCACAATGGGCCCTCCAGGCATCTTGAACATGTCTGATTTAATGTTCCATGAGGATGAAATTCCCCCTGCCCTCCACCCAAGTTCCTCTTCTCACATTGACAGGGAGCACACTCCAATCTGTGAACATCCATGGGTGGCCTAGCTTTGGAATTATTTTCTCTTCCTAGTTGGGACCAATTGACTTCTCTCTTAGGTCAGCACAGATTTTAACCTGCAGCAGCAGCACTGTGCCTGTCACTGGTCCTTTACCCAAGCTCAATTCCATTTATCTGCTTCTTCTAGGACTGGGCTGATGCTCTAGCTTACCTGATGAAAAAATACCTTCACAGGCAATAACTGTTTGTGATAAAAATGGTACAAATGATACAAAAAGTGAAAAGAACTCTTCCTTCCACCCCTGTCCCCAGTCCTCCAGCTCCCTTCCCCAGAGGCTGTGTCCTTCTCATGCTTTCAGAAGCACCTGGTGACCACAGAAGCACACCAGGAAACACAAGTTCTTACATTTGCTTTCTGCTCTTAACATTAGAACTTGGAGATGGTTTCCTGATAAAGAAAAAGAGTAGATATAAGGGACATTTAGAAACTTAAGAGACTTAAGAGAGCTTGTCTGGATCCCAATACAAACCAACTAAGTAGGAGAAAACATTTATGAGACAATCAGGGAAATGCAAACACTGATTGGATATTCTGATGATATTCATGAATTCATATTAAATCTTCAGCTGTGAAAATGGTATTGCGGTTATGTAAACAATTCTTACTTTTTAGATATCTATACTGAATTACTTATGAATAAATGTCCAGGATCTTCTTTAAAATTATCCAGTGGAGGGGTGGGGAGTGGGCAGGGGTTCTATGAAATGACAGTGGCCATAGTTAGTTGCTGAAGTTAGGTAATCCGTCCATGGGAGTTTATTATAAAAGGCTCTCTAATATTTCTTGAAAATTTTTATGATAAAAAAGTTTTTCTTAAAGATTTCCAGCTGCTTAATTTTTGGCTAATAGCTTGTATAAGTCATTGTCTCAACAGGAAATGGGAAACTCATTTAAGTTAGAACAATTAAAGGAGGCTTTATTTACAAAGGGTCTGTTTTCAAAGGCATGGGATAGTCATAGAGGAACCACAAGGAAAAGTGCAGGAACATGAAGTTAGTGACAGCTGAACTGCTATATCCCCAGGCACAAAGGGAGAAGGGAGGAAGCAGTTACTAGACTGAAAGAAGAGTTTTATAAAGGCCCCCTGTAGAGGATACTCCCATTCATCTTCCTCTCTCCCATCTCTTGTCAGACCCATTTTGAAGCCAGAGGGTAAGGAACCCCATTGGTGTTCAGTTGGTGTCTTTGTTGCCTTACTATTGGAAGAGCAAATGGAAAAGTAATGACTCACTCCTATCTCTTGTTGTTTTCTAAACTCATGGTAATCAGGTTTCACCACTACCATTTCACCGAAGTTGTTCTCATTGAGGTTACCTACAAACTCCATCATCCCAAATTCAATGGTCAGTTCTTATTCCTCATTTTGGCCAATCTCTTCACAGGCAATATCTCAGTAGCATTTGACATAGTTGGTTCCTTCCTCCTTGGAACAATACCTTCTCCTGGATTCCTTCCTCCTCATTTACCATTTTTTCTCAGGGTCCTTTCCTCACACTTGCTCCTTTTCCCAACTTTTAAATGTTGAAGAGACCTGGGCTCAGCCTTGGCCTTCCTCTCTTCTCTCACTTCCTAGGTGACCTCATCAAGTCTCTTGGCTTTAAATATCCTCTATATGTAAAACACCCCACATTATATTTCTAGCTCCTACCTCTCTCCTGGGCTCCAGACTCATAGCATCAAATTTCTACCCAACATCTCCACTTGAATGTCTAGTAGTCATCTCAAATGGCTCCATCATACATACATCCAGCAATTAAGCCAAATACTTAAGAGGGAGGAAGACCCCACTCCAATCCAGTAGGAAGTCCTGTCATGCTAGTGTCCAGACTCTGACCACTTCTCACCATCACCACGCTTGTCCAAACAACCACTATATCTCTAACTTAGGCTATGGCAAGTAACTTCTTACCTTGTCTTCCTGGTTCCATTCTTGTTCCCCTATAAGCTTATTTGCTATAGTAGCTGGCCGGTGTGGTTCAATTGGTTGGGTGTCATCTCATGCACCAAGAGGTCATTGGTTCAATTCCCAGTCAGTCAGGGCACATGCCCAGGTTTCAGGCTTGATCTCCAGTAGGAGGAGGCAACCGATTGATGTTTCTCTCTCACATTAATGATTCTCTCTTTCTTCCTCTCCCTTAAAAAAAAAAAAGAAAGAAAAATCAGTGGAACATTATCTGCTTATGTCACTTCTTTGTTTAAAACACTCCAATGGCTCTTGCCCTAGCTGGTTTGGCTCAGTGGATAGAGCGTCGGCCTGCGGACTGAAGGGTCCCAGGTTCGATTCCGGTCAAGGGCATGTACCTTGGTTGCGGGCACATCCCCAGTGGGGAGTGTGCAGGAGGCAGCTGATCGATGTTTCTCTCTCATCGATGTTTCTAACTCTCTATCCCTTTCCCTTCCTCTCTGTAAAAAATCAATAAAATATATTTAAAAAAATAAAAATAAAACACTCCAATGGCTCTTCATATTTCTTAGGACAAAATCTAACCCCCACAAGGCCTTATACTGACTCAGGGAGAAAGGTTGGACTCTCTCCATTGTAAAGACAGGCTACCACAGACCATTGGCTGAGAGGTGCCCCAATTTCCTTATTCCTTGCATTTTATATGTAAAGAAATGTTGAAGCTTATGGGAAAGAGACCTGTAGGCATGTTGGATTGAAAAAATTGGCATTGCTCTAGGAGGGGTTGCAAGAGTTCTCACATATTCTTCCAATGAGAAAACTTAGATTTTAAAAAATGATTTTAAATAAAATTTAGTCCTTTGGGGTGGTTGCTTCCCTATTGTCTATATTTATAACACATAACACAGTATTCCATAATCCCCAAATTTGTGTCTCTTTACTGGGCCAACAGTGCATCTGGTGTGCTATGAATTAATTTTTTAAAAAACAGATTCTGTATTTATCACATGAATAATGTAGTTATTTTCATGGTATTTTGTGTATTTCAAGTGTTTATTGTTAAATGTAAGTGTTTACATTTTTATAAATTTTGTAAATTAAATCTGTAAACCTATTTAGAGTTTCTTCATTTTAGCTGGGGGGAAATTTACAGAGTTATACAACCATCACCGTTATCTAATTCCAGAACATTTTCATCACCCCCAAAAGAAATAACCATAACTGTGCATAACCTAAAACGAGTCTGAGCCTTTTTAACAAGTTCAGACCTTTTCCATTTCAGGGCTTGGGACTATTCATAAAGAAAGAAATTAAAATCTGCCAAGGAAAATCGGTGTCATCTTTTGCCATTCAAAAATATGACTGTGCAACAGGTCAATAGCCTTGCAAGAAAGAGTTCCCCAATTCTTTTCTCTTTCCCTCATACCAAAGAGCAAACTTGAAGAACACATTCCCATAGAATTTTTCAGGAATGTGGACTCACTACTTTCGTCCACCATTAAGGCTTAGCTGGAGTCAGGAAGAACAAACATATATTTCAGAGTCACACGAGAAAAGCCTGCTGCATTTTGACCTAGGGGGGTTGAGGAAGGAGAAGGAGAAGAGAGAAGTAGGTGGAAAATAAGGATAAGATGGGTGTATTATTTCCCTTCTGTCAACTTTCTTACTTCTTATTTTCATTTCCCCTCTGTGAACTGGCTTGCAGGGGAAAAGGAGAAAGTGCATTTGAGGAAACACTGAGGATAGGAGGGAATTGCTGGCTCTGCTTCCCATATAACACTCTGAAGGAGGCCACCTCTTAGACTGTCCCCTGCCCTAACCTGTAGGACAACTGGACAACTTAGAGTGGGGGTCAGGCAGAGACAGGTGTGTTAGTTAGCTCAGGTTATCATAACAAAATATCATAGACTGTATGGCTTACACACAGAATTTATTTTCTCACAGTTCAGGAGCTAGGAAGTGCAAAATCAAGGTTGCCAGGCAATTTGATTTCCGGTGAATACTTTCTTCCTGGCTTGCTGATGTCTGCCTTCTCGCTGTGTTCTCTCATTCTCATATAGGAGAGAGAGAGAGAGAGAGAGAGAGAGAGAGAGAGAGAGAGAGAGAGAGAGAAGAGAGAGAGAGAAAAACACCTCCCTGCCTCCGTGGCCTGGTATCTCTTCCTATAAGGACACTAATCTTACTGGATTAGAGCTTCAACCTACATTAATTTAATCTTAATTATCTCCTCACTCCAAATACAGTCACATTGGGGTTAGGCATATGAATTTTGGGGCTATAAATGTGACAAAGTCCATAGCAAGAGGCCTTGAAATTTAGTTTCCCTGAGCTGCCCCGGAATCCTGAGTGGCCTAAGCAGACCCAGACATGCCTGTGGAGCTGGATGGAGAGCTGACTAGAAGGGACCACAGTACCAGAGCGAGGCACCATATCTGCCTTCTGCTTCACATCCAGCATGCGCCATGGTGAACTGCAAATGTTTATTAAAAGAATCAGTTGGGTTGTGTCTTCTTTTTGTGGATGTTGTATGAGTATCCCCAGTTCTCCAGCCTTCAGGAGTCATCCTGTCCTTGAACATTCACTGAATGTCATCAGCCCCAGATCTGCAAGAAATCCATACAAGAGCCTGCTCATGTGTTTCAATAGATCCATCCCACAGCTGTTGTAGTTTCTTCTCTAAATGGCTCCATGTGTCTCTTGTGGTACCTTCCACCACTTTGTCACCTGTTCTCCCAGTTGCTGTTCTTTTCCTAAACCATTTTGCTTCAAACATCCTTATACTCAGCTAAGGCCAGCACAGATTCCAAACTTGGACCTGATCTTGCATAGGCCCCAGAAGCATGTGGAGCCATGGCCTCAGATGCCATCAAGATGTTTTCTAGCTCATCCAGGCAGGCCTGCTCTCAAACATTCACCTGGAGAATGTGACAAATCCTGGTGCTTAATCATCTTCCATCTTCCATCTTCAATCTTCCATCTTCCTTGGTGATCCACCAAGGGGGTCTCACAACCCACCAGGCTACATAAATTAAATCTAAGGATGGGAAACAATACAGAGGAAGAGAAGGTGATGGGAAGTGAGAGAAGATGGAAAGCTATCACAACTTAACCCAACTTAAAATTCAATTTGCATCCAAATCACCTAGAAGGCTTCATGTTTCTGGGCTTCATACTACAGTCTGTGATTGAGTAGGTTTGGAGTGGAGAACAAGACTTCTCATCCTATATAATAAAGAGGCAATATGCAAATTGACCCTCATGCCCTCGTACAAGATGGCCACCCCCATGTGGTCAAAGATGGCTACCACAAGATGGCCAGCAAGGGAGGGCAGTTGGGGGCAACCGGGCCAGTAGGGGAAGGCAGTTGGTGGTTACCGGGCTGGCAGAGGAGGGCAGTTGGGGGCAATCAGGTGGCAGGAGAGTGGTTAGGGGGTGATCAGACTGGCAGGCAGAAGCAGTTAGGGGGCAATCAGGCAGGCAGGCAGGCAAGCGGTTGGGAGCCAGCAGTCCTGGATTGTGAGAGGGATGTCTGAGGGGTCCTAGATTGGAGAGGGGGCAGGTCGGGCTGAGGGACACCCCCCCAGTGCACAAATTTTGTGCACCAGGCCTCTAATTTCTAATAAGATCCCAGGTGATGCTAATGCTGCTTGTTGGGGACCACTTTGAGGACAACTGACCTCATCCAAAACCAGCTTGGACACAGTGCACCCCCTTCGGATACAGTGTTTTGCTTTTTCACAATGGGTAGGCAGCTCTTCTTCCAAAATATCCCTGCAGCCAACAGCCAAGTCCATCTGTTTGTTCATGCACTAGCAAGATGTCCAACAAATCCCTACAGAAGCTAACAAGTAACTTGGATCCAACTCTTTATTGTCTGTCAGAGGAAAGGCATCCATGCTTGGTAATGAGCCTTTGGTGGCTCCAATGGGCTCTGTGGCCAGAATAAAACATCTTGTCATCTAGGTGGTAAAGGCCTTACTTGATGGTATTGGACCAGGAAACCAAATCACGTTCTGAATAGCACCTGCTTACACCCACTAAATTGGATTTCTACTCTCAGAAACCCATTTATTTCCATCTTGGTGGTGTGGAAAACAGGAGAGGGTATGTGTCTCATGCTATGCAAAGGCCTGGGATGAGACTGTTGCACACCCATTCATCCATTCCATCAGGATTTAGTAGACACCTGCCTAGTCTGACCCTGAACTAGATGGGAATAGGTTAGGTGGGAGCAAGGAGGTTTGGAGGGGCAATGATGAAATGTATCTAGGCTCTGCTTCAGGGCTAGGCTAGGGATGCAGCTCAAGGCTGGGAGCACAGTGAGGCCTCAAGAAATGTCAGCCTTGATTATGGTGGATGTGATGAAGAAATGTGTCCCATTCATAACCTGGTATAGAACTCTCTTGCTTGATGCAATGCACAATCTCCGTCTGGGAGAAAATTAGCATTCCTGATAAATGCTCAAGCAATTTTCTGATAAACTTTAACAAGATTAAAACCTCTTTGGGGAAATCAGCTACCCAAACACTCGGCCGATTATCAGACATTCTTTGTCTTGTATTCATTTTAATGATTACCCAACCATTTTCTTTTCCTGTGAAATGTCCTTAACAAAAAAAGACTTGGCTTTGTGGCAGGATTTAAATAAAACTTTGACACATGCTTCTAACTAATTTTATCTTAAAAAATTTAAAACAGTCATTATGGAGATAGGACATAATAATAGTAGCTAACATTTAAGCACTTGCTGCTTGCCAGATGTGATAGGAAAAATTTTGTATAGCTCAATTTACTTTCTCTTTATAATAAGTTGGGTTATAATAGCTCCATTTTATTTATAAGATGATCAGAGAGGTGAAGTGACTTGCCCAAGTCCACACAGCCAGTGAATGACAGAGCCAGGTTTTAAATCCAGGCCTGAATGAATGCAGGGCTGGAGCTAGCAATAGCTACACTCTTCTGCCTCTGCAAAAGGAATTATAGCAGGAGATGGGACTGCAAAGGAGGAATAGGGCCTTCCCAGGAAGAGGGCTTGGGAAGGAATTATGGATAGGGGAGGGCGGAAGAGGGAGAGGAGGAACATTAGACAGTGAGAAGGACAGCCAGGTGCAATAGCATGGCCAGAGGCAGAGTCAATGCCCAAGTATGTTTGGAAGACATTGTAGAGTTCAATCTGGCAGCCATAAGAGGTGGTCCCAGTCCTTTCCCTAATAAGAGCCCTGTCATCTAGTGCTGTGGACCCTATGTGCTGCTAGTTGAATATGCACAGCTCTGGATTCAGAGAACCGGTCCCAGTTCCATCAGTTGCTAGATGTGGGCCTTGGGCAGGTCTCTTCACCTCTCTGAAGTAAAGGTTTCCAAATCTGAAAATTGGAGGTTAATCATAGCATCTCTGTTTTCAGATTGCTGTGAGGATTAAATGAGATAAACCATGAAAAATAATTAGCACATGCCTGGCACCTACTAAGGGCTCCATAAAAAGGTGAGGAGTTACTGCTTTAATGTGTGACTGAATTATGTTAACATATGTCTCTCTATTTTCTCAGGAGAGATGTGAACCAGCTTTTAACTTCTTCTTTTAGTATAATTTCAGACTTTTAGAAAAGTTGGAAAAAACAGTACAAAGAACTCCTGAACACTATATAATCTTCACCAAGATTACATATATATGTTATATATATTTTGTCTTCCTGAACTGTTTGCAAGTCAGATACAGACCTGACGGCCCTTTACGCCTAAGTACTTCAGTTTGTATTCCTTAAAAACAAAAATATTCAGTTATGTAGTCACAGTACAATGATCAAAATAATGGAATTGACATTGATACAAGACCGTTCTCAGCAGACCATATTCAGATTTTGTCAATTGTTCCATAATGTCCAAATAGCCAAAGAAAATCTTGGATCATATATTGCATTCAGTTGTCCTGTCTCCTTAGTCTCCTTGAGTCGGTAACAAGTCCCTAGTCTTCTGTGTCTCTCATGACCTTGACATTTTTAAAGAGTACAGCCAGTCACTTTATTTAGGTTTATCTGTTGTTTCCTCATCATTAGATTCAGATTGGGTGTTGGGGGCAGGAGTACATCTCAGTGCATCACATCACTGTGAACCTTTTTGTTCACAACCTTAAAATAGGGCGCCCTTATGGGAAGAGGTGGAGAGCACTACACCACCTTCACGAAAATTCTCTGAGGAACTAGATAAACATGCAGATACCTCTGTACCCACGAGAGTGTGGATGAGGAGTCTGCATGGTAAACCTGTTTTCTAGGTGACCAGTTGTTTCATTCTTTCCAGCCATAACATTCCAAGACATAGCCACTAGATGGCGCTGCAGCCTGCACTTTGAATGCAGCTTCGTCGTTTCTGGACCATCTCACTGTCACGCTTCCTTTGAGTTAAAGCTAACATCTACCAAAAGAGCTTGGCTGCTTAAGCTGCATGCCTTCTGCTCTCCCCCTGCCCCTTCAGAGTGGCTTCTTTGGATGCCCCAGGATCTTAAAGTGGTCAGAACTCACCTAGAGGTTCCTAAGCCAGAGATGAGCCATTCCTTGAGAGAACCCTCTTTCTGAAGAGCTAGCCAGGAACTGTGAAAATCATAGTAGGCCTAGCTGGTTTTGTTCAGTGGTTAGAGCATTGGCCCGCGGACTGAAGGGTCTCAGGTTCAATTTCAGTCAAGGGCACATACCTCAGTAGCAGGCTGGATCCCCAACCCAGTTCGAACGTGTGTGGGAAGCAACCAATTGATGTGTCTCTCTCTCTGTCTCTCCCCCTCCCTTCCACTCTCTCTAAAAATCATTGGGAGTGTGGGGGGGAATATCCTCAGGTGTGTATTAACAACAACAACAACAAAAAGTAAGTGAAATGATCCAGAAGAGACTGGCCAACATCTTTGATTGAGGTGGACTCAAGAGGGTTAGGGAAGGTCACATCTTGGGCTTGTCCTGGGGCTATAACGCAGACCCAGGAACCTCACTACCCCACTTTTCTCTGAGCTGGGCTCCTAACCTAAACCAACAACCTGAGTGCAGGGTGAGGGGAGGAGAGATGAGATGACACTCCGACACTACCCTTTCCCAATGCCAGCTGACCAGCGATAAATAAACTGAACCTCATTGGAGAAAGGGTGGCTCAAGACTTTACCATGAACCATAGGTCACCAAGGGATACAGAGGATCTGAATCAAATAACTAACTAGGTTGATATTAGTGATAACATTGCATTGTGTATCCTGAAAACAGAGAATATAGCTTCCATTGAAACACCCGTGAGAGCATTTACAAAAATAGACCATGGCTATAAAGAAAATATCAGTCCCTTTTCCCCAAAAAGATACAGTAGAACCCCTCTCACCACCAAGTAATAAAACCAGAAGTTAAAACAAAAATAAAAATGACACAAAAACCCAACCACATGAAAATTTTTAAAACCCCTCCTCAAAATTTTCCATTTGAGAAGTAAAGAAAGTCAAAAGTGCAAGTTCAAACCATATTGGAAAAAGCAAAAAAGGAAAATGCTATGTGTCAACAGCAATGAAATATAGCTAAAAACACATTGAAAGGAAAATTTAGTCTAAACGCTTACATTTCAGAGAAAGAGAAATGAATTAAACATTCAACACAGGAAGATATACGATGAGCAACAGAATAAATTTAAGGGAAGAAGTACAGAATGAAAACAAGCAGAAATGAATGAGTCAGAAAACAAAACAAAGGTAGAATTGATCAATTGAAGAGCTGACTTTTGGAAAAACCTCACAGAGTAAAGAGATAAGTCATTAGCAAGCTTAATCAGGGGGAGAAAGCACAATTAGAAATGAGAAATGACAGATAAGCACAATAAGAGGACATTTTAGCATGTACTTTAAAATTACATAAGTCAAACAAAAGTCAAAGAAATAAAAATAGAGCAAAAAGTTGAAGCCCTCTGTATCAGCTTGCTAGGACTGCAGTAATAAACACCACAGACTCAGGGGTTCAGCTACAGAAATTTATTTTCTCATAGTTCTGGAGGCTAGAAGTCCAAGGTCAAAGTGTTATCAGGATTGGTTTCTTCTGAAGCCTCTCTCCTTGGCTTGCAGATGGCTGCCCTTTTGCTGCCTCTTCACATGGTCTTTCCTCTGTACAAGCGGCCTTGTGACTGAATAACATAGGGCTATAGACAGAAGTGCACACACATGTTGTGTTCTATTTAGTAATAAATGTATACTAGTATTGAACAAAAAACTAAATGCATTGTGGGTTACAAGAGCCATGTTTCTCATCGTCAGAAAAAGAAATTAAAAGTAAAGAAAGAGCCCTGGCTGAGTAGCTCAGTTGGTTAGGGTGTTGTCTCAATATGCCAAGATTACTGGTTCGATCCCGTCAGGGCACATACAAGAAGCAACCAATGAATGGGTAAATAATTGGAACAACAAATCGATGTTTCTCTCTCTCTCTTTCTCTCTCCTTCTTCCTCTCTCTAAAATAATAAATAAATAAATAAATAAATAAATAAATAAGAAAAAAAGAAGCATACACACACACACACACACACACACACACACACACACTAGAGGCCAAGTGTACAAATTCATGCACAGGTGAGGTCCCTCGACCTGGCCAGAGATTGGAGCCTATCAGGACTGGCCGGCCGGGGGGAGGGATCATGAGAGATTGGCCGGCCACAGGAGGTTGGCTGTGGGAGCTCACTAAACACCAGGGGGCAGCTCTTGCATTAAGCGTCTGCCTCCTGGTGGTCAGTGCACATCATAGCTACCAGCTGGTCATCCGGTCATCCAGTCATAACAGTCACTTAGGTTTTTATGTATATACTAGAGGCCCATTGCACGATGATTCGTGAAATAGGCCTTCCTTCCCCTGGCTGCTGGCACTGGTTTTCCTCTGGCACCCGGGACCTAGGCCTTTGCTCTGGCCGCAGCGGAGAAGCCAAGCCTCTTCAGTCTTCAGTCTTCGCTCAGGCCAGAGCCTTCAGTCTTCACTCTGCGCCTGTGTATACAAATTAACCCACCATCTTTGTTGGGTTAATTTGCATACTCACTCCTGATTGGCTAGTGGGCATCATGGAGGTATGGTCAATTTGCATCTTTCTCTTTTATTAGTGTAGATATAGATATTAAGGAAAGAGCTAGAATGAACACTGTGTGGGTTGGAATCTGAAATATAAGTATAAACCCATTATTGTACATGTATTTACAGATGGATTAATATAGAAATAAATATGGATGTGTGTATGAATGTGTTAGTTCACCCATGTGTATTTCTTAGTTCAATGACATCCTAGTAGCAATGAGCACATCTATATATCTAGTGCCCAGACCATGGTTTCTAACTACAATTTTCCTATTTTATTTTTAAAGATTTTAAATTTATTGTTTTAAACTTATATTGATTTCAGAGAAGAAGAGAGAGGGAGAGATAGAAACACCAATGATGAGAGAGAATCATTGATCAACTGTCTCCTGCACACCCCCAACTGGGGATCGAGCCCACAACCTGGGAATGTGCCCTGACTGGGAATTGAACTGGCAAACTTTCGTTGCACAGGACAACACCAACCAACTGAGCCACACCAGCCAGGGCACCATTTTTCTATTTTACAAAACTAAAGTTTCTTGTATAGATATTTAATTCCAGAGCTTGGGTAGAGGAAGTAAAACATGAGCCTGGAAGATATCCGGGTGCTGGAGAGTAAGGAAGCGCTCAGAAAATGATGGGTCTATTGTGAAAGGACCCAAGAACCAACCTGCAGTCATTGCTAAGGGCTGAAAGCTGTGACTATTTGAGCAACAAAGATTGGATTATAACCCTGTTCTATTTTCTCCCATAACCATGATCATCTCTTAACCTCCTATATAATTACCTTATGTTTTTGTTTATTGCATCTCTCTCCTACTGGAATAAAAGCTTTACAGAGGTGGGGATTTGGGGGTCTGTTTTGTTTATGATATATCCCAAGTACTTTAACAGCACCTGGCATACAGTGCAGACTTGGTAAATATTTGTGGAATGAGTGAATTTCCTCTCCCCCCCACACTGGCACTTAGATTGAGGAAACGGAATATTCTAATGGAAACAACGAGGATTTTTCCAAATAATTGGACGCCAAACATCAGCAACCACCTCACCATCTGACCCTCTGCCACAGTGCATGGGAGATTCACACGGCGGGCAGGAGCGGTCCTGAGGGAGCTGAGCAGGCTAGGACATCCCCCCGAGGAGAGAACATGACAACCTGGGAGCCCTTTTCCCAGGGAACACTTTGGGAGATTTTCCTCTCACGAGAATACTTGAAACAGCTGTGGTGAGTTTGCAAACTGGGTGAGAAAGCTGACTTCTGCATGGCTAAGTAAAGCCCATTGGAGTCTTTATCTCAAGGGGAACTCTCCCCCTCTTGGGACGCTGACATAAAGTGCTCACTTTATGGACAGGAGAAAGGAAATGTGGACAAGGTATGTGTTTTAGTTTGCTAGGGTGACTTAAAACAGCACACATTTGTTGTCTCACAGTTCTGGAGGCCAGAAGTCTGAAACCAAGGGACCCACAGAGGGGCCATGCTCCCACAGACTTTGAGGAGAATCTTTGTTTGCCTCCTCCTCGCTTATGGTAGCCTCAAGTGTTCCTTAGCATCTTTATCAGTGCAATCTCTGCCTCTGTCATCATAGGGCTGCCTTTACAGCATCTTGCCTGGGTATGTGTCTGTCTCTGTGTCCAAATCTCCCCTTTTTATAAGGACACCGGTCATATATGGGACAAGGCCCACTCTAGTGACCTCATCTTAAATTGATTACCTCAGTCAAGACCCTGTTTCCAAATAAGGTCACAATTTGAGGGACTGGGGGTTAGGAGTTCAGCATATATTCTTGGGGAGACACAAGTAACTTCAAATCATGGAATGTTAGAGCTAAAAGGGACTTTTTTCTTGGAGTCTCTCCCCACCCTTCCCGCCCCCTAGTCTATACTCCTTCTCTGCATGACCTTAACCATGCCCAGGCTCTCCTGAAAGGGGACATTGTCATGGAAATTCACCCAAATATTAACTTTGGCAAAAATTATCTCAGTTTACCAGGCCTCCCATCCCTGTTGCTCTTGATCACCCTCCAAAATGTAGGCCTCTGTTTCCTGCTGCCCTGGGTTTCCCCGCTCCTGGCTTAACATTTCGCGGCTCATCTACCTTCCGAGTACCCTCTGGAGCTCCAGCAGACAGCTTGGAATCATCAGAAAGAGTGAGAACAGGGTGAGATAGCTTTTGGGGAGCCCTGTGATCTGAACAGGAGTGCAGGGCAGCTGAGCATGTGCAGCACAAGCAGAGGACATGGAGACAATGAACAGCTGACTATAGATTGGAGGAGCTATGTGGTAAGGGCCTAAGGCAGCCGGTAACTGGGGAAAACATAGGAATGTTAGGCTAAGTGACCAAACACCTCAAATTAAGCCACCAGATACATATTCAGTACCCAGCTGAGCACTGCCATGAGCTGTGGGTGACACAAAGACATAATACCTGTTTCCTGCCCTCAAGGAAATTTTAATCTTCTTAGGGAGGTTAGACATACAATTCAGGAGAAATTAGATAACAAAATATTAAATAGCAGGTTACAGTACCACATGATCAATTGCCAGATAAACTGTAAAGCTGAAAACAGGCTTCTAAAATTCCAAACCAGAAGTGATCATTTGGTTATTTATGGTCTAGACAGGTGCATATGTTCTTACTGGAGGAAAGGAAAGGTTAGCTGAGCAGGGCAAATCAATAAAATTCAGAGTTGTTTTATTTTTTTACAGAAATCAACAAAATTGATAAACCTTTGGCTAGACTAAGAAAAAAGAGAGAAGACTCAAAATCAGAAATGAAAGAGGAGACATTATAACTGATGCCAGAAATAAAAAGGATTACAATAGACTGCTATGAACATTTATATGCAACAAATTGGGTAAGCTAGAGGAAATGGATGCATTCCTAGAAACATAAAACTAGTCAAGATTGAATCATGAAGAAATAGAAAATTTGAGCAGACCTATAACTAGTAAGGAGATTAAATCAGTAATTAAAAATCTCTCAACAAAGAAAAGCCCAGAACCAGATGGCTTCGCTGAGAATGCTACCAAACATTTAAAAAAAGAATTAATGCCAATTCTTCTCAAACTCTTCCAAAATATTGTAGAGGAGGGAATACAGCCAAACTCATTCTGTGAGGCCAGTGTTACCCCGATGCCAAAGCCAAACAAAGACAGTACAAGAAAAGAAAAGTACTAGGTCAATGTCTCTGATGACTCTAGATGAGAAAAATCCTGAACAAAATGCTAATAAATTGAATTCAACAGCTCATTAAAATGATCATACACCATGACTAAGTAGGATTTATCTGTGGGATGCAAAGATGGATCCACATACACAAGTCAAATACCGCCTCAACAGAATGAAGGACAAACATCACATAATCATCTCAATAGATGCAAAAAAAGCATTTAACAAAATTCAACACCTTTCATGATAAGAAATACTCAACAAATGAGAAAAAGAAGGAAACTTACTCAACATAATAAAGCCCATATATGAAAAGCCCACAGCCAACATCATACTCAATGGGGAAATACTGAAAACTTTTCCTCTGATTTTAGGAAGAAGGCGAGGCAAGGGTGTCCACTATAATCACTTCTATTCGACATAGGACTGGAAGTCCTAGCAAGAGCAATAGGCAAGAGAAAGAAAAAAGGCATCCAAATCAGAAAGGAAGAAGCAAAATCATCTCTGTTCAAAGATAACATGATTTTTATGTATAAAGCATTAAGGTTCCACAATAAAATCATTAGAATTAGTAAACAAATTCAACAAAATTGCAGGATACAAAATCAACATACCAAAATTAGTTGCATTTCTGCACATGAAAAGTGAAAAATCTGAAACAAAAATTAAGAAAATAATCCCATTTTACGACAGCATTAAAAGAATAAACTACTTAGGAATAAGCTTAACCAAAAAAGAAGAAGACTTTGTTCACTGAAAACTAAAAACATTGCTGAAAGAAATTAGAGAAGACACAGATGAATGGAAAGATATCCTATGTTCATGGATTGGAAGATTTAATACTATTGTCAAAATGTCCATAATCCTCCAAGTGATCTGCAGATTCAGTGCAATCCCTATTAATATCTAAATGACATTTTAAAAATATATATTTTTATTGATTTTAGAGAGAAAGGGAGAGAAACATCAATGATGAGAGAGGATCATTAATTGGCTGTCTCCTGCATGCCCCACACTGGGGATCAAGTCCACAACCCAGGCATGTGTCCCAACCGGAAATCGAACCGTGACCTCCTGGTTCATAGGTCGACCCCCAATCACTGAGTCACCCTGGCCAGGCTAAATGACATATTTTTACAGAAGTAGAAAAACAATCCTACGTATAATTTATATGGTTCCAAAATGGATCCTGAATAGCCAAAACAATCTCAGGAAAGAAAAATAAAGCTGGAGGCATCACAATTCCTGAGTTAAAAATATATTACAAAGCTACAGAAATCAAAACAGTACTGACATAAAAACAGACATATAGGCCAATGGAAGAGAATAGAGAGCTCAGAAATAAACCTACACATATATGGCAAAATGATCCTCAACAAGGGTGCCAGAATACACAATGGAGGTGGCGCCGGGGAGAGTAAAGTACGGGGTGGGGCAAAAGTAGGTTTGCAGTTGTGAGTACGTGAAACATAGAGTTTATTCTTGTATTATTGTTTATTAATTGCTGTTTTATTTCCCATACAAATATATTATCTTTAACCAATGATGGTGGCGAAACTAGGTATCTAGATGCAAAATAATAAAATGAGACTGTTCTTTTAGGTTTATTTTAAAATAACACTTTTTAAAAGTTAACATGTGCATATAGTAGGAAACTGAAAAGCACAAGAAGCAAAGAACAAAGCCATCTATAATCACAAGCAGTTTGTAGTCTGACGTGTCCTTCTAAGTCTCCTATGTATCTACACAACTAAGCTTCCCTTTCCTTTGTAATTGGGATTGTACAGTTATGTATCATGCTTTTTCACACATCACGAATATTTACCATTTCAAAGCCCCAAAGCTATATGAGTAGTTTGGTAACCAAGAATGCCACCAGGGGTCCTCAAACTTTTTAAACAGGGGGCCAGTTCACTGTCCCTCAGACCGTTGGAGGGCCTGACTATAGTTTTTAAAAAAACTATGAACAAATTCCTATGTGCAGCTGCTAAGCAGGACAGGCAGCCGCACCCGACGGGCTGGATAAATGTCCTCGGCGGGCCGCATGTGGCCCGCGGGCCATAATTTGAGGACCCCTGCTGCAATCTGAAAGAAAATAATGTAATCCTGCCTTTCTTGGCAACAGAAATTTCATAACAGACAAAAATGGCAACACGTCTCTAGATAAAGATATTGGCGGAGTTACAATTAAAATACTGCATTCCCTTAATGTTCAATTAAAAATGAGACATAAAGCAACAGAGTACACAAAGTATAATGCTTCTAAGAGAATTCATTATGATTTATACTTTTAAAATATTAGCAAGGAGCTAATATTCCCTTTGAGACCGTGGCTTCTTATTATAAGCTCTTCTGCACATTTGATTTTTTAAGTAGGTGCCTAAATTACTTTGATTTACATCTTTACATTTTTATTTTTTAAAAAGTAATATTTGTATAAAAAAAAGAAAAGAAAAGAAAACAGGCATAAGAAAGAAAGTAAAAACTTCCCAATTTTACAAACCCTTCATTTCCAATCTTCAGAACTGACTTCTGTTCCCAGTATTTTGGATAACCCCCTAGAAATTTCCTGTATACTGATAAGCATATGCATATGTGTCTACAGCACTTTCAATAAAAGGAGATAATACCGTATCTGCCTAGCTTACTCTTGCCATTTAATAATGCCTTTGCTGGCTTTTTATGTTTGCTCATATGGTCATTCTTCTTAGACTGCATAGTCTCCCTTTGCATGTATGCCCCATACTTTATCTACCAGTTCTTACCAAGGGCCACAGGTTGCTTTCAGTTTTTATTATTGTTGTCTTTGTTATTGTTTTGCTATTATAAACAGCCTACGCAAGTTGTGCATCTGTTTTATTGGATGAATAAATCTGGAGAAGTGGAACTTTATTGGGAGCCTAAGTAATCAGACATTATAAAAAGTCTCATAAATACAGACTTGTCTTATATATACTTCTTTGAAGTATAACATGTGCAGAAATGTATGCAAATAAGTGTAGATAAATGGATGCTGACCAAGTGAACTCACACACGTCAAGAAGCAGAACAGAATCAAAACCCCAGGAGACCCTCCCAACCTTGGCCAGTTACTCCTTCCTGGCAGCATGAGCACCCTCCTGACTTTGACTTCCATGAATTCCTTTTGCCTGTTTTTGAACTTTGTGTCAGTGGAACCCAACAGTATGTACCCTTTTGTGTCTGGTCTCTTTCACGCGGCATCCTGTTTGCAGGATTCACCTTATGCCACTGCATGCCGTCGGAGTTCATTGTGGCTCAGTGCTGCTTACTATTCCAATGTGTGACTCTTCCACAGTTCACCTGCCCACTACTGAGGGGCATGTGGGGCATTTCAGTGAGGGCTTATTCTGAAGAGTGCTTTATGAACACTAGCACCTGTCTTTTGTTGAACACATGCAACCATTTCAGTTGGGTGTCCTTGAAGAGTAGAATTGCTGGTCATGGGGACATGCATGTTCAACGTTAGCAGATCCTTCCAATGGATGTACCCACTGACACTCCCACCAGCAACGGGCAAGTGTTCCAGCTACTCCGTCCACATGCTTGCCAATGGTTAGATTTTGTCTGTGTTTTTCATTTTAGCCATTTTATATTGACTCTTTTAAATATATATATATATATATATATATATATATATATATATATATATTTTTTTTTTTTTTACTGACTCAGAAAGGAAGGGAGAGAGAGATAGAAACATCAATGATGAGAGAGAATCACATACAGATCAGCTGCTTCTCACATTCCCCCCACTAAGGATCGAGTCCGCAACCTGGGCATGTGGCCTGACCAGAACTGAACCGGGACCTCCTGGTTCATAGGTCGACGCTCAACCACTGAGCCATGCCAGCTGGGCTATATTGACTCTTAAAATGATTCTGTGCAGGAGCCGTTCTTAGAGAACCATTCTTGATTGGACTGCAGATCCAGAAAGCTTGCTGGTGGGGGGAGGGGAGGGCTGAAAGCTAGCTGGGCTTGATTGGGTCTTGGGGGTGCAGGTGATGGCTCAGGCCTACCCCTGCACCCAAGATGAGGTGGTAGTGGTGAAAGCATCCCTTTAGGAACAGCCTAAGGGCCCCGTGAGATCACTTGTGGCGAGAGGCAAGCCTGTGCTCGGGAAGTGGAGAATTCAGCGCTGGATTCTTTACTGGCCCCAGGCGGAAAATCGTTCCTTCTGGCCCATAAAGCAGCCGTCTGTGTTGCTGTGTTTTACTACCAGCGTTCCTCTGCGGCCTGGGAGAAGCAGGCCCAGGCAGATGTGCTGGGGGGGCGGGGATTTATGCACCAGACTCCAGGGACAAGCCTCGGGGATGCCTTTACAGATTCCCTTGTCACAGGAGCCAGGTGCAACCCTCACAGCCAGTCTGCCTGAGGGGACGGGATGTCAAGCCTGTCATTAGGGGACAGGTCAGGAGCTCAGAAGAGAGGTCCGGACCAAAGGCATATATAGCAGGTTCTTGAATAATGTTCTTTCATTCAGTGTCATTTCATTATAATGTTGATGAGATGCCATAGGAACTTAATTCTTGTTTATGTCAGTGGTAAAACTGGTTTCATTATATGTCTCTTCACTTAAAGTCACAGAACCTATTGAAGACGCTAAGTGAGGACTAACTGTGCATGAGGGTGGCCCTAAGGACTTCCTGCTTCCACCGACCACAGTGGGTCGTGAAGTGTGCAGTTAGGGAGCCCGACTATACAGGGCTTGTAGCACCCACGAGAGCAGAGCTGAGGGTGAGTCAGCTGGGGCAGGAGGTGGGGGCCCTCCAGGCTCAGCCAGGCTACAGAGAACAGATACCAAGTGTCATCACTCGGGCTCAGCGACTGAGGCAGCAGCGTGTCCTGAGGAGCCAGAGAACAGGAGACACCTTCTCACCACCACCACCGTGAAGGGAGGTGTGGCCCAGTCCACAGACCACCCTCACTTCTGACACCAGGTGTGAGTTTGAAGGTCCCCACGACCACCTGTCAGTTCTATAACTCACTGGGAAGACTCACGGGCCTCACGGAAAGCTGTTACACTCACAGTAACCGCTTGTTAAAGGGAAAGGATGCCAACTAAAGTCGGCCAAGGGAAGGGCGCATCGGACACTGGCCTTTCTTTGCCTGAGAAGTTGCTGTGGCTGCTAGCGCCCGCTCTGCCCAGACTAGAGCCAGGAGCTCCCCTCCAACAGCTACCGAGGGGGGCAGGGGGTACATACATACCTCAGCGCCCGTGGCCCTTAACTGGTTGATCACATACCCTTCGTAGGCTCCCTCCCCTTCCCCATCTCATTTTCTCTCCACTGGAAACCTCTCCTCCTTGTCTCAGGGTCTGCTTCCAGGGACCCCAAAGTGAGGCAGGTGAAGTAGCACCAGCCGTTTACCAGGACCTGGCTATGTCCGGGGCATCCCCAGAAGCTTGACATGAACCCATCACATCCCTAGTCACCCTGAAAGGAGGGGTCCCCGGCCACACTGGACACATGAGGACACCGAGGCTCAGCGAGGCCTTGCCAGGAGCCCAAAGCCAGTCCACCGGAATGAAGGCTGGCTCTTCCCGCCACGCCCGAGGCAATGCTCTTAAGAGCAGGGACTGGCACTGCGTCTAAGCTGCCTCTCCGTACCCCATGCTGAGCAACCCAGTGCCCACAAATGGGAGATGCTTGGTAAGCATGTCTGGCCAATACGTATTGAGTCCTCACTGTGGCTAAATAAATCCTTTTATACAGGTTACCTAACATCATCATTATCACAGCCTAGGAAGTAGCTACTGTTACTATCAGCCCTATTTCATGGATGAGGACCCAAGGGGAGAGGGACTGCCCAAGACCACATGGCTAGTACTGGAAGAAGCCCGAGCCCTTCCCCCATCCACCACAGGGATGGGTGCTGGTGGAGGACAAGTGAGCCAAAGGAGCTAGCGGGGAGGAGGGGCAGCCACGGCTCACCCTGCTGGCAGCTGGGCGCCAGCGCATCGTCCTATCTTGGACCGCCTCTGTCACACACAGGGTAAATCAGTCTATTCCCTGTGACTTACCTGCTAGCCAGCAGCGCCATCCATCTGCTCATGAGCACAATAAAAAAAAATACCAAACGATTCTTGTGATCCCCGGTCCTGGGTAACCAACTACACAGGTTGGAAGCGGCTCTTTAGTAAGTCTGATCCAAGTCTGGTTGTGCGATGATTAGAAACCAAGGCCTCTTCCTCCAGGCAGGGGGCTCATAAACAACAGTGGATGAGCTTTCTATTTGGGTGAGACCAAAACCCTAGGCGGTCAATTTCCTCCTGATTTACACCTGAGTCAATGGGGAAAGCAGTAGGAGGCTGAGTTTTTGCTCTGGGAGACCCATTGGCTCCGTGTCTGCAGCAGGCAAGAGGTGATGGGATTGGGAGGCATATATTAAAATGAGCCCACAGCCCTAACCGGTTTGGCTCAGTGGGTAGAGCATCAGCCTGCGGACTCAAGAGTCCCAGGTTCGATTCCGGTCAAGGGCATGTACCTTGGTTGTGGGCACATCCCCAGTAGGAGGTGTGCAGGATGCGACTGATCAATGTTTCTCTCTCACTGATGTTTCTAACTCTCTATCCCTCTCCTTCCTCTCTGTACAAAATCAATAAATTATATTTAAAATAAATAAATAAATAAATAAATAAAATGAGCCCACAAATTCTCCATAAACCAAGATGGACAAGCCCCTTAGGAGAGGGGGCACCAGTGCCAGGTCCAGGGCTGAGCAGGGAATCCCTTCTTCTCTCACTGAGGTTCCCCACAGCAGCGGTGGATGGGAGTGGGGAGTGTGGTCAGGGTCAAGCACTGGAGACCACAGATGGGACTGACCAGCCAAAGATCCCATGGGCAGTAGGGAGGACCAGGTGGTTCCTTCAGTGAATCGTTCAGTAAATATTTATTGAGGACCCACTACATGTCAGCACTGTGCACGGGGATCGGACAGTGAATAGAAAAGACGGTGCCTGCCCTTGACGATTGTACAGGCCAGTGAGGACGATGGCCCATCCTGGCGGAGGAAGTAAAGTCCGGTGTCGAAGAGGGCCTCCTGAGGAGGAGTGTGGGGCAGAGGCCAGGCAGACCTCGCCCCAGAGAGAACAGAGAAGTCTTCATCCTCCCAGAGTCTCCGGGATTAGCCTGCAGATCTGGAGATGCACCCTACTGACCCCGCTGTGGCCTCCGAGCCCTCTGTCTCCTCGCCCTCAACCTCTCAGGTACTGGACGTTGGCGCCTAAGAACAGGAAGTCCTAGGAGAGACAAGACAGAACAGGATGGCAAACGCATCCTCTGCTTCAAAAAGATGCTTCTCCCATTTAAAAGGAGGCCCACGTCTGTGGAAACACAAGCTCTGCCAGAAACCAGGTCAGTACATAAATCGCCAGTGTGCCTCCGTCCCCAAGGTCTCCACAAAGCACAGCTTTGCCAGCGACCTTCTCTGAGCGGCGATTAATCTGCCATTTCCCAAGCTGCTGCTTCCGGGAAGGCCTCATAACTGTCCTCTGTGTCACCTAAATGTTCTCTCCTTGGCAAATAATACAACATGTGAGCGGCCGGGGTCTCTGCTCCCACTTCCTCGTAGGTTTCCATCACCCAAAGGGGCAGGGATTCTGCACTCAAGGCAAAGTCCTAGTCTTTCCCACAGTGAGACATCCCCTGCCTTTGGGTGTCAAACGAATGGACAGGATGGAGCTCAAAATTCTAATGAATGAGATAGCACATAATACATCTTCCGATGACTTCCCACGTGCCACACTGAGCTAGACACTTTCGTACTTGGCCTGGTACTGTCCCAGGAGCCCAGTAGGCTAGGGGCTACACCCATTTTACAGAGGAGAAAACTGGGGCCAGCTGCATGAATTGTCTCTCAGTCTTTGCTTGGAACATCCATCTGCCTGACTCCTTGTAAACTCCCAACCGAAGTTGGGTGTTGAGTAGCTCAGCGCCCAAAAGACTTCTGGAAATTTGACTTTCAAATATATCAGATGGCCAGTGTTTCAACCTTCCTGACCACGCCGCTGCCCTTCACTCTCTTCGTAGTGGTGTTTGCTGGATGTTGATGCTGTGCCAGGCACAACGCAGCATCTCCTTCAGTGCTCACCATCCCACCTTACAGATGCTGTCCTAGAAAGACACCCCGGACTGTGAGGCACAGATGGACCATAAAATCCTCGATCAGAGCAGTGGAGAGAATAGTGAAGAATTAGATATATTCCTTGGTCCTAAAATAGTTAAGTAAATTATGGTCCATCTGATGGATGAGGCAGTACTTAATACTGGGTGGGGCGTGGGGGACTAGATTGCAACAGAAAGAAAAAAAGAAAAAAACATGTATGAGCACTAGCAATCCAACTATTCAAAACACAATTTTTTCAAACGCTTAGCAAAATAAAAAATACTGAAGGAAGTATATTAAAATTCAAACGGTGGGTGTATGTGGGGGTAATGGGCCTATGAGAGGGAGCACACCTAACACATATTTATAATAAAGCTCTTCCACTTAAGAATTTAGAAGAAAGTTCAAAAAGCTACAAATGGCTTTTAGAACTTGGCCTGATGGCATATCTAGGCTTACAGTATTTAAAAATGAGCTGTGGTTGCGGCCGCCCCAGGTCACTCACGGTGAGGGGGAGAAGGCAGTTTAGCACTGACCGTGTCACTACCTCCCGCTCCCATAGGAGTGAGTGCCACTTTGGAAGGACAGGTGGATGGCTCCGTGGCATGTAGCATCCCACCCCAGTCCAGGCCTTCCCAGCTGCAGGGCTGGGCTGGGCCTCACCCGCTGAGCTTTGGCCTCTGAACCTGGAACGCTAAACAGCCCCCTCCCCAAACCCCCTGAGCCCACTCACCTTGTGGATCTGGAGAACAGGGTCGTAGAGCTGAATACGTTTCAGCAGAGGAAGGGGGAAGCCTAATGCCAATTTAGCTGGAGGTTGAGGCACAACATTGAGAGAAATTTGTTAATAGCAATTATAGACAAAGAATTTTTTTTAAAAAAAAGGCCTCTGTGCAAACTCTATACACCGCACAGTCTCGTTTAATTATCACCAAAGACTGTGAAGTAGATATGATTATTATTCTCATTTTGCAGATAAGGAAATTGAGCCACAGAGTGGCCAAGAAACTTGTCCTTGCTCACACAGCTAGAAAGGGGTCAAATGGGGATTTAAACCCAGGAAGCCCGAGCTTGCCGCCACGAGGCTATTTGAAAAGAGTGGTAGGCATGGGGCGGGATGCACCCATGAAAAGAAGCTGTGGGCATCTGCCCTCCACCCCCATCTTGCTTCCTATTGCAGCCAAGTGAAACAGGGCTTAGGTCTTTATGAACCTCAATGTTTAAAGGGTGTTGGCAACTGAATCAGAAATGTGAATTTAGAGGGGGGCTGCCTTGTGCTCTCTATATTAACTTGGTCTTTAGTCTTTCCCTTGCCACTTCAGGGGGGCACTTTTGTGAGTCTCTTCTCTAGAAGGAGTTTCCTGTGCTCTGAATTGTTGCCCCAGTCCCCAGCCTTCCTTAAGCCCTGGAGAGAGATGAGGTAGACTTCAACACTCCCATTGCAAAGACAGGCCCCTGAGGCTCATAGGGAAGTGACTCGCCCAAGGCCTCATAGCCTGCAGGAGAACCCTGTTTCCCAACTCCAAGTCCAGTTCTCTTTCCCCCAAAAAGCAGTGTCCACTCTTGACTTGGAGAAATCCATAGTGATACTTACCATTGACCTCCGAGTAGAGAGTGTTGAGAATGTAGTAGTTGAGCAGCGCCTCTAACAGCTCCACCTGGTGGAGAACAGGAGAATGGCACATGTGGCCACTGTTCACCTGATCACAGCATTCTCCACCTGCAGAGAACACTGACCACGTGCGCCATATTGCCCACCAATAAACCTCCACACAGCCACCCTGGAGGTGAGAGGGTGCGGTGTGTGCTGACATGGCAAAAGACTTGGAAAAAGCAAATTTCAGATAGATACCTACGTCAAGATGTACACTTATATGTGTGCAAAAAGAGAAAAATGTTGGAAGACTATACACCCAACCATCTTTCCTCTAGGAAGAACATCAAAGTTTGGCTTAGCCTTGTCTTAAATATTCAAAAAAAAAATTTTTACAGTGAGAATGTTTTCCTGAATTACTTTGTGTAATAAACAAAATTTAAGATACACAAGTTTTAACATTCACTATGTGCCAGGTGTAGGACTCAGAGCATTACATATATCTGCTTCAGTCTTTACAATAACCCCTTTAAGTTGACACCAATGTCCCCATTTCATGGATAAGAAAACTGAGACCATCAGAATGAAAGTGGCTTGATAGACACTGGGCTGCAGGGTCAGAATTTGAATCCAAATTTATCTGATTCTATAGTTCTGGCTTTTTTTTTAAAATCACATGTTCCAAAAACTTAATACTTTTTTGTGAACCTTTACATATGTTTTATTTTATAGAACATTTTGCATGCCATGCCCAGATACAATATTAGTGTGTCATTATCCACTTTATTCTCTGAAAGGAATCGTTCTTTGGGGTCCCTGTGCACAGTGTCTCTCCACACTTTATGTGTTTATTTCCTCTTCGGAAGTACTTAAGGGAAAGTCTGGGAGAGGAGAACAAGGTGAGCGTGGTCAGAGGAGGTCAGTGTCCTTGGGGCGGTGAAGAGGAAAACAACCAGTACAAGTTCAAGTCGTCCCATCTCCTCCTCGGCAGCTGCCATCACCCCACCTTCTCTCTTTTCAGAAATTCCCCCATGATTGCTTCAGCCCACACCAATCTTCCCATTCTCTTTCCTCCTTTAATAGGGGGCTATTTCACCACCTTTTTCTCTTGGTGGACATCATCTCTTCGTTTTGTCTGCCCAGCAATTAATTTCTCTTGTTTTAATACAAGTCCCTATTTTCCTCCGGGGAACCCCCTTTCCAATTTCAGTCCATACTGTTGGGGATTGAAAATTCTGGCTTCAGGAAACCCAGCCTTGGCTGACTGGCCTTGTCATATGTCTGGCCATAGTGATTGGCTAAAGAATGGGCACATGGCTAGGGTTGAGAGCTAGCACAGGGATTTTGTTTTTTTAATGAAACCACAGGAAATTTAGGGTTTTTCACCAATGGGAATAACCTGCCTGAGAATAAAGCCAACACTGATAAAAGGAAACAGAGAGTTGGATATTCTTGATGCATTAATTTGAGCACCTGGGTCCAGCTATGCATGGAATCTCTAGCTTTAGTAGTATTCATTGTCTTTGTTTTGTTGTTGTTTTTTAATCACATGATTCTGTATAGTCCTCTCATATGCCTAAGACATTTTTAGTTGGCTTTCTATTCCTTGCAGTTTAAAAAAATTGTTCCAATAGGAGATTTAATTATATATTGTCTTACATTGGGATGTAGCTTTTGCTTTGCCCTAGGTTTTATGTCCTTGAGAGCTTCTGTACTTTTCTAGGGCAGAGAACAGCTCTTCTCCTTTTTTCTCTTCTACTCTTGGGCACCATAACATTGCTTGGTAAACACTCTGAATTAATCAATACCCCAATCATTTGATAAACAAAAACAATAACTTACATTGAATAGTCCAACTTTAGATTCTTTCAGTTCCACTTGTACCCTACAATAGATCAGAAATGATTCAGAGATGTGGGTATTATGCCCATGGGATACCTAAGCCATGTGGCGTTCCCTGGAAAGAAGGAGGCACTGGCTTGAGAAGGCACATGACCAAGGGTGGGGTAGGGGCAGGAGTGAAAAATATGATTAACTAAAAACAATGATATAACCTTATTGGAAAGACTCAAAGAAGGGAGGTGGGTAGTGTAAAAGAGCTCAATCTTTATCACTTCAGGAAGTCAATATAGCCAATGTCTAAAATTCATAGATTAAGAAAAAGCAGTATTAATACATTCTGTAGAAGATTGGAAGTAATGGGTCTTAGGTGGAAAGGAAGTTGGTGGAAGCAGGGCCAGTGGGGCTAAAGAATTTGGCTAACTGGGGCAAGATTTAAGTTTCCCTCTTGAATGTTGGGCCCCTATTATTGACAGGAGGATCTGGTCACATCCCCACTTCCAGTTACAGAGAATCAGCGAATGCCAGCCAGACGGAGCAAGCCTGGTTGAGCGCCCCCATGTGGGTGGGAGGCTGACTTACTTTTCTGGCTTCAGGAACCCAGTGATCTTGCTGGTGTTGAAGGTCAACGTGGCCGAGAGGTTAGTGGTCTGGAGATTCCAGGGGAAGGAAACAGGTCTGAGTGAGGGAAGCTGTCATGTACTATGAGGACGAGCTGTCTTCTCTAAATAAACAGGTCAATGAATTAAAGCAGGAACTCATCTAGTAGACTATAGACTCCCAGAAGGTTCATTGTAGGTGCTGGATGTTTGAACTTGAACTTGAATATTTTTACTTGAAATTGTTGACGGTGAAAACAAGTAAACTTTGAACAGACTACTGAGAGCAAGTGTAGAGTGCCTGTTCCTGGAGATCTCTAAAGAGCTCATTTCTAGCTATCTCAGGACTAAGGTTCAGCCCTAGGAATAACAGTAATCATGATAGTAATAATAGATTATATTTTCATTTAAAATATATTGATGACAAAAATTTTCATAACAATATCAAATTGTAGATATAGCATTTGGGTGCAATTACCCTTCCAGAAATTTGTCTTGTTGGGTTTCAAACCTAAAAGAAAAGAACAAAATTCTCCGCCCAGTGAGCAAGAGTCCCAAAAGGCTCAGAACCCCTTCTCTAGAAGACAGGGTCCACTGGGAAGGGAGGAACTCTCTCAGTGTTTAACTCAGAGGGAATGTAATCCAGGGACTTGGTTATACAAGTGATGGAATTGCTGAAAAGCCAAAAAATAAATAAATACAGAGTTGAAGTGGCAACTCAGGGATTAGCAGAGGCAGGAAGCTACTTCCACCTCAAGACCAGAAGAACAGGGAGAGCTGGGGTTGTGGGAGCCACTGTGGCGGAGACGCCACTCCCCCGTCTCTGTCCTAGACAAAGAGAGGAGAAAATACTCTGCTTCTTCCTTCCTCCTGCCCTCCATTCTCTTGATAGTGCCTTCGATTGGCTGACCTAGCTGGATGTCAGAGTGCTGCCAGGGATCCTGGGAAATGTAGTCTTCAGGGATCAGCTATAGGTGCAGAGCAAACAGGTCAAAGACCCCTATATTGTCCTTCCCACAGTAGCTTAGACCCACTTGGTGGGAGATAAATACATTAAACAAATAAACCTGCAAACAGCTGCATAAGTATATTCATAGTAAATGTAATGAAGTAAAATAATAGGTGCTACAAGAGAAAAATGACAAGGAGCCTAAGGTGCATTGGGGTAAGAGCAATCAAGAAAGGCCTCTTTGAGCCCTAGCTGGTTTGCTCAGTGGATAGAGCATCGGCCTGCGAACTGAAAGGTCGCAGGTTCAATTCTGGTCAAGGGCACATGCCTGGGTTGTGGGTTCGATCCCCAGTGGGGGACTTGCAGGAGGCAGCCAATCCATGATTCTCATCATGGATGTTTCTATCTCTCCCTCTCCCTTCCTCTCTGAAATCAATAAAAATATGTTAAAAAAAAAAAAAGAAAGAAAGAAAGAAAGGCCTCTTTGAGGAAGTGATAGTCAAGTTGAAATCTGAAGGAATTGGACTGGTAGTGAGTGGGGGGAAAGCACACGGAGAAAAGGAACAGCATTTACAAAAGCAAACCTTACCACGCCAAGCTGGAAGATAAGCTCCCTGGCAGAGTTAGGCAGGAGCACAAAGCCCTCAATCTCCATCTGGGGGGCCAAGGACAGGTTCCCAGGGCTGAAGTTCAGGACGGGGGCAGAGACCACTCTTCCCTGGAGCTCCAAGTTCATGTTGGGGTAGCGTTTGGCTAACTGGGGGCAGAATGGGGAGATTATGTCAAGAGAAGGAAACATGTGGGTTTGCTGGGAGAGCCTGGAGGGAGACAGATAACTCTGAGCATGCTTTCTGGTGGACTTTATTCCCATAAAATGCTCCGTGCCTTTTTCTCTTATCGGTGTCATAGGACACCTTTCCATGAACACAGAGAGTGGTCATTATCATGGCAAAACCTTACAGACAACTTGATGCCCAGTAGGGTTAGATCAGTGACAGCACCCAAGCATTGTATTCCGTTGTGCTTGGATCATGATGGCATTCCTTGGGATTCTCAGATGGCACCAGTAAGGCTGGGCAACCTGTGATCCCAGGAGACCCAGGGCTCAGGCCAGTGCTATTGGGGCTTTGAAAGGAAGAAAGTCCCAAAGCCTGCAGCACTCTGGCCTTCACTGAGGGGCTCATTGCTCATTTTCTGACTCTTGGTCAAGCTGAGAGGAGCCTGGGGGTTTTAAAGAGAGACCCCTGAAGGCTGGCCTGCACCACCAAGGGCCAAGGGAAGCCTTACCTGGGGGACAAAGGCACGGAAGGACTTGGTGGTCAGTCGGATGTTGGAGGTCGGTGGAACCTGCAGTGAAGAGATGCAAAGAAGTATTAGGGTGCTTCTTCCAGAACTGAAGGTCTAAACAGAGAGGGAGAGGTGGTGGATGTTTCGGACTGGAACTTCTCGAATGCCCAGGGTTACCATGGCAGTGACAAGATGCCTGTCCTTCAGTCAACAGGGGTACATGAGACCATGGGTACTCTATGCTCTCCTTGGGATACAGGAGACATGCAGGACCCACTCAGAGGGTTCATGACAGTGAGATTTGCACACAGACCTAGGTTTGGCTCCTGGCCTTGTCACAATGTGGTCTCAGGCCACTCCCTTCACCTCTCTGAGCTTCAACTTCCTCACCTGTGAAATACTATCTAATAAAAGAGTAATATGCAAATTAATCATCACCCCGCTACACCCACAAGCCACACCCACCAGCCAATCAGGAGTGAATATGCAAATAAACCCAACCAAGATGGCTACAGCCACAGAGAGCAGGAGGGAGGCTTGGGTTTCTGCCTGCCCTTGCCGGCCTAGGCCTCCAGTCAAGGCTACAAAGTTTCAATGATAGAAGATACATAAATCCAAACAGAAATGGCGGCAGCCACAGAGCTGGAAAGAGCAGGAGGCTAGGGTTGCCCGTGGCGATGGAGGAAGCCAAGCTTCTGCAGCCCTGGCCGGCCCAGGCCTCCACTCAATGCTACAAAGTTTCAATTATAGAAGATACATAAATCCCAACAGAAATGGCTGCCACCACAGAGCAAGCAGAAGGCTTGGCTCCGCTCCAGGCTACAAAGTTTCAATTGTAGAAGATAAATAACCCCCAGATACCAGGGCCTCCACTTGGGTCGCCAGGGGGCATGGCCGGCCTGCAAACCACCACAGGCCCCTCACCCAGGCCGCCCCATGCCCCAAGGGAGCCCCCACCCTGGTCCAGAACACCCTTCAGGGCAAACCAGCTGGCCCCCACCCGTGCACCAAGCCTCTATCCTATCTAATAAAAGAGTAATATGCAGATTGACCATCATTCCAACACACAAGATGGCTGCACCCATGTGGTCAAAGATCCTGCCCCCATGTGGACACAAGATGGCCACCACAAGATGGCCAGCAAGGGAGGGCAGTTGGGAGGGACCAGGCCTGCAAGAGAGGGCAGTTGTGGGCAATCAGGCCAGCAGGAGAGGGCAGTTGGGAGGGACCAGGCCTCAAGGGAGGGCAGTTGTGGGCGATCAAGCCTGCAGGGGAGGCAGTTAGGGGTGACCAAGCCGGCAGAGGAGGGAAGTTGGGGGCAACCAGGCCTGCAGGGAAAGGCAGTTGGGAGGGACCCAGGCCTGCAGGGGAGGGCAGTTAGGGGTGAACAGGCCTGCAGGGGAGGGCAGTTGGGGGGGACCCAGGCCTGCAGGGGAGAGCAGTTGGGGGGGACCAGACCTGCAGGGGAGGGCAGTTAGGGGAAAACAGGCTGGCAGGGGAGCAGTTAGGCATCAATCAGGCTGTCAGGGGAGTAGTTAGGGGGTAATCAGGCGGGCAGGCAGAAGCAGTTAGGGGCAATCAGGAAGGCAGGCAGGCAAGCAGTTGGGAGCCAGCAGTCCTGGATTGTGAGAGGGATGTCCGACTGCCTGTTTAGGCCCAATCCCACCAGGATCGGGCTTATACGGGCAGTCAGACATCTCTCGAGGGGTCTCAGATTGGAGAGGGTGCAGGCTGGGCTGAGGGACACTGGGTCTCTAGTTGGTTAATAATAGTCCCCACCTATCATGGCATTGCGAGGGTTCCATGAAATGGGGGGGTACAACACATCTGGCACAAGGCCTAGCATATAGTGAGCACTCGATAAAACACAGTTATGTGAAACCATCTGCAAGAGAAAGGACTGCAGCACCAGTGGGATGGGTGAGTCAGATGTGATGATGGAGGAAAAGTCATTCCAGTCATTCACCAGGTGGTCCCTGATTTATCACCAGGGAAACTGGATCATCCAAATGGGACCACCTTGTGTTTCCCCACCATCCTGACATTGTTCACAGGCTACAAGAGCTACTAGAAATAACCTTCTGAAACCCAGAAATATGAAAGACGTGATCCACTGTAAAATTTAGTATCCCTTATACAAAGCCACATTTGAGAAAGTTTTTTTAGAGGTAAGTGCTTTGTTTAGTGTGTCATGAACTTTGTTTCTTCTTTTTACCATGAATCACTAAATCATGTTCCTTTTTACTTTGGCTACAAGGAAGCTCCCAGACAGATATTTATGGGTCCAGTGTCTTCCTAATTGTGCTTTATTTTAAACTTGGTCTTTATTTACTATTCTATGTAACTTTATGCATTTCATTCTCTAAAATCTTTTTTTAAAAACACACAAACTATCAGAATGAGAGAAATTATGAATTAGAATAACAGATCTAGACTGAGGGAAGGAGGAGAGAATAAAATATGGGCAAGCAAACCACAAAGTCTTCCATGATTGTTATAAGAAAGAACTTTGATTTTGAGCTTCCTGGCAGCCAAAGTGAAAAGGGAAATTGTACTAACATATTTTTCCTGGTCCCGGTCTTTTTTCTTAGTCATAATTTATTACTTCACTGATGTAAATCATGCAGAAAGGAAAGAAGGAAGGGAAGCCAGTTTACACCATCATTTGTAAGCATTATTCTGTCACCAGCCTTACCACATCCTCTGTGATGGAGAAGTTCAGGTACCCTGCCTCATGATATACCAGGCTGGCTGTGTTGAAGACATAATCAGAGATGGCAAAGTAGACCATTTGGGTGTGTTCCTCAGGAAGGCTCATGCCAGGAGCAAGGAAAGGAACTGGGGAGCGATGATCACGGTTAAAAATTTCAGCCTGGAGAGAGAAAATAAGGTCCATTTGAATTTTCAACGTTTACCTCAGGCGGGACTTCTGAGCTAGGTAGTCACCTATACAGGTTGATGGGGGGGGGCGGGGGGCCAGGGAAGCAACTGGCTAGAGACACTGCCTGAAACTCCACCATTAAAGACGGTTTCCTTTGGGTCTTTCCTTTCCTGAAGTGTTGCATGTCCAGATTCCCTTAACGAAATACCCACCAGCTTTGGTGTATTAACCCACAAGACCTACTGGCCGGACCTTCTGTTGGACCTCGTCTGCATGGTGGGCAAGGTGAAGCAGAGGAAGGGGAGGGACGGGAGCTACAGGCCTAGGAGTTTTCAGACACTTGTGAGAGGAGCCTGGCTCTGGGAACAGTCCCCACCACTCCAGATTGCCCCGCCCCCAACACAGCTGGAACCACAGGGAGATGAGGACAGAGCTGAACCAGGCGGCCAGGAGGCTTCAGGAAAGAGCTGATCCTGAGGGACAAATGCCTCGCTGATGCAGGATCCACCCAAGCCCCTGCTCCAGGACCCTCACCTTCAACATCACGTCCAGCATTTGGGCTGCTGCCCGAGGGGCCTCCATTAAGCTGTAATCAATGTCAGCGAGACTGTCAATCTCTGTTGTGACTGTGAACCAGGGGAGGGGCAGAATTAGGAGCCAGACAAGGAGAAGGGGTGAGGGCTCTGACTGACCTACACTCCGGTGACTTTCTTCAGAGCCCCCTGCCCCTCTGCCTCCAGACCCTCCACCCAGCCCAGCCCAGGGTAAAGAGCTGCTTCATAAGAAAGAGACCAGCTGGGTCCTTTTGTCCTACTAGTGTATTAGCCATGGGGGGAGGGGTGTGCTCTGCCTGAGCTTGAGTGGGTTCCAGGGACACAAGCACGTGTGCGTGCGCGCGCGCACACACACACACACGCACACACATGCACACACACACCCTGAGGGTGAGAGGAGTACAGGTCTGGCAGCCCATTCACACCAGGAGCTTCATGCCAAGGAAGCTACACAATGAGGAGAATTCTCTAACCAAGGGTATGGCTCCCCAAGTTTACAACTGAGGGGAAACTGGCCTCCTATCAACACAAACCAGTTAGTCAGCATGTCCACAAGGCTCAGACTCTGCCCGCTAACGCCCTGGAGGAACAGGGGATCTATATCTCACACAGGGTTGTCTGTGCCCGCCTGGGCCTCCACTGGAGGGCGATGTCCACAAGTGAGCATAGGGGCCATGCTATCAGAGGACACCTCAGGCTATTTGTCCGGGAGTAAACCACAAACTTTACATGTGCGTCCTGGACGCAGGGTCTCCACTTCTGAGGACTGTTCTACGATACACTCACATGTGCAGGCAAGGAGGTTGGGCGAGGTGGCTCCTTCCCCATATTGGCAATAGCAAAGGAGGGCACCAAGCCTGCATGCCCAGAGTCTGGGGACTTAATAAATAAATGAAGACACAGCCATAGGAGGGACTGCTACACAGCTATTAAAATGAGTTCTGTTACAACTTCATTGGAAAGCTGTTTGGCAGGATCTGATGGTGTTAAACTATGCATACCAGGTGAGCCTGCAATTTCACTCCTAGTGTAACCCAAAGACATGCGTTTTATGAGCTAGAATATTCATAGCAGTGCTATACATAACGGTTTAAAACTGAAACTACCCAAATGACCTTCAACAGTAGAGGGACAAATAAATGGAAGGACTTTGACTCAGTGGAATACTACACAGCAAGGAGAATGAATGAGCTCACTGTATGCAACAATATGGGTCAAATTCATTTTAAGGTTGAACAAAGAAAGCCTTTGCTTTTGATAAAAGACTTTAAGTCCTGCAAGGCTCCATCCATGGACAAAATGCAAACTAACCTTTGCTGGTAGAAGTTGGGGTAGTGGTTACCCTTGAGCGGGGGTAGTGACAGAAGGAGACCCGGGAGGGCAATCATATTCTGTATATTGATCTGGGAGCTGGTATATATGTGCTCAGTTTGTGAAAATTCTTCAAGCTGCTCACTTATAATGGGAGCACTTTTCTCTAAGTATTAACTTCCACAAAGAGATTTTTTAAAATGAGATCAATTTATATGCACTGATATAGAAAGATCTTCAACATATACAAGTTACACAAGGACAATGTCTATCCTGTATACATTAATATTACTCACAATTATGTATATGCATCTATATTCATGAACAAAGGAATATATATAAATGTAAGTTAATATGCACATGTATATGTATATGTATATGTATATGTATATGTATATGTATATGTATATGTATATGTATATGTATATTTGTATATATAAAGAAAATATGGAAGAGGATACACCCAACACAGAGGTTACCTCCTGGAAGAAAATTTGAGGAGAAAAAGGGACTTTTAATTTTTACTTTCTATACTTCTGTCCCACTTAAGATTTTGTAAGATACATATGTGCTCTTATGAGAATTAATAGAAATAAACTGTCCGGTGTGTGTGTGGGGGCACCCTACCTGGAAGAGTTTGGAGATAAGGCTGTAGGTCAGAGGCCACCGATTTCTGGATCATTTCGCAAACCTGAAAGAATGGGAGAGAAAGCCTGGGTGAGTTCCCTGGCTTTGGGCCAGTGCTGTGCTAATTGCTTTAGTCACATTTCACATATTTGCTCATTGATCGTTGATTTTATAAAAACGTATAAGTACTTATTATGTGCCAGGCACTGAACAGACAGAAATAATCAGAGACATTTAGGTCCCTACATGGACCCCAACAGGGACCAATCAGACCTTCCAAAGTCGATCCCAGGGCTGGACATCTGAGTTAGGGAGTCACCTACACAGCCTGATGAGGGGACATTGGCCGGAGGCCCTGCCCTGAGCTCCACCATTACAGACAGTTCTTTTGAGCGGCCCTGGACTCCCGGAATTTAGAGGGGAATAGCAGGACTAGATAGTACGTAGATCTAGCCATCCAAATAAGTGCATATTTAAAGTAGATACTTCCAAATGTCATCACTTAACAGGTTGGCTGGATTGGTCATTGTTCCCTGTTTCCTCTGACTCATTACCACATGGCAGTGAGGTGCTGGAGAAGCAGATTGGCATGTTTCCCAAACTCACCTAGACCCCAGGACTCCAGAAGAAGAAAAGGCACAGAACGCAGCTTGCCACGCCAATCTGTGGGGATGCCTGCTATTCCGATTCAACCACCAGGGGGCACTCAGAGCCAAAGCAGACCTTGGGCCCAGGTGCAGGGATGTAAGTGTGTGTGTGTATTTTCCTCTTTCCTCCTACATTACTTTCTCCCTCCCCAGGCACACACTGCTACAGACACAGCTCCAGGCGTATGATACCTCTGAAATGGGAGTGAAACGTTTTTGTTTTGGCCAGAGATATAAAAATTTGGAGATTTCACATAATTTTTTAAATGGGAAAAACTGACACCATCGCTGCCTTCCCACCCAAGGCAGGTGCTCGTGTGCTTGCCCAGGTAGGAACCGGCTTCTCACCTGGTTCACACGCTCCTGAAGCTTCCTGCCAGGTTGCTGCAGGCATCTAAGTGCTGCTTTTCCTTTTGGCCTTTGTGGGGCAGTGGGGGCCAGGGAGCAAGACCAAGCAGAGGGTGGAGCGGGAGTCTGCTTGGCCCCTGCTTCTCACCCTTGGCCAAGCATCTAACCATTCTCTGCTTTATAGGAAGACTCAGAGTCCAGAGTCCTACGTGTTGGCCCAGCTTACCCACCAACTCTGCAACCTGCGGCAGGTGATTTGTTCTCTCTGCGCCTTGGGTCCACGTATGACTTGAGCCCAGCCCTTGCGTGGCTCTGACATTCTTTTTTCTATTTTATTTTTTATTGATTCCAGAGAGGAAGGTAGAGGGAGGGAGAGATAGAAGCATCAATGATGAGAGAGAATCATTGATTGGCTGCCTCCTGCACGCCCCCCCCCCCTCCCGCCAACAGGAGATTGAGCTCGCAACCCAGGCATGTGCCCTTGGCCGGAATTGAACCCGGGACCCTTCAGTCTGCAGGCCGACACTCTATCCACTGAGCCAAACCGGCTAGGGCAGCTCTGACATTCTTACCTTGCTCTCCAGTATTTTTCGGAATTTGGACTCGATCTGGTTGTGGAAGAGATTCAGCAGCCACCTGGGGAATGGAGCACAGGGCATGGTCAGCTGTGTGCCACTGAACACAGTGTCGGCAGGGCAGCCAGGAAAGCCAGGCCCTGGCCTCCGGCAGGCCGGTTCCTAAAGGAGCCCTCCCTGCCCCAGTGTGGTACCTGCTGTGTCCCAGAGTCCCAGCTCCCAGCACACTCACTGATTCAGGGCATCTGGCATCCCAGCCCCTGCTGTGCCCCAAGCAAATTCCGTAGATTTGGGGGAGGGGCTCAAGAATCCACATTTCCCTAGTCAAGGACAGGCCACTCAAAGACACTTGCCCAAGGGCTTGTATGTTTTTCATAAACTCTCCTTTGGCCAGAAGCCCTGGTGTTCCTCCAACAGCCCAATTTTATTTGCATGAGGTAGTTCCTGAAAACTTCTGGTGGAAATGGCTCACCAGTACTCCTGGCTTGAATCTGCGTCTGTTAATCTGTTCATCTCAGCCGTGTTGGGCTCAGGCATTATGCCTGGACCTTTGTGCTTGTCAGAGGCCAGGTCGCTGGCTGGCTGGACCTCGGGCTGCAGCCAGGGGTCAAGCTGGCCACTGCTCCTTTGGTGACCTACCCCAAATCTCCCGACATGTCCACCTCCACATCACGGATGTGGGTGCTGCAGCTGGAGGTAGTGACCGTGGGCCTCCCTGAGGGCTCGCTGCCCAGGACCAGGTTGACGGAAATGGTGATGCCCTTGACGCACATGTCAAAGGAGCCGTGTAGCCTCCTGGAAGAGATGAGAGAAGAATGGTGGATTCCTAGGCTAGATCAGCCACTATTTAGGGGGAAATCAGAAGCTCAGTTCTCACCCCAAAATAAGTGGAACTGGAGCAAAAATTTAATTACAAAAAATTTTACAAATATTTATTACAAAGCAAAGATGTATTACAAAGAAGTCCATAAAAGATCTATAACAAGCATGTCAAACTCGCAACCCGTAGGCCACATGCCTTGTTTATTTGGCCCGTGTTAGCCTTTGAGTTTGACATGCTTGATCTATAAGAAAGCCTGGGTTCGCTTGTTTATAGTCAGGGATGGGCAAAGGCTCTCAGAAGCCACTAAGGAAATGGTCATACACTTGCCAGCACAGAAAATTAAAACTTCAGTGAACAAAAAATGCCACAGGCAAAGTAAAAACACACAAAACTGCATCATGAGTGAGCCAGAGCTAATTTCCTTAGCACATGAGCTCATTTCCTTAATACACAAAGAACAAGCTTATACTAATTAATAAGGAAAGGACAAACCAACCAAAAAGAAAAGAGAGATCAAAGATGTGAACAGGAAGTTTGACTGCAAATAAGCATGTGAAAGTTATTAAAAATAAAAATCACAGTGATGCCAGCTTCCACCTATCAGATTGATGAAACTTTTGAAGTTTTAACCGCCGGTGCTTGTGAAGGTATGGGCCACAGAAGCCCCAGGCGCTATGTCTGGGTGAACACCTCTGGAATACAAATTTGTGGGATCCCTCCTAATTACACACACATCTTTGGCCCAGTAACCTGACTTCTAAGCCTTTACTCTGTGGCTCTTCTGGCCAAGATATATGTGGGGGGCAGCTCACTGAAGTGTCATGAGTAATAGTAAAAAAAAGAGAAAACCACCTATAGGTCAACTATATGGGAAGGTTCAGTGAGTTGTGGGCATCAATGCTATGCAGCCTTTAAAAAGCATAAGGCCAGGGAGAAACCAAGATGGCGGCATAGGTAAATACCTGAACTGCTGCCTCACACAACAATTTCAAAACTAAACTAAACGACAAAACAGACATCATCCAGAACCACAGGAAGGCTGGCTGAGTGGAAATTCTACAACTAGAAGGAAAGAGAAAAGCACACTGAGACTCACAGGAGCTGCGGAAGGCAGAGGTATGGAGGCGTGAGTGCGTGTGCAGCGAGGGCTGGCAACTGAGTACATGGCTGGCTTTCTCAATCCGGAGGGAGACAAAAGCTCCCGACTGCTCTGAACTCCAGTTCTGGGCAAGACTCTGGGGGCCCAGACTCATACAGGGAGAAACTAGAGCCAGGGGTGGGCAAACTTTTTGACTCGAGGGCCACAATGGGTTCTTAAACTGGACCGGAGGGCCGGAACAAAAGCATGGATGGAGTGTTTGTGTGAACTAATATAAATTCAAAGTAAAGGAGCGGAGGGGAGACCAAGAGAACCGGATAGAACAGCCGGATCCGGCCCATGGGCCATAGTTTGCCCACGGCTGAACTAGACTGTCTGGCAGCGGGAGGAACTCGAGGGCGGCTTTCTCTCAGAGGTGCCTACAGCGATTACCACGGGACACTGAGACCCAGGGGCCTCTTAGGGCAGGGCTGACCGTTAGCCATTGCTGCTTGCTCCACCCTGAGACTCCGCCCCATCCAAGCTGAGCACAGATGCTTTTGCATATGAATGGCCTGGTCCTTTGAATTCTAAAGTTACCTAACAAACTGCAGCTGAGTCAGAGAGAACCAGAACATCCAAAAGAAGGCCAAAGGCCCCGCAGCAGCTTGCACTGCTTCACAGCTGGGCCTCATCTGGGCACCTCCAAACCCCAAACCAAGAAGAGGAATCTGCAGATCTCTCCGTAGCTCCTGCTGGGTGGCCTCAGGCAGAGGCTAAATTAGCACCTCCTTGGAGATGCAAGAGCCAGTGTACCCAGGGGTCAGAGTAGGACCATCCAGATTACAATTCCTCAGATCCAAAAGGGACACACTCAGGGGGCAGACTCAGTGAGCACCAAAGCCCCACTGAAGCAAATCTTGTCTCATAAGGGTATCTCCAGCACAGAAGTTCTCCCATCATAGACACAGCTGATCCTCACAGCCAATTGGCCTGGAGGTCAATTCCCCCCAGTGATTCCAACTTTCTTTGTTAAGAGAGGCAAAAAGAAAGAGTAATAAATTGTAACTATCATTTCAACATGTAATCAATCTAAAAATTATTAATGAGGTTTCTTGTGTTCTTTTTTGTACTAAAATCTTCAAATCTGGGGTTTCACACAATTGTCCCAGCCACTTTTCAAGTCCTCAGTAATGGCATGTGGCAGAAGCTGCTACACAGACAGTGCAGGTCTAAAGGCTTAACTAATCAAGGCTTAACTACAACAAGACTGTGCACACAGCCCACAAAGGGGTGCACTATGAATGTCCACCTCAGGTAACTGGGGAGGCTGAGCCACTGGGCCCTATAGGACACCTAGCACACAAAGCCACTCTATCAACTCAGGGAAGCAGCCAAAATGTGGAGACAAAGAAACAGGTCACAAATGAAAGAAATGGAGGAAAGCAAATGACTGGATATAGAGTTCAAAACCAAGTTATAAGGTTTTTCAAGAATTTCCTAGAAAAGGCTGATAAATTTAGTGAGACCCTTGAGGATATGAAAAAGGACCAACTAGAAATTAAGTATACACTGACTGAAATAAAAAATAATATACAGAGATCCAACAGCAGACTAGAGGATCGCAAGAATCAAGTAAAAGATTTGAAACACAAAGAAGCAAAAAACACCCAACTGGAAAAGCAAAAAGAAAAAAGAATCCAAAAATATGAAGATAGTGTAAGGAGCCTCTGGGACAACTTCAAGCATACCAACATCTGAATTATGGGGGTGCCAGGAGAAGAGAGAGAGCAAGATACTGAAAACCTATTTGAAGAAATAATGACAGAAAACTTCCCCCACCTGGTGAAAGAAATAGACTTACAAGTCCAGGAAGCACACAGAACCCCAAACAAAAGGAATACAAAGAGGACCACACCAAGACACATCATAATTAAAATGCCAAGGGCAAAAGACAAAAAGAAAATATTAAAAGCAGCAAGAGAAAAACAGTTAGTTACCTACAAGGGAGTACCCATATGATTGTCAGCTGATTTCTCAACAGAAACTATGCAGGCCAGAAGGGAGTGGCAAGAAATATTCAAAGTGATGAATAGCAGGAACCTACAACCAAGATTACTCTACCCAGCAAAGCTTTCATTCAGAATTGAAGGTCAGATAAAGAGTTTCACAGATAAGAAAAAGCTAAAGGAGTTCATCACCACCAAACCAGTATTATATGAAATGCTGAAAGGTATTCTTTAAGAAGAGGAAGAAGAAGAAAAAGGTAAAGATAAAAATTATGAACAACAAATACATGTCTATCAACAAGTGAATCTAAAAATCAAGTGAATAAAAAACCTGAGGAACAGAATAAACTGGTGAATATAATAGAACCAGGGGCATAGAAAGGGAGTGGACTGATAATTCTCAGGGGGAAAAAGGGGTATGGGGGTGTAGGAAGAGACTGGACCAAAATCGTACACCTATGGATGAGGACAGTGGGGGTGGGGTGTAAGGGCAGAGGGTGGGGTGGGATCCGGGTGGAGGAGAGCTATGGGGGGAAAAAAGAGGAACAATTATAATAATCTGAACAATAAAGATTTATTTAAAAAAATAAATAGAATAAGGCCAGCCCTGGCTGGTGTGGGTCAGTTGATTGGATCATTGTCCCATAAATGAAAAGGTCCAGTGTTCGATTCTCGGTCAGGGCACATACCTAAGTTGCATGTATGGGAGACAACCAGTCCATGTTTCTCTCTCACATCAATGTTTCTCCCCTCTTCCTCTCTCTCTAAAATCAATGAACATATCCTCGGATGAGGAATTTTTTTAAAAAGGCCAAAGGTAGTCTATCTATACAATGGGCTATTACTCATCCATACAAATAGATAAAGTCCTGATGTATGCTATAATGTGATGAATCTCAAAAATATGATGCTAAGTGAAAGCAGCCAGACACAAAATGTCACATATTGTATGATTCCATCTATATGAAATGTCCAGAATAGGCAAATCCATAGACAGAAGGCAGGCTGGTGGTTACCTGAGGGTAGAGGAGGGGAAAATGAGGAGTGACTGATTAATGGATATGAGGTTATGTCTTGATGTAACTAAATGTTTTAGAACGAGACACAGGTGGTGGTTGTACCAACGCCACTGACTTATATACTTTGAAATGGTTAATGTTATATTCTGTGAATTTCACCTCAATAAAAATAATACATTGGAAAAGAGGTTAAAAAAAATGAGGTAGATCTTCATATGCTCCTATGAAGAGATCTTGAAGAATATACTTCAGTGAAAAAAGCCAGGGTGGAAGAGGTGTGGTCTGATTTTTTTCATATATATATATATATATATCCTATTTATGCACATTCCCTCAATTCCAATATATATTGAGCATCTTGCTAAAGCATTGTTGTCCAACAGAAATATAATGTGAGCCACATTGATCATTAAAATTTCCTAGTAGCCATGTTAAGAAAGGCAAAAAGAAAGAGTAATTAATTGTAACTATCATTCCAACATGTAATCAATCTAAAAATTATTAATGAGGTTTCTTGTGTTCTTTTTTGTACTAAAATCTTCAAATCTGGGGTTTCACACAGTTGTCCCAACCACTTTCCAAGTCCTCAGTAACGGCATGTGGCAGAAGCTGCTACACAGACAGTGCAGGTCTAAAGTGGAAATACGGTCAGGTGCCCCAGAAGAGATTGGACAGCCCTCTTTTAGGGGGTGAATTGTGCCCTGCCCCCAGCCCATAGGTAGAGGGTCTAAACCTCAGTACTTCAGAATGTGACTGTACTGGAGACAGAGCCTTAAAGGGGTGATTAAGTTAAAGCGAGCACACTAGGATGGGCCCTAATCCAGTCTGACAGGTGTCCTTGTGAGAAGAGGAGTTAGGACATACGCAGAGACACCCGGGTGCATGCACAGAGGGGTGACCATGTGAGGACTCACAGAGGGGCGGCCATCTGCAAGCCAAGGAGAGGACTCAGAAGAAACTAGATCTTCTGACACCTTCATCTTGGACCCCTAGCCTCCAGACATGTGAGAAAAATAAAATTCTGCTGCTTCAACTGGGAGTCTGGGATATTTCGTAATGGGAGACAAACCCACCTTCCATCCAAGGACCCTGGAGGTTCAAAGTGCCTGGGGAGCCTCCCTTGACCAATGGCAAATGGGAAGACATGTCACCTATCTGCGTTGGGGTAACTCAAAGGGGTGATCCATCCACACTATCCCCAGAGGGTCTCAGGAGTGTCTTCCTTCCCTTCCTGCCTCACTTCCCCCAGCCCCTATGGGTGCTTCCTTAGGTCATTTCCCAGATAAAGTACTTTCACTTGAAGCCTTGGGGTCTGCTGTTGGGGGAAGCAAACCAAGAAAACACAGTATTATCTCACTTAGCTCATGGGCAACCCCATCAGGGAGGCAGAAGATGGGAAGAGATTGGTCCAAGAGCCAGGACTTGGAACCGGGGGGGTGGGGGTCTCTGGCCTTGGACTCCCTCCATCCACCACGTGGCCTTCTGATGAGTGAGGAACTCCTTGGATCCGAGAAGAATGGGACCAAGGCCAAGGGTTCGAGAGCCTGGGAGTCGGGCAAACTTACAGGAATGACTTGCGCACCTTCCACTTGCCCTGGACCCGGATGGAGGAGTCGGAGATGGACAGGCTCAGGCCCTGGCCAGGAAGGGGTGTCAAAGCAGAGCTTAGCAGCTCACAGCTGTGGATGTTCAGGCTGAGGAGAGAGACACGGAGGGCAGCATCAGCCCTGGCAGGGGCCTTGATCTCGCCTTTTACCTTTCCCCAGGGGGGACTGGACCAGCAGGGCTGCTTCAGGCAGGTGTCTGGTTACCCCCACTTACCAAGTGCCTGCTGTGTGCCCCACACCAACCACACAGCCACGCAAGCACCTTGCATCCATTGTGTCACTTAGCCTCACAGAGGGGTCAGGACTATTCTCATTCCCTTTTCACAGAAGAGGAAATAGAAACTCATAGAAGAGAGGCATTTGCCCAAAGTCACACACTCAGGATCAGAGCCTACAAATCTCATGAATCTGGGTGGGATCTGAGTACGGCCCATGGACACACCCCTCTGGGTTTGCACCTCCTTCCCCCTGCCATCCCCTCCCTTAACACATTCGGGTGTGTGTGCGTGGGGAGTGGGGCAGGGAGTGGGGATCAGATTCAGGGAAGGCCAAGGGCAGCTGGAGTAAAGATGCCCAAAGGGCTGAGGGCAGCAAACCAAGATGACACACTGTTGTGGGCCATCAGTGGGAAAAGAATGGCCAAGTTCCATTTTATTTGCCTGGCAATGAGTAGGTGCTCAATAAACTCTTGCTGATGGACTGAATAAAAGAAGGAAGGAAGGAAACAATGGTTGTGAGCAGGGAGGGAGTGATGAGCTGTGGGCTCAATTCCCCTCCTTTCATTGTCTGCCCCTCAAACACTGTCTCATGCCCTTTTTTTTTTTTTTTTAGCATCAGTTGCTCATCTATATATATAAAAGACTAATATGCAAAGTGTTCCCTCAGGAGTTTGACCACTCGCTATGACATGCGCTGACCATCAGGGCGTGGCACAGAAGGAAGGAAGGCCCAAGCTGGCAGCCGGAGGCCCCAGTTGGCCCTGATCGCCAGCCAAGCCTAGGGACCCTACCCATGCATGAATTTCAGGCACCGGGCCTCTAGTATATAATAATCCTTTGAAGACTCAGCTCAAATGCCACCTCCTCTGGGAAGCCTTCCTTGACTCTTCCAGATGTCCAAACCTCAGCTCTAACCCTTGGGCTACTGTATCTAAAGTTTAAGGTCTATCTTCCCTTCCAGGGGGTCAGACTGGAGCCTGGGTTATTATTACCCACAGGAGGTAGCAGTGTCATCCCCATTTCACAGGTAAGGAAACTGAGGCTCAGGTCCACAGTCAGGATGTCTTCATTTATATTTGTTTCATGAGCAAATAGAGGAGCCAGTTCCCTCCCTGAACTTCCTTCTGAACTCGGTGAGAAACTATGCCACTGTCTGTCCCAGAGGGGTCCTGACCCAATCCTTGGGCTCTCCCGCCCTCTCCAGGCTCCCACCCCTGCCCAGCCGGCTCGGGCTCCCAGCAGAAGGGAGCCCCACCTGTGGAACTCGTAGTGCCCACGTCCAACATGTTTGATCTTGAAGTCCCCAGTGAAGTCGGGCAGCATGATGCTGCGCAGCTCGCTCTGCAGGGCCACCAGCCCCTCCTTGGCCACTGCAGAAAGGAAGGAGCTGAGAGTCAGCCTAGTCGACCTGCCTCCCTCCCCTCCAATCCCTTCAGAGGCTCCCACCACCTAGGGAGAGATGCCGACTTCCTTACTAACGCTCATTCCAGTGACGGGTTATTGAGCCCTTCTGCAAACCAGGTGGCTTGAGAAACACTCAGGCTATCACGGCATTACATGGGTTACATGCCCATTTTGTGGATGAGGAAACAGAATGCCTGTGTCAGCAACTCCAAGAGGGGAGAAGGGCTGTGTGCTTGTGTGGGTGGTTCTCGTTCCTTCATGGCATCTAGCCTGAGTAGAAGAAACTGTCAGGATCTTAGGGAGAGAATCCAGGCTTTGGCATCTTTCTGGCTGGGTGAGCTTGAACAATTCCTCAGCCTTCACTTTCTCCATCTGTCAAAATGCAGTGAGCATACTTTCCTCCTTGGGGTGAGCGAGGATGAAAGGAAACCCCCGCAGAGCACACAGGGGCTGGGAGGATCAAAAGCACCCCTGGCGTGGTGCCTGGCACACAGCAGGCCTCAGCAATGCCGGGAACAGCGAGGCGGGTTATATAGTAAAAAGACTGGAAGGACAAAAAAGTCCAACGCCAGAGAACAGGTTAAATAAACATGGCACATTCACACGCGGAAAGGGACAAAGGCAAATTTTGCTTGATTTAGGGTTTCAGTATAAACAGGACCTTCTGTTTGTTCTGAAATATGAGGGAGCCAGGATTCTGCCCTCAGGGAGGACATGCCTACACCGCTGACCAAGGGTCTGCCTCTTTTCAATGTGCATTCCTCCCTTGACAAAAGCATGTGCTGGTCCCTGTGCAGAGTGCTACCTTGCCTCTGGCTAATTCCCACTTACCTTTTCTACCTCCCCTCCTCAGGAAGACTTCCCTGACTTCCTTCTCTGCTCCCAGCCAGTCTGGGGTCCCAACAACCTTGCTTGAGGGAATGTTATTACCCCATTTAATAGATAAGGCAATCGAGGCTCCATGAATAAGGAGCTTCCTTTGATCAGTTCTGCGGGGAGCAGTGTATAAATACCCCAGATCCCTTGCCCCATGGATGAATGAATTCTGATGCGTTGTTTTGGCATCTTTTAAAAAATACTTCTACTTTTTTGCCCATTCTTTCAATGGAGGTATAAAATATGTAAAGTACCCAAAGGGCACTAATCGTAAGGGATTGCCAGGTAATTTTAAAGCTTCGATACACACCTGTAACCACCACCCCAGCTGAGAGGCAGGCAGCACCTTCCCAGCACCCTGCAGGCTCCCTCCTACCCCTCTGGGTCTCCACTGGCCAGAGGTAACCACCGTTCTGACTTCTAGTTTTCAGGCACGTATCTTCAAATTTTACCAAGAGTTTCCCCAGTGGAATTGTTGCAGTCCCTGGGTGGGAGCTGGTTTAATAACACCCCCCTCCTGCCCTCTGCCTTCACCCATCTTTCGTTGCCTCTCCCCTATGGTGTGTCCTGAAATCAACTACTTGCACCCAAATCCTTGTGTCTGTTGTCTGGCGAGAACCCAGCTAAGACAAGTAAGTGCCTGAGCGACTCAGCGGTTGGGTGATGAGGCCAGAGTTCGAGCCAGGGCCGCCTGGCCAGGAAGGCCGCATGGCCGGAGGAAGAGCGCCCTGTCTGTGCACTGCCAAACCCAGAGCAACCTGGTGCCGAGCAGGTCAGCCAGTCCAGCTCTCAGCCATCGCTCCTTACCATACTGCAGGCCCTGGTCGGTGATCCTGGCGACCAGGCCCGGGTTGGCCCCCGGGGCCCCTGGGGAGGACGCGAGCAGCAGCCCCAGCAGCAGAGAGGGCAGGACCCTGGCTGGGGCCCCCATCCTGGAGTTCTGGTGGATGGGCAGGACTGCGCAAGTGCTGGCGGGGCCCAGCTTCCTTAAGTAGCTGCTGCGCTGGCTGAGGCAGCTCCCGGGTGGGGACAGGTTCCTGGAATCAGGACCGGACGGGGAGGCACAGGGCCTGCAACCTGCTTGCGACACAGCTGGGCTCACGGGTCATACTTAGATGCCGGTTGCTGCTGCCCCAGGGTCAGAGGTAGGTCGGCCTGGCCCCAGGTGACAATATCTGTCCACCCTGCCCACACAAAGACCCATGTTCATTGCTGGGAAGGCCCGGGTTTACACACCAGGGGACTGACCCTCAGAGAGGCCTGGTCACATGCTCAAGATCCCACACCCAGGAAAGGGCAGAGCTGGGAGTCTAAGTCAGTCTGGCACCTCCAGATTCTCTCTTCTTTGTACTCCACTCTGTTTGTTTAAGAAAGAATCATCCCCACCCCCACCCCACCGTGGGGAAACAGGCTTTCTCCAACCTTGGTGGTAGTAACATTTCAGGAAGGTCACAACGGCAAATCAGTGAACACCTGCAGGCCCAGCCACCTGACCCAGAACTAAGTCAGCGTACCAACGTGTCGCTGCTCCAAGTGCCCATTGCTGCGCTGTGTGAAACAGGCAAGGAGGAGGGGACCCGACCTAAAGCGTCCCACAAAGGGCATTGGTGACGTTAACGACGAGACAGCCATTGAAAGCGAGGCTGCAGCAATCAGTGTACTTCCTGATAAGGAAAGAGGGCCATGAGGGGTCAGTTTCTAATGGCACCGTATGGTGAGGTTCTGTTTCTTTGATCTATTTCCATGTTTGCCAATCAGGAAAATCCTTAGCAAGGAGTTATAAGAGATTGTCTCTGGTTGGATGGGCAGGATTATAGGTATTAAAAAAAATCCTTTTGCCCTGGCTGGTGTGCTAAGTGGTTAGACTTAGAGCATCAGTCCATGCACTAAAGGGTCTTGGGTTTGATTCCCATTCAAGGGCATGTACCTGGGTTGCAGGGTTGATCCCTGGTCAGGGCGCATGCAGGAGGCAACCAATTGTATGTCTTTCCCACATCGATGTTTCTCTCCTCCTCATCCCTACCTCCCTCCCTCCCTCCCACTCTCTCTAAAAACAAAACAAAAATCAATGGAAAAATTATCTTTGCTGAGGATTAACCAAAAAAATATTTAAATAAATAAAAATAATAAAAATCTTTTTGCTTGTTGGTATTTAACATTTTAATTTGGGGGAGGGCATGGTTCTGGATAATATTGTATTTGCAGTAAGTAAAGACGATGAAATTTCATTTGGGAAAACAAAATCTATAGTAGGGGTTGTGCTAAACTCTTTGGGGTCCCCAAGGACTCCCTATATTTGTGAGTTTTGTTCTACCCTCATCTACGGGAAGCCTTCCCTAATCTCCCCCAGGTTTTCCTGGATTAGAGAAAGTCGGCCTCTGCGGTCCCAGAATCCTCTGCACTTTCTCCATCACAGCATTACCATGCTCTTTTGTCTCATAACTGTGGTCCTTTAAAAATACGGACAAAAATTCTTTGCTACTCCTCCCATCCAAAGCGGGAGTCTCTGTGCCCGCCCTTGAAACTGGGCGGGTCTTTGTGACTGCCTCAACCAATCAAATGGGATGAGGTGACAGTGTCTTCCCAGCGGGTCACGGGTCACGAAAGGCACTAGAATTGGGATTAAGAGGGGAACTTCCCACGCTGAGCACACAGCCCAGGCCTCTCAGCTCCGCCCCGGTGCTCCTGGAGGCAGGGTTGAGAGGACTCAGCCATCCTGGGGGCTTCTGCTTCCTGGGCTCAGCCTGCCGGGCTGGGGACCGGTCCTTTGCTGGGAGTCAGGAAACCAGTGTCCCAACCTGGCTCAGCCCTGCCTGGCCTGGGACCCTCAGCAAGCCTTGTGTCCTCCAGTGCCTCAGCTTCCCTCTGTAGAATGAGGACAGGGCAGGTGACTCCCCTGGGCCCTTTCACCCTTGGAGAGTGGGGAGAGGACAGTGTGAGAGTGAGGACCCCATGGGGCATAGGGGTTCATCTTCTGGTGGCAATTGGAGGATGTCCCAGGCTGGGGGCCATTTGTGGGGGCTGGGGGAATTCCCACGGTGCAAACATTGGACCTTAGACCTGCCTGGCCAGCATGCCATGTGGCCTCGGGCCAGGCCTCCACCCTCATGGGTGCTCCCCCTGCTCAGGGTGCCTTGGTGACTCATCAGGGCCCCCAGCAGCAGTGTGACCCCAGTGCTGGTCAGAACCCCCGGGCCTTCCTCCTACCAGGCTGTCCACCCACTTCTGTGAAAGCCACAGCTGCCACCGCCCTGTCACCAGGAAGTCCCACAGCAGTGAACATGCTCCCCCTTTCAAAAGAACAATATTTACTGTGTTCTGATTACAAAGGTTGAAAAGAATTTAGAAAACCCAGAATTTGGAAACCACAGTGCTTGGAATACTGAGTAGATGTAGGAGATAGTTGTTTAGTGAATGAACAGCCGAAACCAGTTTGGCTCAGTGGATAGAGCGTCAGCCTGCGGACTGAAGGGTCCTGGGTTCGATTCCGGTCAAGGGCATGTACCTTGGTTGCGGGCACATCCCCAGTGGGTGGTGTGCAGGAGGCAGCTGATCGATGTTTCTCTCTCATCGATGTTTCTTGCTCTCTGTCCCTCTCCCTTCCTCTCTGTGAAATATCAATAAAATATATTTTAAAAAAATAAAAAAATAAATAAAGAGTGAATGAACATACAGCAGAACATAGTGCACGGTCAAGGGTGTGGACTCTGGGACCAGATGGCCTGGGTGTGAACCCTAACTCTCCCACGGGGTACTTTGGGCACTCTGTGACTCAGTTTCCCCACCTGTAGTTGGGCTCAGCCACAGGTGGTCAGAGAGTTCTGGCTATGGTTGTGCCACCCCTGAGCCCCTCACCAGTCTTCAGCCCTCACTGGGCTTGGACGCCCCGACTCCATTTTTGCTCTTCAAGCTTAGAGATGCCAGTTCCTGGGGCCACAACTTCCTTCACCAGTTTCCTTAAGCCTTTCTCCCAGCCTCTTCATTTGAATCTCGAGAGTCATCTGAGCTGGATTCCGGTTTCCTGCCTGGACCCTAATTGGCACAATTAGTGTGCGGATCTTTTGTAGCAAACGCCTTTCTCTTGTGGAGAGCTCTGAATTCTTTTCCAAAGTCCGCAGGTCTCGCACAGGGACAGTGGGCTGGGAGAGAGAGAACTAAAAATACGCAGAAACGAATGCCACAAAGAGAGTCTCGGGGCCACTGAGAAAGCCCTTGTGGAGAGCTGACATTCTGCTGGACCCTGAAGGTCACGCGGAGGTTTTGTGGAGGAGGGAACTGCTTGCAGTGGGAAGCACAGACAGCCAGGGAGCCTGTGTCTTTGTCTGGGCCCCTCTGCTGATGGGCTGTGTGACATGGGGCCAACCATGCCCCTCTCCGATTCCCACTTTCCCTCCAAGTACAGATGACGGTGTTGGACCAGGACAGCATTTCTTGAATCCTCCAGGGCTCCTGTTTATTTATTTTTTAAGTGTATTTTTATTGCAATATAATTGACCTATAAGGGTAAGGCATATCACTTGTTGATTTGATATATTTACATATCCTATATAATAATAGTCTAATATGCAAATCGACCGAACAGCAGAACAACCGGTGGAACGATTGGTCACTATGATGTGCACTGACCACTAGGGGGCAGACGCTCAACACAGGAGCTGCCCCCAGCCCGCAGTCCCCAGGCCAGTCAAGGCAGGTGCCAGCAGGCACTACCTCTCCCCACCCCCCCCCCCTCCCGATCGCCATGCCAGTCTCCCTGCAGATCAGCCCTGATCACCGGCCAGGCCTAGGGACCCTAATCATGCATGAATTTCGTGCACCGGGCCTTTAGTTGTAATATGATGGCCACTGTAGCATGAGCTGACACCTCTATCCGTCATATAATGATCATTTTGGTTTTGGTGGTGGGAACAATTACAATCTAGTCTCTTGGCAACTTTAATGTTCATAATACAGTGGTGTTGTCTCTAATCACTCTGCCATGTATTAGATCTCCAGGACTTATTTATCTACTAGTTCTAAGTCGCCTTGAACACCATCTCTCCTACTCACCCACCCCCAGTCCTTGTAACCATCAGTCTACTCTCTGTTTTTATGAGCTTGGCTATTTAAAATTCCATTTGTAAGTGAGATCATACAGTTTTTGTCTTTCTCTGTCTGACTTATCTCCCTTAGCACAATGCCCTCAACTTTCATCCATGTGTTGCAAATGGCAGGCTCTCCTTCTCCCTCGTGGCTGCAGAGCATTCCGTTGTATACACATACCACACAACTACTGCATGCGGAGAAAAGGACACTCCCGTGAACTGTTGGTGGGACTGTACATTGGTGCAGCCCCGATGCAAAACAGTATGGAGGTTCCTTAAACAATTAACAATAGAACTACCATGTGACACAGCAATTCCAGGGCTGGGTATTTATCCAAAGGAAATGAAAACAGGATATGGATGAGATATCGGCACCCCCATGTTCATTACAGCATTATTCACAACAAGATCGAGAAACAACCTAAGTGCCATGGATGGATGAATGGATACGGATGTGGTATATATACACCAGGGATCTTGTTTAAATGCAAATTCTGATGCAGGAGATTCCTTTGGGGGCCACGACTCTGCATTTCTAACAAGCTCTCAGGTGGTGCTGATCTTGGACCGTGCTTTGAGTACAGGGACTAAATGAGCTCCAAGTTCGCAGTTCTTCACTTCTATTTTCAGTGCACTTTCCCCTGACGGTGCCCACACTCCTGAGAGCATCAGCTCTTGCTGGAAGACAAAGATGTTATGAAGACCTGTGGTTCTGGATCTCAGTAGGGTACTTTGAATTTGAGGCTTTAATATTGTTGGCAGCCCCTCTCCTAGCGCTCTCTCTCTCTCTCTCTCTCTCTCTCTCTCTCTCTCTCTCACACACACACACACACACACACACACACACACACACACACACACACACGAGCCCTGAGGCATGTGGATGTACAGAAGAAAAATAGGAATGTCAGTGACAATCCAGTGTGGTTTAAAGCTTGTGTATCACCTACTTGGGATGCTAGGAGACCCACTTGAGCAGGGCTGTCCGAATGGATACACAGCCCCTCACCCCAGGGGGACCCCAAGGAACCTGAGAACCCTCCCATCTCTCCCTCCCCATCCCCTTTGTCCCTGCAATTGGCAGCATCTAAAATCCCAGCAGTGGCCTCAATTTCACTGGGTCTTGATAGCTTTGGGGACCCTAAGGAGCTTCTGTTAAAATGAAAATTTCTCAGCCAGAAATTCTTTAATATTTGCCAGAGCTCACTTTATTGGATTCCTTTCCCGGAATTCCAGAGGGCCCTTGCTTCTACAGATGGTGAAACTGAAACCGAGAGGGGGAGAAGACTGGCCCAAGTCACACTGTGGGCCCAGCCCTGAGCCCTGCTTTCTGGCCATCCAGGCAGGCAGCTCTGGATTGTTCTCTGAGAATCACTGACACAGTGGCTTAGAGTCACTATGAATTCAGACATGAATTCAAATCCTAGGTGATTTTGAAAGTAAATATTTACTGAGCACCTATAATATGCCAGGCATTGGAACTGCAACGATGACAAGTCCTTATAGTATAGAGAGAAGGATTTACTGGATTTACTCATATTTAGAGCTAACTTTGATTACCACTTGTCAGGTCCCGGACCCACAGATTGCACATATATTTGATTCCCATAACCACCCTGTGAGGTAGGTATTATTATGATTCAGATAAGAAAAATCCAAGCCCAGAGAGTTAATTGCCCAGGTTCACCCAGCTGATAAATAGCAGAGCTGGGATTTGAACCCACAGTGTCTGGGAGCGCAGCTCATAACCACCATGCCATGAGCTTATTAATAATACCACCGATTCCTCCCAACAACCTCACCCCAAAGACAAAGGTGAGGTTTTCCTTCTACTTTTCAGAGGAAGAAATAGGGGATGGGAGAGGGAAAGTAACATCTGGACAGTTGTGCAGCCGTGCAGAGCTGCGTAGACTTTGAAACTAGGACCTGGTGCTCCCTAGCCCAAGCTCTGAGTGACCTGGAGCGGGCCACAGCACCTCCCTAAACCTCAGACTCTGCATCCGGAAATGGGGACCCCTTGTCTACTTTCAGAGTCGTGAGGGTTAGATGAGATAATAAATGTGAAGAGATTGGCCCAGGGCTGGGGCACTCATGGCCTCTAACGGGATGTGGCGAAATGCTGAGCACGGTGTTAGTCTCTGCACATAGGGCACCCCTCCATCATATTTCATGTCTCCCTTTCCAAAAGGAACCCCAGAGGGCAACACGTAACCCCCAAAGGAAGCTGATGAAATGGTGAGCTTTTAGGAAGCCTGGTGTAAGCAATTGTTCCTGCTTCTTAACAGCTTTATCGACATATATTTCACATACCACAGCACTCACCCATGTAAAGTGTACAGTTCAGTGGTTTTGCTATATTTACAGACTTGTGCAACTATCCCAATGATCTGATTTGAGAGCACTTTCAACATCCCCCAAGGAAACCAGCAGTCAGCAGGCCTGCGGAGCCAGCACCGCCTGAAGGGAGAAGCTGCCCTGATGGGGGTTCTGTAGGCAGCCTGGCAGATAACTCAGGTTGTCTTGGGGAATGCTCCTCAGATCACACCTCCAAGCAACTGCCTATTTCTCAGCCACTAGAGAGCGGTCCCCAGGGCACAGTGTGTTCTACTCCAGTCCTTAGGTTCAAAAAATACTGCTTTTTTTTTTCTATACAGTGGGACAGGGGCTGCCTGAGTGTTTTGGAGAGTAGAGGATGGGGGGCAGGGAGGCAACTATGTCCAAAGAGAATGGTGGGAGGTGAGGTGAAGGTGGGGGCGGGGGGCAGGGCTGTGTCCCTGTACTTACCAGCTCTGCTCCCGATTCCAACCAGAGGGGTCCTTTAAAACGTGAATTGCATTGTGTCATTCCCTGCTCATCTGTGTTGTGTTCCCACTCATGCTCTTCCTTCCAGCCTCACTGGCCGCTTTTCTGTTCCATTTCAGAGCCTCCACTAGGCAAGTGGGAAATGGTGCATCCTCTTGGTGGACAAACTAGGGAAAGGATTTTGTTCCCCGACCCTGACACCTGTTTACAGTGCACAACCGGTACAACTGAACTTGGTAGTTCTGCCTTGCACATCCCAAGCATCAGACAGACAGATTTTGACACCTGGGAGGAGTGGAAAGAGCGTGGGCTCTGAGGGCAGAGGGGGTGGGAATCCAGCTCTGCCACTGGCAAGCTGTTGATCCAGGGAGAGTGACTCAATCTAAGAGGACTGGCCACTTCCCATTTTGGGGGATGAGCATGCCGTGGGATTAAATAAAGCAGTTCATGTGCTGTGCTTGATCAACGACCCTCCCTTCCCCTGTGGCCCCGGAGCCTCTACCTCCATTTGTCAGAGGATTGATGATGTTAGCAGAAGTGTGTACATTTTTCTTTAAAAACACCTTTTATCAGCTTTTTCATCCCTACAAACGCTTTTGTCTATTTTTATTAAAGCCGGCCTGGATGAAGTCTGAACAGCAGATTCCTAACTTGTGCCCACCGCCCTCCACTCTTGCCCCTCCAATGCTTTCAGCAGTCACAACAAAACATTTTAAAAGCTAAATCTGGTCGTGTTGCCCCACACCCCACTGACTGTTTCAAACTCTTCCACACCCTTCTGGTCACAGACCAAACGTCAGCAGCTCAAAGAGGCCTTCCAGAAATGCTCAACGAATTTTAAATAAAATGCTATCAGAGCTCATCTAATGGTCTGGGACAGCCACACCTGATGTTCCATGGCAGGAAGTATCCTGAAGCCCCGGAGGAGACTCACTACGAGTTCAAGGACTGTCTGGACTGGTGATCCGGCTTCCACGCCAGCCTGGAACGTCATGGGGAAGGGCTAATGGCAGCTGAAAATGCAATTGACTGAAAACTTCAATGGCCTCTGTCCCCTGGCCCAGTTCTGCTTTGGGCCTAATGGTCGGGCAGGAGAGGAGAGCATAGATTAAGGGAACCATCATCCTTGGGCCCAAGTGTGGGGCAGGGAACACAGGCTTTGCAGGATAGCTGTTCAACAGCGACACCAGGTGGCAGTGGTAGGAACAACAGCCCAGTGGACCCACCTACACAGCACTCTCTGACATGAGGAAGCGAGACTCCCTCTGGACTTTTAGCCAGTGTCCAAAGAGGAACAATGTCACTTTTTGCTAACAGAGGCATGTGGGGCCCCAAGATAGTAATTAGAAAAATAAAGAGGTGACTGTATCTGTGCCATACACGGATGCTGCAGGCCATGCTGGGTACAACCAATGAATGAATGAATGGACGTAAAACAAGAAACAATACCATCACACAGAATTCCACATTTAAAAAACCCAGGTGTTTCTCTTTTTCGTTCTCTGTGTGTTTGTGTGTGTGTGTGTGTGTGTGTGTGTGTGTGTGTGTGTGTGAAGCACAAAGAGACATATTGTGGTTACACAACTGAAATGCAATTCCTGGAGGAAATGTCTGGGCAGGCTGAGCTTTTGAAAGAAGCTCATACTCCCTAAAATACACACCACACACTTTCCCAGGCAACAGGCTCTCCATGCTCAGGTCATTTCTAAACCTGAGTTAAGAGAAGTTTGCAAGGGTCTCTGGGTCAAGAGCTAGAGGGCCGCCTGGAGAAAGGTGCCACGGGCCTGCCAGGAACAGGGCTGACCACCCCTCATCGGCTGGTGTGCCGACAGCCCCAGCACCGATGGCGACTTCAGTTGTAGAGAACATCCGCTCCAAACAGCAGGAAGTTCTAGGAAGAGACAGAACGCTGTCAACAGCTGGAAGTGCACCCCTGTGGTGAGGGCGGGCTGCTGGGTTGTTAGAAGAAAACTTTGGGAGAGGGCAGAGTGGGGCCTGTCTGCTGACAGAAAGGCAGGAGTGAGGGGGCCCTCGGGGTCACGCCTCTGGGGTCGCACATCACAACGCCTGTGAATGTGTAGGCAGCTCTCAGACGTGCAGACCCCCGGGCAGCTCCGGAGCCTTCATTTGTCACCCCGGCCTCATGGCAGCTCAAGGGGGCCCTTGTTCCAGCCAAGGTTGCCAACCCACTTCCCCACGCTCCTTCCTGCCCTTGACTCAGAACTTTCATACATGAAGAAAGGAAATGGTGCCATGGAGTCATTATTTCTTTTAAGGATGAACTTGGGGAAAGGTGGGCAAATAGGAGATGTGTTTTCTCTGCTCTCTCAGCTACTTTTCCACAGTCTCTTAGCCCTATTAGTTCCTCAGTCTAAAGAGATGGGGGTTGCTTGGACGTTGGGAATGAGGGAGGGCAAGGAATCTGGGTGATGAGGGTTTCCCATGGGCCACGGGGTTCTGAGGAAAGACATTGACTAAGGTAAGGAGTGCAACAGGACGTGATGGTTTGTTGCAGAGTGATCAGCTTCGCTCAAGCATGTTAGGGCCTCGGGGTGGCATAAAGGTGGCTGCTGAGCCTGAGTTGATGGACTTGACCAGGGAAAGCCCATAGTGGGGAAGGCAGAGCCTGGCAGGAACCCTGGGGAATTCCCTCAGGGAAGGAAGGGGAAGCAGGAGGCAGCAAAGGAGACTGAAGGCCCCAGGGAGAGGCAGCTGGCAAACAGGGAGAGGGGGCTCTTTGAAGCTAAGAAGAATGCTTCCAAGAAAGGGGTAATATGCCCGATGCTGCTGGGGGTCAGGCTGGGAGAAGGGCAGGAGGAGGTGGTCTGTACTGGTATCTGAATTCGCCAGACACTGACCAGGCTTCATACCCACAGGCGTAGTATGGCACTGATGCAAATGAAGAGGCATGCAACAATAATTAAATGCTGCCACCTCAGAAAAGAGGCTCTATGTCACCGAGGGAGTTCCATTTTTACCAAGGGTCGGGTGTGAATGACGCAGCCCACAGTTAAAAGCAGGGACCTGGCCCTGGCCGGTGTGACTCAGTTGATTCGAAAGGTCGCTGGTTCGATTCCCGGTCAGGACACATGCTCAGGTTGCAGGTTGGCTCCCTGGTTGGGGTGCGTGTGGGAGGCAACCGATCAACATTTCTCACATCCATGTCCTTCTCTCTCTCACTCTATCTCTCTTCCTCTCTGTCTAAAAAACTCAATCAAAAAAATATATGCAGGGACCTGGATTTGGATCTGGACGTCATTCAGTAGCCATGTGGCATTCCTGAGTCTTGGTCTTCCTCCTCTGTTTATCAAGCGCACCCACCTTCCAGGGCTGCTGTGAGGGTAGAAAGTGCTTGGCCCGGGGCTTGCAGAGGGAAAGCTTTTCAGCACCAGGTTGCGGTTGTGGTGGAGACTGGGTGAAAAGAGACCTTTGGGACTCACCTGGTAAGACTGAAGCACCAGGTTGAAGAGCTGGACGTGGGTGGGCAGCGGGAGAGGGTAGCCTTTCTGCAGCCTCTCTGCAATGGAGGTTCAGGAAAGGATCAGGGAGGAGACGGGAGAAGATGGGGCAAGCGGCCCAAGTGAGCCAGGTGGGTGGCCTCCCTGGACTGGAGAGAAACCTGGGACCCTCACATTCCCGCCCCATCACCCAAGCTCATGTCCAGGACCTGTGTAGGCCTGCTGACCACGATCACCCTGCTGAGGGTGAGCACCCTGCTAGCGGACACCAGGCCCGAGTGGCAACCAGGGGCGCTGCTCACACGGGTGTGGACAGCCTGTGGACAGTGATTGGGGGTATCTGCTTGTGGTTGCAGGCAGCCCCTCAATGTTTAGGAGAAAAGCAGAGATGGGCGGTGGCCAGGGGTCAGCTCTTCTGCCACCACCACGTCTGAACTGGAACTCAGAAGGATGCTAAATTCAAACCTGGTCTCCGAGGTCATTATGAAGCTACATGTGTCAAGGTGGGAGGATGAGTCAGACTCCATATAATAATTTGTTGTCCTCATTTATTGTTTTTAATATTCTAGTCACGTGTTATGTGGGCCTCTCTGTGTACCGTCGCCCCTGGCTATGCCAAGGTTAGCGGCAGGCTCACCAGTGTGGTGAGCGTAAGACCTTAGCTGAGACCCTTCTTCCCTGGCCTTCCTCCCAGAGTTGGAAAAAGACCAAGGGCCCTGGCTTCAGAGGGGATGAAACCCAAGCTCCATCTCTCACCTGCTCTGTGACCTGGTCATTTAACTTCTCTGATCTCCTCCCATGAAAGTTGGAGATATTAATAATCCCCCACTCATAAGGATAGGATGGGCACTTAACAAGAACGCCACCCACGTGGAGTTGCATTTTCTTCATTCCTATTCTGGGCCAGGTGCCATCTGAGGTTCATTTGAGGTGACCACCCCTCAGCCCCCACAACTGGAGCCAGGTGTTAGGTGGCTCTAGGAACTCTCCCCACTACTTCTCCCAGGACTAAACATCAGGCGTTTCAGCAAAGCTCCTTACCGTTAACCTTGGGAAGCACAGTAGTGGGCACGATGTAGTTCATGACGGCCTGCAGCAATTCCACCTGGAAACCAGAAGGAGGACGGGACCCACGTCAAGGCATGGAGGCGTCGTGGTCTTCCATCACCCTCCCTCCCACACAGGGTACCTCCCAGATGGAAAAGGCTGAGAGATGGACGGACCCAAGTGATGTGAAAACTCTGCAGCCGGGTCAAGGTCACGGGAGTGATCTCTAACTCTAAAGGTTCCAGTGGTAACGCAAGTTCTAGACTATACGGTGCAAGCAGAGGTAAGGATGGTCAGCAGAGAGTATGTAAATGTGAAAGTGCCCTCTCTCAGGCCCTGCGGGCTAGAGGGCACACTGGCTCAACCTTCCCCAGGGCGATTCAGCAATGTTCATCAAAAGCCTTAAAACTGTGTGTGTTTGGTGGGCTGCAAACATGCCTCTAAGGCATTTATCCTGAGGAGGTGACTAGGATGTGGGCAGAAACAGATGCAAGGATGCTCAAAGAGTGATGAATATAACAAAACAATGGAATACTATGCAGCAGTAAAAAAAAAAAAAAAAGAATGAAATTCTGCCATTTGCCACAACATGGATGGACCTGGAAGGTACATAAGTCAGACAGATAAAGACAATACAGCATGATTTCACGTATATGTGGAATCTAAAACAAACAAAAACAATAACAGACTCACAGAAACAGAGAACAAACTGATGGTTGCCAGAGGGGAGGGGGAAGGAGGGATGGGTGAAAATGGTGAAGGGGGTTATAGTCAATTATAGTGTGATAATTTGGCACAGAGACAGACGGTTACTGGACTTAGTGATCACATTGTAAGGAATATAAATGTCAAATCACTGTGTTGTACACCTGAAAACTAATATAATATTGCATGTCAATTATACTGTAACTAGAGGCCCAGCGCAAGATTGAAATTCCCATGCAAGGAGGCACCCCACAGGGGGCCGGGACCCGAACCTCACTCGCAGCGTCCCCCGGCCCTCCTGCCTGTGTCTGCTCCAGGGCCGGCTCGGGCAGGCCCCCCTGCCTCTGTCTCCGTCTCCGCTCCAGGCCTCACCTGCACGTGCAACCTCCTCCTGTCTGGTCATGACCATTACAGAGTCCCAGCCTAATTTACATATTACCTCTTTATATAGAGAGATAATAATTTTTTAAAAAGCAGCCTACATGTCCACATTTGGGGAACCATCTGGAGGACATGGTGGCACTTTGATGCTAGGAAACTATGCAAATTGTTATGCATGACATTGTAGAAGTATAATTATCATCACATATTCATGATATTTTTCGAGTAAGGAAAAGTGGGCTGTAGAAACCACAGAATTCCATTTTGTTATTGAATACACATAACAAAAGGTAAGAAAGGATATAGTTTAAATTATTAACTAATGGGGAAATTAGGAAATGGTTTTTATTTCCTTTCATTTGTAAACCTGTAGGTTCTGATTATTCTATACTGTATATGTTTTGCTTTTGCAATGAAAAAAAAAGTCAACAATAACGTAACACCCTCAAGAGCATTGCCTGCAGTGGTGACATTTACAACTTGTAATTATGCACATTTTTGTTTCTGGAACAATTGAGTCTCCTTTCCCAGGCTGTAATTCTCTGGGCTCATCAAACATGGTGCCCTTTTTCCCAAGAATCTAGGAACTTAAAATTTTTATTTTCTGCAGAAGCAGCAGTTGGTTACCCACTGAGTCATCACACTATTGTGCCTTGGCACCAGTAAATCCATGTGAATACAGTGAGGTAGCTTTGAGCCCTTTTTGTTGTTGTTGTAACCTCTCATCAGATGGAAACGGCTGGTTGGAGTTCCATCAGATTTGGAGGGACATTGGGACGGTCTGACTTTGGGGTGGCACCCACTTGGTGGGGTATTGGGGCATTTCAGAGATCCAAGGAAATGTTCTCCAGGGGTTCACCGAGAGGCCACGTGTAGTAAGGCGCTGTGGACAGAATCAGCATGATGTGGCTTCTAATGGGAGCCACAGGGTCATGCTCATTCAGGGCAGCTGTTGAAGAGCATTTGAGCTGCTACTTCCATGGGCAGCTCACCACCAGTGCCCTCCTTGGGCGAGGGAGGCAGGGGTGAGTCTACTTAATGATGGTCGGGGATTCCAGGTAGTGGAATCATCTACCTGGGCTGGTGAGAACCCTGCTCCTCTCCCTCCCACCTGCCCTTCTCCATCTCAGTGACTCTGCCACTCACCCAGCTGCTCAAGCCAAAAATCTAGGTGTTATTCTTCAATGCCCTTTCCCTCACCCCACACATTATATTTCTCATCAAGTTTTGCCTGGCCTGGCCAGTATGGTTCAGTGGTTGAGTGACGACCCATGAACCAAGAGGTCACGGTTTGCAGGCTCGATCCCCAGTAAGGGGCGTGCAGGAGGCAGCCAATCAATGTTTATGTTTCTACCTATCTCTCTCCCTTCCTCTCTCTCTAAAGTCAGTAAAAACATATTTTACAAAATTAAAAACAAAGTCTGTCTGACCTTACTTCCAAAGTACATGTCCCACATCTATCATCTTTCTCTTTCTTCCTGGCCTCGTCTCTCCCATGGACAAATGTACCCATCTCCCCATTTATTAATGTGGTCTAACCTTGTCCCCAAACTCCATGCTCCTAATCCCAGCCTGCGGCAACTTTCATCAAGGTACAATCAGATCATGTCATTCTGTATGAAACTGTTCATTGCTTCTCACTGCCCTTCGAACACCATCTACTCTAGCCAGAAGGCCCGGGTGAGCCAGCCCCAGGGCCTTTGTCCCTGCTATTTCTTCTGCCTGCAGCAATCTTCCCCTCGCTGGCTCCTCAGCCCAGATATCACTTCCTCAGAGAGGCTTTCCCTCATCACTCTGTCTAACCCTCAACCTTCTCATCCCTGTCTGCCCCACTTCCATTTTGTTTTTCATACTGATCTTGACTGAAGTAATCTTCCTTTCGTATTGTCTGCTTTCCCACTATGATGCAAAGCTCCAGAAGGGGTTGCTTCCCTGTCTTCTTCATGAGCATATCCCAACATCTGGAGCAGTGCCTGCCGTATAGCAGGTGCTCAGTAAAGTAATTCATTTGTTCATTCAACAGACATTTACTGGGCAGGTTTTCCATACCAGATTGTGCACATTTAATCCCAATTAAGCCTCACCATATTAACTCAAGTGGGAAGGATTATCCCTGACTTGTGGGGAAGGGCTGAAGTTCCGAAAGGAAAGTGACTTGCCCAAGGCCCACAGTGAACAGAGATTCCAGCCCAGGTCTCTCTGCAACAAAGCTCCTCCCATCATTACCTCACATGCAAATCACATGCAACTGACCAGTGGCCTCCTGAAATGATGTCATGAGCCCATTGGTCTCCAGGACCATTATCTCAAGATCAGGGGAATGAAGGAGCCTCTGAGGGCCTCAGACTCACCGAGAAGGGGCCGATGTCTGAGTGCTTCAGTTCCAGGAGCAGCCTGTGAGAAGGGGAGGGGCGGGTGAGACACCATTTGCCTGACCTGTATGAGAATTCAGTTACTGGGGAGGAAGGACCACTCTGGTGAAGGCTGCTCGGTTTTCCCTCCCAGTAGTCATCCCCCTTCCTCTGGTCACAGCCCCTGATTTTCCTTTGGGGAAACCACCCATTCTCTACACTGTCAGTGCTGAGCTGGGGGCGGGCTGGCCAAGGGGCAGATTCCACCTCCTTGGCCACAGTGATTGCTTCAGGAATGGCCCTGTGACTCATGGCTGGCCCAGTGAGAGGTGGTCTCAGCTGGAAATATTGGCAATGAGATGTTCTTGTTTCTCCAGGAAACTTAGGGAGCTGCTGGTGACCATCTCTGTCACCACCTGGCGATAGCCCTCTGGAAAAGGAAGCCAGCACAGGGGATAGCAGAGCCAAGAGATGGAGGGAGTCAGAGTCCCAAGGACATCACTTAAGCACCTGATCCACCCTTGCCTGAAACCCTTGGACTTTTCGATTGCCTGAGCCAATCAACTATCTCCTCTTTACAGCCTTTATGGCATTTTAAATGTGATCTCAGAGAAAGGGAGAAGAAAATGGCCGTCTATTGAACCCCTATCATTCACCATGTTGAGTACTTTGTCCCAATGAATTCCTGTAACACCCCAAGAGGCAAGGGCCATCACACTCGCATGTTACAGCTGAGAAAACTGACTCTCAGAAAAGTCCAATAACCTGCCCAAGGCCACACAGCTAACATGAGCAAAGTAGGATTTCTAATAAGTCCCCCGACGCCAAAGCTTTTGTTGTCTCCATTACTGATGGTACAAAGTTTGAAAACTGACTCTTGTTCACCAAGACTTAGGAGCCCCAGGACCCCAGCCCTGTGGATTATTTCAGGGAGTCTGTGCTCAGCCATCACCCAGCTGCGTCCTCTCTGGCTCCTCTACCTGAGAGGCCAATGGGAGTTGAAAGGAAAATTAAATCCACCTGTTTCCAAAGCAGTACCACGTCTCAAAAGGATGTCACAGAAATGAGCAGCATGGAGGCCTCAGGGACCGAGGTCAAGGTTAAGGATACCTCCGTGCCAGGGCAAAGCAGGACACGGGCAGGAGCCTGGCTCAAGGCTCCATTTAACCAGCGTGACTGTGATTAAGAGGGAGATGCCAGGTCTGAATGTTGGGGCCATGGCACCTACTCTCTCCGGGTGTCCTTTTTCTTTGTGTCACCTCTATCTCTCCCTCTTCCTCCTTTTGTGTCTCTGTCTTTCCCTGAGACACTCCCTCTTATGTGTCTCCCCATCTGCCTGTCTCTCTGTCTCTCTGTCTCTCACGCTCTGTCTCTCTTGACGTCTCTTCCTTTCTTCCTTTGTGTGGGTGTCCCTCTCTCTGAGTGTCTCTCTTTCTCTATCGCTCCTCCAATTTCTGCGTTTCTCTTTTTCTGGATCTCTCTTTTCCTCTTACTTACCGAGCACTTATTTTTATCCCTTGAAGTGTTCCAAACACAACAACACATATTAATGCCTCATTTCATCCTCCTGACAATGCTGCTGTGAAAGAGCAATGCTTGGGCTTATTTTACAGCCAGGGACGCCGACGTTTGGAGAGCTTGCGCTTCAAATGCAGGTGCCTGGACGTCAGACACCACACTCCCACACCTCCTCTGCCAGGGTTCACATGGACCCCAGTCTCCTAGCGGGGAGCGGCGGGGGTGGGGGGACTGACAGAGTCCCAAGGATGGGGGTGAAGAAGTTGAAGTGGGTTTTCCAAGTGCCAAGGAAGGCCGGGGCGTGGGGGGGGCTGCTGTGGTTCAGTGTGGAGTGGCATCAGCCGGCACTGCCCAGCCACGAGTTGGCCCACAACTGAGAGGTGCCTGGGACGAGGGACCTTCAGTGCCCAACCTGGGACACTCCGGGCAAACTGACATGGCTGGTTACCCTACGACGTGTGGCCTCGGCAAGTCACTTCATCTCAGAGTGTTAGTGTCACTGGCTGTGAAATGGGAACATTGTGCCCTCTGCACACTGTTTGAAGCTTCAATGTGATGGGTGAACGGAAAAGCAATGGCATAGAACTTGGCACACCGTAAGGTCATTGCTAGCCCATGGACCCCACGGATGAATGGGCAGCTCCCTCCCCTGTCCCACAGGCCCACTTACTTGCCCAAGCTGAGCTCCCCCACAAGCCTGTCGGACATGGCGCCGACCTCCACAGAAGCGTTCGTGCTCTGCAAAGCAACAACCCAGGAGGTGAGGTGCTGGCCCAAGGCCTGGGGCCTCTGGAAGGTCTCCACAGCTGGGAGGGCCAGCTTGTGTGTGTGTGTTGCGGGGGGGGGGGGGTGACCTCCCTTTTACTTCCTCCTTGTTGATGAGTCCTGGGCTGGGACCAAGTACCATTTTCTCCCCAGCTTCTGAGTCCATGTCTGAGTTCCCAAGCTACTTGTGAGTCGGGCCATAGGCCAGCCCTATTCTCACAGCCATTCATTCATTTATTCATTCAACAAATATTTGGTGAGTCAGAAAACCGAGCTTCCTGCCTCAGCGTTCCTGCCCGCTGTCTGCGTGACCTTGGGCAACTCTGTGAGAACCCATTTAATCTGCAAAGTGGGAAAATGGGTCTCAGTTTGAGACTGCGCAGACCTGCCTGTGGCCTGTGAGTGCCTCCTGGTGGGGAGAAAGTCTGGCCTCACTCCCAGCAGCCAGAGTGGGTGCCACCAAATGTTCAGGGTGTGACACAGTGATCAAATGAAGGAGTGCACAAATCAACAATGGAATAAAAACTTGAATAAGTGAGGGATTAAACACACCAATGAAGGAATAAACAAAGATATGTGTGGATGAATACATAATGAATGAAAGAAAAAATATACAAATGATCAATTGAACCAAGGTATAAGTAAATGAATAAATGAATAATAATGCATGTATAAACCAGAAGAGATTTAGCATATTTCAAGTTAGCAATCTAATGAATAATTGAATGAGTAAGTGAATGAACAATACACACATGCATAAATGACTGTAGATATGAGTGAATGAGTCAGAAACAGTACACATATTTCAAACCAATGATGAATGAATAATTGAATGAATGAGTGACTGCAGGAGCCCAAAGCAGTTAGTGTAATGGCTCTGGTCACAGGCCCTGGAGCTACAGAGTCCAGGTTTGAATCTGGGCAGGATTCACACTGGTGCCCTGACCCCGAGGGCATGCTCTCAGCCCTGTCCAGGGCTCCCCATCTGCCCACACCCTGGAACAGCTTACCATGCCAAGCAGGAAGAGAGGGGCCAAGGAGGAGTTCGGGAGGACAGCGAAGGCCTGGGCCTCCAGGGCAGGGGTGCAGGCAAGGCCAGCAGGGGACACAGTGAGGTGCGGTGGAGAAGAGACTCTGATGAGGAACTGCATGCTCATGTTGGGGAACATCTTGGCCACCTGCAGCCCCCAGTGGGGACAACCAACAAAAGGGACACTTTTACTTAAATGTTTCTAAACCCTGTCTTGCCCTGGCCCTGCATAAACACCTCCAATGTCTTCCTATGGCATTTTGACTAAACCCTAAGACTGCATGATCTGGCAGCTGAAACCCTGCCAACCCTACTCTACACACCTCCAGTGCCAGCCACAGCCACATGGGACTCCTGTTCCGCAAATAGGACCTGCTGTTTTCCCAAGACCCTTTGCACTCTCTGTTCCCTCTCCCTGAATGCTTGTCCCTCCATTCTTTCCTAGTTTGGCTCTTTCCCTTCCCTCAGGTCTTAGTTCAAATGTCACCTCCTCAGAAAGCAGTGGTGGCTTCAAGGGGGAAGGAGGAGGGATTTGGTGACTCCCCATCTCTGCTGGCCTCCAATCCTCCCCAGGTAAACTCAAAGTCTGAGTAAAAATAATGTGATTGTTGTGCAAATTAAGCTTCAAGACAATTCCCTTAGCTACCGTATCAGTTACCCCTTGAAGTATCACCACTGAAGAGGCTGTTCAGGACTGAATGTTTGTGTCCCCCTCATTCCCAAATTCATATATCGAATTCCTAATCCCCAGTGTGGCTGTATTTGGAGATGGGGCCTTAAGGAAGTAATTGCAATTCCATGAAGTCGTAAGGGTGGGGCCTTGCTCTGATAGGATTAGTGCCCTATAAGAAGAGACACCAGAGAGCTCTCTCTCTCTCCCTAAGTGCTCACAGGAAGGCCATCTGAGGACATGGCAAGAAGACAGCCATCTCCCAGCCAGGAAGAGAGCCTTCACCAAAAACCGAATCAGCTGCCACCTTGATCTTGGACCAGAACTGTGAGAGGTAAATTCCTGATGCTTAAGCCACCCAGTCTGGCATTTGATTATGGCAGCTGAGCTGTTTGAAGCAGAGGCTTTCTTTAGCCGCCTTGTCTAACGACCTTATCAACCTGTTGGCTTCACTTATCACAGTCTGCATTTCTTTTTTATTGTGTTGGGTGCCTGACTAGTCATTTTCTCTCTCCACTACACAGGAGCCCCAGGAAGGCAGGGATATGGCCTTTCTGGCTGGATACCCAGCCCAGGGCCCCCAGCACACAGCCACTCTCACACCTGAGCCTTTCTGTTTGGGGGTGGGCTTTGCAAGCTACTGCGACCCTCTCAGGCTGGACTACCCTGGATCTGGAGGGGGCTCTTGTCAGGCCGCTCAGCAGAGCCCTGTCCTCCCAGCACCCCCGGGGCTGACGCATGAGCTGACACAGCGGGGGGACGGGGGACCCTTACCTTGGGTATGAGGGTTCCAAAGAACTTGGTTGTCAGATGGAATTTGGATTTCTTTGGAATCTGTAGCAAGAGAAGAAGAAAAAAAAAAGATTATGGGGAATTATGTTCTAGATTAGGGGGGCAAATTCCATATGAGGGCAAGAGACGGAATATACAAACACAATGGCCAGACCTATAGGACAATGGAACAATGATCCAGGGCTTCTGCAGCAACCAACCCAGGACAGTCAGGACCAGCTCCGTGACTGCCAGCTGCCCAATTTCTTTTTGCCCCAAAAAGTCAAATATGCTCTTAAACCAATCATATCGGATGCCCAGCTTCTGTTAACCCACATGCAGCTTCCCCACCCCACAAGCTCCGTAAGCACACACCTTTGTGTTCCCCTCATCCCCAAATTCAGCAGAAAGCTTTCCCATCCCCCTGCCTGTCTTTGCCAAATGCAAGTGGTGGCTGACCCCCTTGCCCTAAAGAGTTCTCATTCGGGTGGTCTTCATTTATTTCCACAGGGGTTAGGTGGGGCCTCAGCATCCTTGTGGTACCTCTACGGAGAGGGAGAATATGACATCTCTTCCAGGAGTGGCAGAGGAGAAATCCCATGTGGTTGGTGACTGGGTTGGGATCAGGTTGCACCTAGACTCTGGAGAGGATGGCCATCTCTTCGTTTTACAGATGGGTAAACTGAGTCCTAGAGCGGGACTCAGCCATGAATATATAGAGACAATGAGGAGGAGGACAATAACGGTGACATGATGCTGAGACTGGATGACAGAGCCTGACATAAAGGAGGACTCAGTCAGTGCTGGCTGTTTCTAGGAGCACTCACCGAGTACTCCCACATGCTAAGCCTGTGCTGAGTGCTTCCCATGCATTTATATCTCATTTAATCCTCACCACCCCCTTTGGAGGCAGAGACTGTTATTGGTGTTTTACAGATGAGAAAACAGATTCTGAGAGGTGGAGTAACCGGCCGAAGGTGACCCAGCTGGAAAAGAGGGGGCCAATCAATATTCGAACTCAGGTATGGCTGACTCGGATCCAGACCTCGGTCTCCCCAGTGTGCACAGACTCAAATCCAGACCATCTGCTGCTCTTCCCACATCCACCCCCGGCCCATCCGGACGTACCATGTCATCCTTGAGGGTCAGGTTCAGAACTCCAGCCTGTTGGTACACAAGCCCAGCCGTATTGAAGAAATAGTCCGAGATGCCCAGGTACACCATGTGGTCATGGTCCATGGGTAAGGCCAGCGCTGGCGGGGCGAAGGGAGGGGGGCTGCGGTGGGCCAGGCTGAAGAACTCCCCCTGGGGGTGGAGGCGACAGAGTGAGCCTGGGCATCTTTCAGGAATTATAATTCAACATGTTTATTCCAGGAAAAATGGGTTGAGGATACCAACCCCACGTTCACAGAGGAGAAAGCCATGGCCAGAAACTAACAATAGCACCATGCGTCTCCTGGTGCCACGGTCCACGTGCCCTTCCCACCAGCCCTGTGAGGCAGGTCCGATCATGCTCATCTTACAGGAGCCCACACTCAGCACAGGGGGTGAAGTGGCTGGCCCAGGTCACTCGGGTAAGGGGCAGAGCCGGAATGGAACCCGGGCAGCACACTCCCAACCATTCCATTGGCTCTGCCTCAACCTTGCCCGGAAGCACAGAAATTCTACTAAACGAACAATGGGTTCTGTGTGTGTGTTTTTTCATCCATCAAGTTAGCAGCAATTTCAAAGAGAGAGGTGAACTGTTGTGTGTATACTTGCACTTTATTTTATTTTTAATATATTTTTATTGATTTCAGAGAGGAACAGAAAGGGAAGGAAAGATAGAAACATCAATGATGAGAAAGAATCATTGATTGGCTGCCTCCTGCACACCCCACACTGGGGATCGAGCCTGCAACCCAGCCATGTGCCTGGACTGGGATTCGACCCCATAACCTTCTGGTTCATAGGTTGACGCTCAACCACTGAGCAATGCCGCCTGGGCAATATACTTTTGCACTTTAAACCCATAGAATCCAGTTTATGGTAAAAGCATTCAAAGGCTCAGAGAATATATTTTTATATGTTTCTGAAGAGCAATTTAGCAACACACAGCAAAAGCAAATAATCTATTTAGCTAAAAAATAATAATGTTGAGATTTAAAGAAGCAAATTGTAGATGAATACATATGGTCAGATACTATTTATGTGAAATTTAAAGGCCTACAAAATATACTGTGTAAGAATTACAGACACACGTAGGCAAGAAGGACATACACCAACGTCCTCAGTGTGAGTAACTCAGGAGGGTGGGATGGGCGGGTTTGGAGAAGAGGCCCAAGAGGGCCTGAGCTATTTATGTCTACAATGTTCCATTTTTTAAAAAGTCAGAGGCAAATATGACAAAATGGTAATATTTCTTTTTGGTTTTTTAAATCCTCACCTGAGGATATGCTCATTGATCTTAGAAAGAGGGGAAGGGTGGGGGAGGTGAGAGAGAGAGAGAGAGAGAGGGAGAGAGAAGATCGATGTGAGAGAACATCATTTGGTTGTCTTCCACAGCATCCACCCGTTCAATAAATATTTATTAAACACCTACTATATGCCAAGCACAGTTCTAGGTGCTACACATACAGTAAAGAACAAAGCAGTCACAGCCCCTGCTCTTTCAATCCGAGTGAGTGACTGTGTATGTGTTTGTACGTGCATGTTAGTAATAAATGCTGCTGAGAAAAATAAAGCAGATAGGGGGCAGGAGGAAGGAGCTGTTTCCATGACAGTGGTCTGAGAAGGCGTCTCCCGGGAGAGAGGATATTTGAGTAGAGACTTGGAGGAAGGAAGGGAGAGCCGGGGATCTTTGGGTGAGAGCCTCCTGAGCAGAAGGAGTGGCCAGGGCCAAGGCCGGGGATAGAGCAGACCGAGTGTGTTCCAGGAATGACAGGAGGCCAGCGTGCCTGAGCAGGGAGAAGATTCGGATGTAGGGTGGTTGAGAACAGAGAGGAAGGGGTGGAGTCTTTGTATGATTTGTTTCCCAGGATGATGGGGAGCCCCAGGAGTGAGAGTATATGATTGTTGGTGTAAGTCTCACCTTCAGCTGCCCATCCAGGGTCTCGGTTGTGGCTGTCGGTGGTGCCAACAGTGAGTAATCAATCCCGGCCACCTTATCTATTTTGGCTGTCACTAGAGGGAAAGAAGACGGACCATGAGCTGGGTCCTTATGGCAGTATCTTTAGGGACTTTGATGCAGGGTCAGCATCCCCTAAAGATGAATTAAGAACTATAGTGCTTGTTCCGTTTCCACCTCCTCCAGGGAGCCCACCCTGAGTTCCCTTTAAAAGAAAATGAATCCACACCCCACATTCACAGCCATCATCTTCCCCCACTTCTTCCAACAGCCCCTAGAATCTAGATGAAGCTAAAACACAGGGTAAAGGAGCAGAGAGACCTGGGCTTGCATCAAACTCTGTAAGACCTTGGACATGTCCTATTACTTCTCTGAGTCACTTTTTGTCATTTGTAGAATGGGGTGATAGCAGTGGCTCATGGTGCCAGAGGACTAAGTGAGAAGTGTATGCCCTATGCCCTGTACATGTTGGGGCTCAAACACCAGAAGGCACCGATATTAGCATCAGTAATACCCCAGGCTGAGCCCCGGCTGGCTCAGGTCTGAAAGGTTTCTCTGTCTCCCAGCAGCAAACAGTACAAATTAAACAAACACCGGACCCTCCTTTAGCCCTTTCTTCCTGTGTTAGAGGCTCAGAAATGGCAGCCTGTCCAAGATGGCAAGATGGCACGGAGCTGGACTCAAAACCAGCATATTTGTCCTGCCTGGCGAGGCCAAACCTTGGACACTGCAACTGCACTGAACATTCCCAGGATGGGCTCTGTCCCTGGAGGGGCTGGGTGGTGCCTGGAGCAAGGTAAAGCATCATCGGTGGGCATAAAGCACTTGTCTGCCACACCAGGCTTCCGGGGGGGAGCCCAGGGCAAGTCACGGCTCCTTTCTGAGTCCGTTTCCTCGTGGTAAAATTGGGAGGATATGCAAACTCAGTGAGGTGTTGTGAGGACATGAAGAGACAGTTCTACGGGGTGCAAGGCACACGGTGAGCACTCGGCCAGGGGAGTCCTCCCCCACCTACTGGGGCTCTTCACAGTTTGCCAAGCACTTGGGGATAGAGGGAGTTGTCTCTGTTTCAAAGATACGGAAACTAAGGCCCACAGAGGCAAAACGATCAGTCTCAGATCTCAGGACAGTATGTGTATCTGGCCTCAGAGAGCTGAGGGCATTTGGTTGCAGGGATAGGAGAATGAGGGGGTGTTTTTCTTTCTTTTTTTCTTTTTTTTCTTTTTTTAAAAATATATTTTATTGATTTTTTACAGAGAGGAAAGGAGAGGGATAGAGAGTTAGAAACATCGATGAGAGAGGAACATCGATCAGCCTCTTGCACACTCCCTACTGGGTGTGTGCCCACAACCAAGGTACATGCCCTTGACCAGAATCGAACCTGGGACCCTTGAGTCCGCAGGCTGACGCTCTATCCACTGAGCCAAACCAGTTAGGGCTGAGTGGGTGTTTTTCCACCTCCCTTCTGGACTTGCCACAAGGACCTGGCCCAATAGGGATCCAATGTCGATTGCCATTTGAAAATAATCTTCACACCCAGGCCCAGGCTCCATCACATTCTTCCTATCTCCCTACCCCTCAACCCCTTCTACCTCGGTCTCCTCGACCCCAGCTAGCACTCACCTGGCATTGTCTGGAAATAAGGTTCCAGCTTGGAGGACACAGACTTGGTCACTACCTGGCAGATCTGGCGAGAACAAAAGAAGTGATCAGGGAGGACTTCCCATAGTGTAAAATGTTCTTTGAGAATAATGATCTGGACATGTCTTGCTTTCCTGGAATGTTTCCTTGAAAATCATGGAACTAATCCAGTTTCCTTTTTCTCTTTGGCCACCAGGAAGCTCAGAGTCCACCATGTAGCTTGGAAATAGTAACTGTATATGACTGAATGATCTTCATGTCTGCATTTTATTGACTACTCAAGTGTGGAACTTTCTTATTGGGTATTTATGTTTTCTCTATTTTAACGTGGGACTTTTTTGTTGTTTGTATTTATCCATTTGTTTTTGCTGCCTCAGATCCTTTATGGAATGAGGTAGTGAAAAACAGGAGGTGGTCGGTGTCAACCTTCTCTGGTCTGTGCTTCTGGGAACAGGGGACAGACCTCTGCTCAAGCCTGGGCACACTCACCGTTGCTGAGTATGGCCAGACGGACACTCCCTGACCTCCCTGCCCCTCACATGACTCACAAGGAAATAACCACAAGTCTGAAAAGTCCTGGGTCACATGCTGATTTTGCCACTGAGGGAGTCACTTCATTTCTCTAGACCTGTATTTTCCCATCTGTAAAATGGAGCGTGACAGCTTCTATTTTCCATTCTGCTGCTCTTCTGGAATGTAGCCTTGCCACCCCCCATCAGGAGGTGGGGTCTGTGAACTCCCCCCTGGAATCTGGCGGGGTGGGGAGTGCGTGGTAGCAGAAGTGACATTGTGTAACTTCAGAAACCAGGCCATAAACGGCTGTGCAGCTTCCACTTTGGCCTCCTGAAATGCTGCCTCTCTGGTCGCTTCCTCTGGGAACCCAGGGACAAGCTGTTTAGCTGCATGCAGAGGCCACGGGTAGTGGCTCGGCTCAGCAGTCCCAGCCGAGCCGAGCCTTCAAGTGTCTCCAGCCCAGGCACCAAGCCCTGAGCTTTGGGTCTCCCCTGATGGGACCCAGTCAGCATGGAGGAGAGACAAGCTAAGCCACCCTGTTGATTCCCTGACCTGTGAGGATTGTAAAGTGGCAGTTGCTTTATGACACCATATTTGGGGCTCTTTATTTCCAAGCCAGACATAGCTGGAAAACAGGATAAAAGTCGCAGGCTTCCCTAACTGAAGGCATAGGGGCTGGGGGCGGGGTGGTCAGATAAGCCCCTACCTTCATGATTGGGACTTGCCCCCAAGTGTCTGGTGACTTTTGTCTCATTAATCCAACCGAGTCTCCCGGTCCTCGCCTTTCTTGACTGTTGGGCAGCCCCTGGCAGGTGGCCCACTGTCCCCCAGAAATGCTCCTCGTAGAGTCCCAGGACCCAGGATTCTCCCCGCTCTCCGCCTGTCCCTTCACTTGCTCTTCCCCAGACCCCTCTGAGCTCCTCTTCCCTCTTGCATATCGGAGCTCCTTCCTCCTGGGCTCCCTGCCTTCCACTCACAGGTTCCCCCGGAGCCCTGCCAGGCACACCCTGCACCTGTGTGAACGGACAAATGAAAGAATAAATGAGGGGCCAGGGTGTCCATGATGCCAGGAAGGGCTAGAAATGGGGAAGAGTGAGCTGGGGAGTGGAATTTCAAGAAATTCCACACCCCACAACTCTCCCGGCCTTGCTCCCAAGCACCAAGGAGTTACACGGCCAGAAACAGCCCTAATCAAAGAGAGCTGAGGGTTGGTGGCTAAATACCCAGCTTCCTCACCCCTTTGGGGTGGTTCTGAGGTGTGTGCGCCCCCCCCCCCCCCACCACCACCCTGTTCCTGAGAATTGCCCACAGGACTGAGCCCCAGTGTCCCCAGCGCTAGCCCACTCAGAATATCCCAGACCCTTCTACCCCCTCGCTGTTCTGCCTGGGATCCCTTCCCAATAAATGTCTTGCACCCGAATCTCCGTCTCAGCACCTGCCTGGGGCAGGGCACCCAAGCAAAGTTTCCTCCTCCCAGCTCCAAACACGGGGCCAGTGTCCAGAGTGTGCCGCCCACACCTCTCTCCAGAGCGCCAGTCTGAGGGCCCAGCTGCCTCCTGGCCACAGGCCCCCAAGGCCACCTTGTCTCAGCCAAACCCCTCAGATTCTTACTCCTCCTCAGGGCTGTCCCCACCCCCATCCGCCCAGAGGGCATTCACACTTCCCTTCTTCCCCTTAGTCAATCAAATTATTTTATCTGGGGGAAGGTGGGAGGGAACTGGGAGGGAAAAGGAAAGGGATAAGGGAGGGAGGAAACTTGGTTTCCTGAAGTGTTTCTATCGCCTAAGGCTCTGCATGTCCCAAGAGGACTTGTAAAGTCATTCTCTGAGGAACCTGTGCCTCTTCTCCAAGTGGCTCAGGGGTGGGAAGGACAGCACATCTGGTACCTGGGGCCAGCTGCACACCTGGGCTGCTTGCCCATGGCCACTGGTTTCCAGTGCTGCTCGCCCATGTGCCTCCAGATGGCTCCAAAGCACAGCAAATCACACCACAGCCTGAGCCTGGCTTCCTGCTGCTGCCCTTCTTCCCTGGTTCCATCCATCCCCCCCCTTACCGGCCCCTCCCCCCACACACACACCTGACATAGACTTGTTCTTCCCTTCCGTACCACCCTTCACTCTGGATTTCTTGAAATTCCACTCCGCAGCTCACTCTTCCCCATTTCTAGCCCTTCCTGGCATCATGGACACCCTGGCCCCTCATTTATTCTTTCATTCATCCGTCCATTCATTCATTCAGGCCAGTACCCTCTTCTAAACAATCTCTTGTTATGATTAAGAACTTTGCCTCTGAGGCGGGATGGCTTGGGCTTGCATTCCAGCACTATCACTTCTTCTCTGTGTGTCTCAGTTTACTCATCTCTAAAATGGGATAATCATGACATACACCCCAGCTAGGGATTTTGTATGGATTAAATGTTAATTCCTGTACAGAGTTCTCTGCATAGTTCCAAACCCATTGAAAGCACTCTGCCTATGTAGGCCATTCTCCTCACATCACCACCGTCACCTTCACCACCACCTTCATCACCTTCACCTTCACCACCACCTTCACCACCACCACCTTCATCACCTTCACCACCACCACCTTCATCACCTTCACCTTCACCACCACCACCTTCACCACCATCACCACCACCTTCACCTTCACCACCACCACCTTCATCACCTTCACCACCACCTTCACCTTCACCACCACCACCTTCACCACCATCACCACCACCACCACCTTCACCACCACCACCTTCACCACCACCACCTTCATCACCTTCACCACCACCACCTTCACCACAACCACCTTCGTCACCTTCACCACCATCACCTTCACCTTCACCACCACATCTTCACCTTCACCACCACCACCTTCACCTTCATCACCTTCACCTTCACCACCACCACCTTCATCACCTTCACCTTCACCACCACCACCTTCACCACCACCACCTTCATCACCTTCACCTTCACCACCACCACCTTCACCACCACCTTCATCACCTTCACCTTCACCACCACCACCTTCATCACCTTCACCTTCACCACCATCACCTTCACCTTCACCACCACCTTCATCACCTTCACCACCACCACCTTCATCACCTTCACCTTCACCACCACCACCTTCACCACCACCACCTTCATCACCTTCACCTTCACCACCACCACCTTCACCTTCACCACCACCACCTTCATCACCTTCACCACCACCACCTTCACCACAACCACCTTCATCACCTTCACCTTCACCACCACCACCTTCACCTTCACCACCACCACCTTCAGCACCATCTTTACTATCACCATCTTCCCCACTATCATCTTCACTATCATCTTCACCAGCAGCAGCAGTGTTATTGCTTTTGAGCTTGGCTGCTATCAAGGGGCCACTCTTAAGGTATTACCAAGAAATAATCTGTTTTAATAGTTCTAAATATTAAATATGTGCCAACACTCCCCTCATGCTATCACTTAATTACAAAGACAGTTGAACTATGGGTCTGCAAGGCTGGTGGGAAGCACACTGCCTGCATTATCTCCATAATCCTTGCATCCTTGCTGACGATGGTTTTTACAGATGGTGAAACTGAGACTCAGAAAGGTCAAGTACTTTGCTCAAGTTTATACACCTAGTCCAGCCTTAGAGCCAGAATCAAAACCCAGAAATTTTGACTCTAAAAGCCATTGTATAATCCACGGTTACATATTTTGATAACCATGCATTGATTTTAACAAAAAACAACACCACCACAACTTTTGACCATGCCTTCAGATAAATGATCTCATTGTCGTGCCTTTGACTGGGAAACCAACGTCTCCTACCTGAAGACTGCACAGCCTCCTCAGTCTCCCCTCTGGCCTCTCCCGCCGTTCTCACGCAGTCAGAGAGATTGTTCTAAGGCACAGATCAGGCCGGGGCCCCCCGGCCTGGAACCTTCCCTGGCTCTCCCGTGCCCTGACGCCCAGCTTACTTGGCTTATGATACAGGCTCAAGGGCGTCCTGCAAGCTGATGGTTTATTAATGGAAAACCAGCCCAATGAAGGGCCCCTTTTCTCTGCTGTAGAAGTTGTGTGGGGCCAGGAGAATTGCGGTGAAGGCAGGTTTGGAGGACTGGCCAGTACCTGCCGTTCATACCAGTTCCAGCCTCAGAGAATAGTTTGGCTGCCTCAGCAATGGCACATTTTCCAAGTGGGGAACACCGGAAGGAGGTTCGGAGTGGGCCGGGAATGGGGCAGGAGGCCAGAGGGCTAAGAGAAGAGAGGGTTGGTGGGGAGAGGATGGCAGTTTCTTTGCAGGGACTAATGTTGGGGGGGAACAGAGGTAATCCACACCGACGTGACGGTTTGCTGTGGGTGTGGGCGGTGACCCATTCTTAGCCTCTCACTGGACTCCTCAGAAAAATAGACACGCCTGGCTTTTAGAGCTGGAGTTGTGGTTTCAAAGGGCTGGAAGGACTGCAGGGGGTCTAGTGAGGGCAGAAGAGTCCAGTGATGCATGAAGTGTGTGGACACGGAGGGCCCCTCCCGCTCTGACCGGAGCCCCCCCTACCTTGCTGTTCAAGGCCTTTTGGAGCGAAGACTCGATTTTTTTGTGGAAGAGTTGGATCAGCCACCTGGAGATTGACATGTGGGACATGCGTAAGGTTTCCCAGGTGTCCCTGGGCTGCGCTGGGAAGGTTGCCTCATCTGGGAAGCCTTCCTCCCCCCTCCAAATAGGCATAGGCACCCTGGTCCCTAGGATGCACGCACCCCATCACACACCTCTGCCCCTGTGGGCAGGGACCTGTGGATAAGGTTATTTCCTCAATAGGGGCACGGCTGGGCCCCTGCCCCGTCTCAGCCTCATTCCTGGCCACTCCCCTTCCCCTCTGCACTCCAGCCACTCGGCTCTGCCAGATCCTCTTGTGTCCTGTGCTTCCTCCCACTCCAGGGCCTTTGCACGTGCTGTTCCCTCTGCTAACACACTCCCTGTCCCCAACAATGGCCTCATTAACTCCTACTTATTCTTTTCATCTCAACTCAAAGGTCATTTCATCAAGGAAGAACTGGCCAAGCCCCAGACTAGGTCAGATCCTCCTGTTCCAGGTGTTTGCCCACTCTGTACCTCTTTTTCTTCATTCTTACTTCCTGTTTGCAATTCTTTATGAGCTACTCATTAATGTGATGATGTGATTAATGTTTGTCTTCCCCAGGGGGCTGGAGGCTTCAAGAGAACAGGGACTGTGTGGCTAAGAATCTGGGGCCAGATAGTCTTGGGCTGAATCCCTTCTCGATAATCACTAGGTATGAAAACTCAGGTTATTTCCTATCCTTTCTGAGCCTGGGTTGTCTCTCCTGAAAATGGATTAACCTCAGTGTCATTGTGTGCACTGAATGAGGGAATGCACGTGCCTAAAACAGTGCCGGCCACACTGTGAGCTTCCAATCGCTGTTAGCTAGCTGGCTATTGCTACATTGGTATTGGCCACTGATGTTTCTTGAGCACGTTGCATAAGCCTGGTGCATAGGATTCTTAGTAGATATGTGTTGAGTGGCTGGCTAAATGCCTGCAGCTTTGTGGTGAGGATTGTATAACAAGCTGCACATCCAGTGTTCAGCACAGAGCCTGGGGTAATAGATGAGCTCGGTAAGTCTGCTGGATGCATGCTGAGTGAGCAAGGGCGCCCTGGAGGCAAGGACGGTGTCTGCTCCATCTGAGGGCTCCTGTCCTCCCCTACACCCGAGGCCTCTAAACAAGGCCTGCAGGGATGCGACACTCGGGACATGTTTTCTCAACACAGGGATGATTAGGACAGTTCTCCTTGACATCCCTCCTGCCACCCACAGCCCCAGGAGGCCATACCCCAGGTGGCCGCCTGAGACGTGCACGCGGATGCTGTCAATGTGGTTGCTGCAGCTGGAGCAGGTGACGGTGGAGTGGCCTGAGGCGGGGTCGCAGCTCAGCTTCAGACCAGCCGAAATGGAGATGCCTTGCACACTCAGGGCAAAGTTGCCGCTGGTTTTGCTGAAGGGAGACAAAGAGAAGGCTTGGAGCAGCACTTTCTTCCCCGCCAATGCCAGAAGGTAGGGTTTGCTATTGTCCCCACTCCAGGTTCAGAGAGGGCAGCAGCGTGCTCATGGCCACACAGCCGCTGAGTGAAACCTGGAGTCCGCCCTGAAGTTTCCACCCGTGTCCGCCTGGCAGAACCCTGCTCTCACCCACTGCCTCAGCCTCTGCCCAGGCTGTGGAGCGTGGGGAGTATTCCTCCACCTCTCTGAGCTCCAGGTTCCTCATCCAGAGCCTGCAGCAGCAGTGGGACACCAGCTGTGCCACTAAAAAGCTGGTTGTCTGGGGTCAATGACTTCAATGAATGAGTGTCCTTGTTCTTCGTGGGGTTCATAACTCCTCCCTCGGGGATGAGTTTTGGATAAGATGGTGGACTTGAATGCAGGTTGTCAATAATGTAATGCAGTATTACTGTGAGTGTGTGTGTGTGTGTGTGTGTGTGTGTGTGTGTGATCAGTAAGTGAAATAATAGATACAAAAGAGCCCACGTGAAGACCTCAGCCACTCTTGTAGGGAACGGACAGACCCAGTGTCCTTGTAAGGGAGGGCAGAGTCACACCCTTCTCCTCCATGTCCTCCCTGGATTCCCACAAAGGAGAGACGTTGCTAAAGCGAATAGTCAGTTTGAGCCACTATCATTAGTGGGCAGTGTCACTGTGGTGAGAGCCCAATATTTAGATTCAGGATATAGTTTAGATGATTTGCCCGAATCTTTTACCCCTTTCTGCATCTATACCCTCACCATTGCCTATGGTGTGTGTGTTGGGGGATGGGGGAGGAAAGGGGGAGGAGGGATGTGCATCCATGCACTTGACTTTGGGTATAGCTGTGTGACTTGCTTTGGCCAATAGCACATGAGTGGAAGTGACCGTGGCCAGTTCCGAGTCTAGACTTTAAGGGGACGTGCATGTTTTCTGTTGTCTTTTTGCATCCCGGCCATCACCAAGAACATGCTCTGGGTAGCCCACTGATCCCGAGAGGAGGAAGAGATACAGGTGGAGAAGACCCACCTCAGCTAAGCCCAGCCTAGATAGGGGAACCCCAGCCAACACACAGATGTGCAAGTGATAATATATGACTTGTTTTAAGCCACTGACTTAGCAATGTTTGTTACACGGCAATAGCTAGCTGTTAAAGGGGTGAATTAAAGGTCCCACTTCACCTTCCATCCTAAGCCACACGCACTAACTCAGCCTTGCCAGTGTCCTGCATTGAGATGAGGACAAATGTTCAGCTACTAAACAAGGGTTATGTAGAATCTTCTGTGAAAAATTCCCCCAGGAACCCCGGGGGAACAAGTGGTGATGGGCAAGGCAAAAATTGGGCATTCCCGAGATCCTGGTTCTCACCCCTTCCAAGTATCACTAAGAGCTGACCCACCCACTTAACAACCCGAGGCTTGGAAACACACATGAAATTCTTGCGTGCCTTCCATTTTCCACTGATCTTGACATTGGCATCTGTCACGGAGAGAGCCAGGCCCTCGTTGGGCAACAGTCTTATCTGGGAACTGGGCAGCTGAACTTCACGGATAACTAGGCTGCGAAGAAGAAATGTTTTGTTAGCCTTCTGGGGGCCCACACAAGGACTCAGCCAATGGTTCATGTAGAACCATCCTTCCCAGCCAAGCCCTCCAGCCCATCCATTCCAGGACAACCCAGAAGCTATGAAAGCAACCTTGAGAACCCTGGGCATTGGGCAGGGTGGCTACGCTTTGAAGTCAGACAAATCTGTGTTTGAATCCTGCTCTTACATGTACTATTGTGTAGCCCTGGGCAGGTCACTTAAGCATCCTTGAGCCTCAGTTTCCTCATTTATAAAATGGGCACAATAAATTCTATCTTGCATGGTGTGTGACGATCAATAAAGATACATGTTGTCCAATTGACGACAAGTTCTGTAAAGGGATGAAATGTGTCTGTCTTTTTTTCACTGTTGTAGCAAAGCCTGCTGTGTCAGACACATAGTAAATGCCCAAGAATATTTGTTGAGTGAATAGGTGTATAAAATTCTCTACAGAACATTGTGGGTCTTCCACCCAGCACCCACACGCCGTATTGCGTTATCATTTAACAGAGCTGTCATTTAACCTTACTGTGTTGCTCCAGAGAAAGCTGACTTTGCCTTCATCTTCGGGAGGCGGGGGTGACCCTTAGGATTTGGGCATAAGCTAATTAGCAGATTCTATTCCTCAGACCACGATGCGTGGTTCAGGAGTCTGTACGTAACCTGAGATAAACCAGAGTGAATCTCGGGGTTTTGCTTGAGGTGCCAGGAGAAGGGGCTCTCCTGCCACAGGACTGGCAGTGCTGAAATGCTGGTGGCCATCTTGCCTCTTGGAGAAGACACCTGCCTGAGAGTTAGACCTGCCCAAGGAGGTGATTCCGAGAGGTGGCCAGAGAGAAACAGGTGCAATGACATTTGTGTCCGCCTCCAGCTGACCTGAAGCTAGACTACTGCAGGGACCTCTCAGCCATGTGAGCCAGTAATTTCTGCTTAGGTCTTTTTGGATTAGGTTCTCTGTCCTTAAACCCTCTCTCCCCCCAAATCCTAATTGATATATGGGCCTACCACAGAGTTTTGGGGTTCGTGACATGTCCCCCAGGGAGTCATGGCGAGTGCCTGAAAGACAGTTTTTATGGTGGAAGGTTGGGGGACTCCACTCCGCATTTAGGAGTTTGTGGCCTGTGATCCTAGGCTTTGGTGGCCCCGGAACACTACAAAGTCCTGCATACTGACGACTGAGCTCAACAGGCCTCACCTGTAGAAGTTATATTCCCCTTTCCCCAGGTACTTGATCTTAAAGCTTCCTGAGAAAGAGGGAATCTCGATCTTCTCCAGCTCCCTCTGCAGCGTGGCCACTCCCTGCTGGCGGGCTGCGGGGAGAGAGCAGGGGAAATTGTCAGGGGCACAGCCTGGGAGGCTGGGTCCCTGTCCATCGCAGGACAGTTGGGATTGAAAAGGTCTAAAGCTACAGTTTTCTGTAAAGGGCCAGATAGTAGATATTTTTGGCTCTGTGGCTATTACTGTCTCTGTCACAACCACTCAACTCTGCTCTTATTGGCCCAAAGCAGCCATGGACTATATGTAAATGTGGGTGTGGCTGTGTTCCAATGCAACTTCATGGATGTTGAAATTTCAATGTTGCATAATTTTCACATGTTGTAAGATATTACTCTTCCTTTGGCTTTTTTCAATGTTTAAAAATATAAAAGTCATTTTTAGTTCCTGGGCCACATAAAAATATGTGGTGGGCCCTAACTGGTTTGGCTCAGTGGATAGAGTGTCAGCCTGCGGACTGAAGGGTCCCGGGTTCGATTCCAATCAAGGGCACATGCCCGGGTTGCGGGCTCCATCCCCAGTGTGGGACATGCAGGAGGCAGCCAATCAATGATTCTCTCTCATCATTGAAGTTTCTATCTCTCTCTCCCTCTTCCTTCCTCTCTGAAATCAATAAAAATATATTTTTCAAAAATGCAGTGGCCCAGATTTAGCCTGCAGGTTGTGGTTTGCCAACTCCTGTTCTAAAATATCACCCCTAAACACCAAGCTATGCATCCAATGGGTATTGATTGCACACCTACTCTATGCCTAGCTCTGTGCTGTGCCCTCACAGGTACTCCATCTCTCTGGCTTTTGGACAAGGTCTCTATAGGGCCTTTGCCTGTGCCAATCCTGTTGCCTGGTTAAAAAACCAATAAAAAGGCAAACAATACCTGAGAAGGAGTAATTGGTACAATGAGGGATCCCAGGCTTTGTGCTTTCCAAGAACCAGTTAGAAAGTACTACTACTACTACTACTACTAATAATAATAATAATAAATAAACATTTATCAAGCTCTTACTCTATGCCAGGCACTGTTCTGGGCCTTGGACATGTATTAAGCTACTGAATCTGAACAATCCTAGGAAGTAGGTCAGTTGTCACCCCCAATTCTCAGAAGAGAAAACTGAAATTCAGAAAGGTGGTCACACAGCTGACAAGTGATGAAGCAGGATTTGAATCCAGGCCTTCTGGTCCCAGAACCCGTACCCTAGGATGAGCCTTCTGGAGGGGAGGGGTCAAAAGTAAATAACACACACATTGTCACTGCCTGGACGGGGTGGGGGGTGCGGAGGATGTGGGCTGGCCAGGATCTGTGGGTCGGCAGGGGCCAGGTCATGAAGGGTCCCGAATGCCTTGCCCAGGGGTCAGGACATGAGGGCACTAGGGCACCACTGAATAGTGTAAGTGAGGAGAAGGACACAAGCAGGTCTGCTGCATTTCAGAAAACCCACTGTGGTTTCCATCTGGGGTGTGAGCAGAAGGGGAAACCAGGGCTGCTGTGACAGAATCTGGAGACTTCCTGGTTTAAAGGCTGACCCCAAGCCTCTGCTCCCGGGAAGCCTTCAGCGTCACCCCAGCACTGTTCAGAGAAGGGCCGTACTCCTTTCCCCTTGGGATTCAGAGGTATCCTGCCTGTGTTGGGGTAGGAATTCAGGGATGAGAGACCAGGTCCCCCTGAGTCGTGACCTGATGCAGCAGTGGAAACCAGGGCCTGAGGTTCTGCCTTCTTGGTCTGTTTCTCCACTCTTCTGCAGTTCATCGTTCTGCCACTGGGAGGCAGCATCGAGCAGCCCGACGGGGCACATCAGACAAGACCAGAGCTCAAATCCAGGCGGCCCTCTGGCCTACCCAGTCAGTGCCTTCTCCAAGTTTCAGTTTGCTCATCGTAAAGGTTGCTAGCAGCAGTATATCCCACCCAGGGGGACATGAAGATGAAACGAGATGATGTGTGTAAAGCTCCTAGCTCAGAGGTGAGCGAGTCAGCAGAAGCTGCTTCCTGCCCCACACCCCTCTATCTGGGGCTGGATGAGTGGCCTGGGGGACCCAAATGGGTACTGTGCACAGTATGGCCGCCAAGCCCCTGCCCTGGAGGTACCATTAAGAAGGGCTCTCCCTGTGCTCCCTCTGCTCCTCCCCCTACCCCCTCCCACTTAGCCTCCTTGCTGCCTGAGCTCTGCCCACGCTGAAAACTGAGCCAGTGATCTGGAGGCAAATGACAGGGCTGAGAGCAAGCTTGGGAAGAAAGTAAAGAGCCTAGAAGCCGGAGTTGAGGTTTGGGTAGAGGGAAGGAGGGTACCATGAAGATGAAACCCTTGGGGGCCCGGGCCCTGGACTTGGAGTCCTCCAGGCCCCGCACTCCGGTCCCAGTTCTGCCACTGCCCGACCCTACGATCTAGGGCAGTTCTCCTTGCCTCCGTTTCTTCATGTTAGATGGGTGAAGGGCCTACTTTGAGGAGCTGTGAGCATGCCGTGCACTGCAGTTAAAGGGCTGCACCCAGCAGGTGCTCAGTGAATGCTCCTCGGGGTGGGAGAGGAGGGAAGGAAGGCCTACCGTAGTCCAGGCCCTTCTGGGTGATCCTGGCCACGATGCCAGGGTTGGTGGTCTCCGTCACAGCTGTGCCCAGGGCAGCCAGCACCATCAGGGCTGCCCACCTCGGTGTGTTGTCAGGGCCCCTGGCCATGTCTTCGTCCTCCAGAGCTGGCAAAGCCTCAAGGTCTTGGCAAGCAACTAGGGACCTACAAAGGAGCCGCTGGCCGCCTGGGGAAACGCAGGTTATACTAGAAGCTAGAAAGGAGGAAGGAACTGGGGTGGGGGCGGAAGGGGGAGGACAGCTGCCTGCGGTTCCCCACCGAGGTTGGGGCCATAGCCCCAGAGGCAGCCAGAAGTGGAGTCTGGGAGGTGTGTGTGGTGTGGGGAGTGTGTGTGTGTGTGTGTGTGTGTGTGTGTGTGTGTGTGTGTAAGTCTCTGACAACATTCCCATCCCCCTCTCTGAGCCCACCCACAGCCCTTCATTTAAGGACTTCTTGGAAGCTGGGTGGTGGGTACATCAGACAGAGTTCATTATAGTTTTCTTTTTTTCCTGTCCTGTTGAGATATAACTGACATATATAATAAAAGGGTATATACAATAAAAATGATTTCTTTTCGAGATTCAGTTCTTTTTATTCATTTTTTTTAAGGGAGAGAGAGAGAGGAAGGGGGAGAGAAAGAAACATTGGTTTGTTGTTCCACCTATCTATGCATTCATTGGTTGATTCTTGTATTTGTCCTGACCAGAAATTGAATGCAAGACCTTGGCGTATCCAGACGACTCTCTAACCAACGGACAGCTCCCTGTCCAAAGCTAGCATAAAGATTTGATTTATGTGTACATTGTGAAACGATTGCCACAACCAAGCTAACACAGCCAGCATCTCACATCGTTATACTTTTGTTGCGTGTGGTGAGAACGCTTAAAATCGACTTTCTTAGCCAATTCCAAGTATGCAACATAGTATTCTTAACTATCGCCACCATGCTGTACATCAGACCCCCAGGACTCACTCATTTTACAAAAGAAAGATACATTTTTCTTTCTACTTTTGATTTCCTCGGTATTATCCATAGTAAAACATTTAAGGAAATAGAACCTTTAGTGTTTTCTTGTCCTGAGAGGCAGTAGTGATAATAATTGAATGCTTGAATTTGGGAGTCCAGTATCTTAGTGTGATTTTAAATCTTAGCCCTGCCTCTCGGGTGGTTAGGCCTTGGTCAAGTCCCTTAACCTCTCTGAACCTCAATTTCCTCTTCTGTGAAGTGGGAATAATCAGGGTACTCTCCCTCCCTGGGTGATTGTGAAGGCAGAAGAGGCTTTAAACCATGTACACCCCAACGTCCCTACGTAATAAACACACAGATGATAGCTATTCATGTCATCCTGACCTTAAAGGAAATCCATGTTCATTGGCCCAAATTTGAGAAACAATAAAAAATGTCATGCAGTCCCCATTCTAGAGACAACAGCAGAAGTGTATTTTAGAGTATTTCTCCACCTCCCCCGCTCCTTCTTTTGGTAAACATAGAGTGTGTGCTTTCTTAACAAAGAGAAATGGGATCACACTGGTCAGTTTTGTAAAGTTCTCTCTCTCTCTCTTTTTTTTTCCCCAATAAACAGTATGTAGTGAATGTTCTCCCTGAGCACTAAATATTCTTCTACGTGCATCATATTTCATTTCTTCATCCCACAGTTTTCTTCATCAAGTTTTCATTTTATTCTTTTTACCCCTTCTTTTGACAGATGTGGGAACTGAGGCTTTGAGAAAGGAAGTGTTTTTCCCACAGTCACGCAGCCAGCTGCTAGCAGAGCTGGGATTCAGACCTGCCAGACACATCCCACACCAGCCTGAGTCCTTCAGTGCCTTGGGGATTGGGGCGGGGGTGGGGGTGGGTGGGAGGAGGGGGATGGTGGAGGACGTAGACACTCTCCCCCCAATCCCCAGCTTTCTAGACTGGTCTCTGTCTACTGAGCTCCTGCCCCTCCCTTTGCAGCAACCTCAGGCCCTGGGTGGGCAGGAATCCTGCAGGGCAGCCAGCTCTGTCGCCATGGTGATGAGAGAAGGGGGTGAGTCCTCAGGGGAGGCCAGCTTCTCTCCTGCTGGGTCCCCATCAGCCCCCTGGAGCCCTATCTCCCCAGACTTTGATTTTATGAGTCTAATGAAGCCCTCTGAGCCAGGAAGACAAGAGACTTCCGGAGTGTCTTTTCTTTTTCCTTTCTCTTTGCCTGGTTCTAAGAGGGCTTCCCTTCATTCTCCCACCCACAAGGAGAATCCTTCTGGCTTGCCTAAGAATGAAAACAGTGGCTATGCACAGCATCGACTTTGCTCCGGACGCTTTACATCTATTACCTCCCAGCCTAACACCACCCATGAGGGAGGGTCATTTTGCTCCGTTTTTGGAGACGAGGGAATGGAGGCGCAGCGTGATCGTGTCCTTAGAATGTTGACTTTTCCCAGAAGAAAGTGCACTGGGCTTGGAGCCTGCAGACCTGCGTTTATAGTCCCAGCCAGGCTACCTACTCTGTGTGTGCCTCTGGACAAGTGCTTCTGGAACTTGGGGAAGCAGTGCCTGTCGCGGGGGTCGTTCTGAGGATTAAATGAGATAATAGGTAGGAAGCAATCTGCATGGAGCAGGTGTCAGTCCACAATCATTCACCTTCAGGAAAACACACTAGTGGCACCACAAGCTGAGCTCTCAGGGCTCCAGTCTTGGCTTTGGGTGGGATCCATGCAGAGAGAGAGGAGTTCAAGGCTCACCTGGCCTCTGTGAGCCTGCCACTGGCAGCTGGGCTGTGGGACTCGGCCGGTCCCAGCACCGCACAGCAGTCAAGAGCTGGGCTGGGGACATAGAGACGCGGGCGTGGATCCCCGCTTGCCACTTTCTTGCTGTGTGAGTTTGAGCTTAACCTTGCTGAACCGCAGTTTCCTCATTTGTCCCAACTCTCCATTCTCAGGCCGGGCCCTTCTTCAGGCCCAGATGCTCAGGTTTGACCACGAGGCCATCCCTGTGGTCCACGGAGGCCCCATAAGCCTCTCCTTCCCCCTTAGGCCTGATTCTCCTGCTCTTTCTCTCCTTCGCCCACCCTGTCCTGCCTCCTCTGTGTGTCTGGCTTCCAGTGTATGTTGTTGGACATTTTCTGATCCTAGATGAGGGATGCAAGAGTAGGAGGGGCTCGTGGTGGGTCCTGGGGTGGAGGGGCGGAGGGAATGGGTTCTCCAGAGACCTAACCTCGTATCTTAAAGGGCAATCAGACATTTTGCACTATGGAGATAACCTCTTATTGGGGTATCTCTCCTACCTGGTTATGCTAAAATTGTCTGTCTCCTGACAATCAACTCAGGTAGAAACTGCTGTTTGGCTTCTGTACTTACTTGTTTGCTAAAACAATAGAAAGTTATTTTGATTTTCTGAACTTATGTATGCTATCCCAATACTCCATTGATGATGGTTTGAATATCCCATTGATTGTGATCTCACTGGTTATTGAAGCACATTCTTCTGGGAACCAGGACAGCTCAATTATCCTAAATTGTCTCAGCAGCTATAGATAACGAGTTTCGGTTGACTCAGTGGTCCGGGAATCAAAACAGACCCTAAATTGCCTCAGTAGCTACAGATAATGCATTCTGGTTGACTCAGTGGTCCCAGAATCGGGACAGCACAAGTATTCTAAATTGCCCCGGTGGTCCCAGATAATGTGTTTCTGTTGATTCAGTGATTCGTAGATACTTTGGATAACTAACTTGCTCAATTTCACTTCTGTAAATGCTTTTCATGAAACAGGTTCCTCATTCCAGACCCAAAGATGTAATCAATACCTTTGTGATATTCTGCCAATATAAGCCAGATGTGGCAAGCTGTTCGGGGCTGCGAGATTTGGAGTGCTGAATTGCTCCCTCGTATGCCGCCGGCTTTTAATAAATGACTCCATAATTCGACTTCTTGAGGCATCCTTTGTAAGATGGGGGTACACTACAACACCTTGAGTCTCATAAAAGGACCCCTTCGGGTACCCTGATCTTGGAAGATCTTTCTTATGGCATCATTATTATTATTATTATTATTATTATTATTATTAGAGCCTGGTGCATGATTTTTTGCCCGGGTGGGGTCCCTCGGCCTGGCCAGAGATGGGGGACAATCAGGGCCCATCTTGCCCAGTCCCAATTGGGGCCAATGGGAGCCAGCAGGCAGGGGAGGGGCTTTGGGAGGGCTCCAGGGCATGTCCAGCCCTCTGGCCCAGTCCCGATCGGCCAGACCCCAGCAGCAAGCTAACCTACTGGTTGGAGCATCTACCCCCTGGTGGTCAGTGGGCGTCATAGCGACTGGTCGAGCGGTTGACCAAAAGGTCCATTGATCAGTTGGACACTTAGCATACTGCACTTTCATTATATAGGATTATTGCAGTCCCAGAGAAGATCACAAGATATATTTAATAGTGGATAAATGAAAGAAGGATCAGAACCCAGAGCATAAATTCCAGACAATAAATGTTTGGAGCCTGAGAAGGGCAAGCTCAGCCTGACCTGGCGATCCCCTCAGGCTTCCAGGAGGCACGAATGGACCTTGGTCCTGGGGGTGAGGGTGGGTGGGTGTTGGGAGCCCACCTCGTGCTTCAGGGCTGATAGAAGGGCTGCTGCTGAGACTGCAGGCATTGACTTTGCATGAAGCACAGCTTCTGGGGAGAACTGAAGGCTGAGGGAAAGAACAGAAAAGAAGTTGCTGGGGACGTGGTGAAGGGGTGGCAGAGGGGAGAGAGGACGCTCACTTGTCCTTTCTCTCTGGAAATTGAAGAACTTGGCCGTGTGACAGCTTTGGCTCTAGTAGGCTGGGCCTCCTCCAGCCCTAGGGAGGATCACAGGAAGTATAAGCAACACTTGCCAAATGTCCAAGGGCCTCCAACACCCAGGCCATTTCCCTCGGTCACATTAGGGAAATAGGTGTGTGTGCTCAGCCAGCCCCAGGGTGCCGAGGGTTGGTCCCAAAGGGAGCTGTTGCTGGTAAAGAGCAAACTGCTCCCTTGCCTGGCCCTGCCCAGTCTGGGGACACAGACAGACCAGAACTAGAGGAGGTCAGTGAAGAATGGCCTGGCTTGGAGCCCTGGCTCGCCTCTACATGGCTCTGTGAACTTGGAAGAGTCTTTGCTCCTCTCTGAGCTCCAGGGTCCTCATCCATAAGAGCTGTCCCATCTCTGGAGGGCTTAAACCACTCAGGAAACCAAGTCAACCCGTTGGCTAACACTCCCTTTTAAACAGCCATCTCTGAAAGTTGGTCTCATTGGCTCCATTTCACAGATGAGAAAATTGAGGCTCAGAGAAGTTAAGTAGCTTGTTTAAAGCAACACAATGGAGAAGTGGCAAAGGGATGTTGAAGGCTTCAAAATGAGGAAAGGGAGCACTTCCTGTTGGGTTGTGCGATAGAGGTGACTATGGAATGCTCCCCTGAGCTGAAGGTGGGGGAAGGGCAGACCAGGTGGAGGAAGCAACTTAAGCAAAGGCACAGTGGGTTAGAATTCCTAGGGGCTGCAGTGAGGGATTACAAATTGGGGGAGGTGGTGGGAGCTGGGCCATGGGATCATAACGTGAACTTGTTCTTGGAGGCCAGTGACCCCCAAGTTTTTCAAGTAGGAAGGTCCGCCCATGATAGTAGTTAAGTTTGCAACCAGCAGGTTGAGAAAAAGCCACTGCAAATTTAGCAACTCTTTTAAATGCATTTTCATTTTTCTAGCTCCAGCTTTACAGACATTTGAAATGTGGAGAGCCAGAGGCATGTTAGATGACATTTGATAGTGTTTGGCTAAGGGACCTCTAAATGCCCCCAAAACTTGCCCTGCCAGTTCCCTGCCCCCTGGTGCCCACTACACCTGGGGAGCTGAACCCAGAGATTATCATGTTCAGAAACAAAGTACTGATTCATGATCAGCTGGGCCAGTGGCCAACGGTTGAGGCTGGGCAGGAGCACAGAAGGCATGAGACTGGCCTCTTCCCACTGCCCACTCCTCCTCCCAACCTGGAGCAGGCCAACCCCTGGATGACTGGCTGGTGGAGGGTGTGGATGAAAAAGGGCCACATACTAAACCTGACAACTCAGGGGAGGCCTACTTGGCCTTACAAACTCAGAGACCTACAGTAACCACATGGGATGGCCTGAAATTAAAACTTCCTAACTAAAGGCAGTTCGTGGAGGGTAGTCATGCCTTAGGCCAGTGTTTTTCCCTAACAAAGATCAATCTTTGCCTTAACTGGGCCTATCTGTTGTCTTTTTTTGCATCTACAGTAACACATCTGATATCATACCTTGGGAATGTCAAAGTAATTTCCTTCCCCACCCCTCCCCCCACCCTCTACCCCCCACACAATCACCACACCAGAGCAGATACCACAAATCCCCTCCATTATTATTATCATGTTAATTGTTAACCGTTAACTAGTCTATATGTGAAAGTATGTTTATTCATTGTACTTTTTATCCAATCCTAGACATTTCCCCTATCCGCCACCTCCTTTGCTTTCTTCCACTTCCCTAATCTATCACCAGTGGATTTCATATCTTCCTCTTTGATTCTGCCGTATAGTAAGTGTTAAATCTGCCATTTTCTGGAGCATTTCCTCAATCTGTTGAGATTTTGCTTCCCAGCAATTGTCAGTTTGGCTCAAATAAATTCATAAAAAATTCTTACAGGCTTGGACATTTCTTACTTGACATTTACTTGGCGTAGTGCAATAGGACTCCAAAGAAGCCCACCCAGGACCACCGTGCAGAGCTGGAACTGGACCAGCAGAGCCCGCCTGCCCTACCAGCTCCTTGTTTTGCATTGGGTGAGTTTCCCTTGGAATTCTGGATCTCCCTGTTTAAAGGTAAGAGGCCTTGATTTTATTTGAGCCGAATTTTAAAATCCTTGAGGTAGAGCTAAAGGGTAAGGGTTGAGAGAACCTAAGCGAAGGCAAGACAGGAGGAAAAATGGGTGCCTGATATTAAGTTTGGTTTTTCAATTATAATTGTTTTCTGAGCGTCTGAACAAAAACCTTTTACTGCACTGATGAGAACCTGAACACATTCAGCTGCAAAGATAAGGGGCACTTCCTCCCTCCATCTCGGGTCTGAGGTATTCTTAGGTGACTAAGTATCTTTGTCGAGGTGTCAGGGGATATCCCCCATGATGTGCAGGAGCCCATAGAGAATTCCAACTCAACTGTAACTGAAAGATGAGACAGAGGGCCGAAAACCAGGACCACAGGCTTTATTAGAGGAAAAGGACCCTGCCGGGCTGCCTTGCAAAGGAAGAGAGCACACGTGCAGGAGTGAACACGCCTTTTGAGGAGAGGAATGGGAAGGGATGGGGCTTAGGGTACTCGGCACACGCTGGTTGGTGGTTTCATATAAGGCACATGATTAGGCACTTAGGAATCGGGGGCTTAGGGTATTTGGCAGGTGCTGATTGTGGTTCAATGTACAGTCCATATAAGGTGCCTGGTTAGGTGCTCAGAAATGTCCAGGCCACAAGTGCAGTTTATATCATACTCCATCCATCAGTTGGGAGAAGGGAGGATCTACCATTCCAGGCTTTTGGTAATATTATTTTTTTTAAAATTGAGAGTCCAGGCAAGGTCAGGGGGTGAAGGTCCATCTTCCGTAGCTACTTCCTGCTGAGAGGGGGCATCGTTAGGGGCGTCTACCTGGGGTCTCAAGGATTCTGGTGCCATAGGTGTCTCTAGGTTCTGAATTCAAGGCCAGATAGATCTCTCCCACCTTCTGGTTGGTGAACGCCTGCATTCTGTTCTGCAAAAAACTAGTGAAACAGTGAATGAGATAGGGGCCAAAGAGCAAAATTAAAAGAATAAATACCAGTGGGCTTAATAGTGGGAGGAGCCATGGGGTAAGTGAGCGAAAAACAGGTAGTGTTTTACGTGCTGGACGAGGGGTGCAGCGATCCTGTTGAGTCACTTGGGAGGTAAAAGCTGGTCCTGAGGCTGCCACAGCATCACTTGTCTGGTTTTGCTGCTTTTCTGGAGCTGAAATACAACTGAGACCTAGATGTTATTTTTAGGGGGGAAAAGAGTAGGGGTCTCAGTTGCCTCACTAGTAATATGAAAGGGGAGAATAGGTTACCCTGGGGGTGAGGTTCTTGCTTTCCCAGTTTTTCCCCTTGCTGGGCATCCACATGTTTCTTGTAGGTCCTGAGATAGGGTTTCAAAATAGGTAGAGCAGAGGCTAGGCCCCCTATGGCAGTTCCAACCCCTGCTGTGATGCCGAGGGTTATGAGGAGAGGGATTATCTGGACTCCTCTTTTGTGTCAGATATGATCTTTACGGGGACAGGTAAAGACTGATTATTGGGGCTGCATCTACATTGGGTGAGATAGATGAGAGTACAGGTTCCTGTCTAGCTGGTCGGGAGGCAGATGTATGTGTTTTCCCCACAGAGGAAGAAAAATCCCTGATCACGGAGACAAGCTGATAGGTAAAAGGAGAAGAGGTGGACTAAAGGGTATGAGATTCCTTTTCCCAGTTCTGTACTCCAAGCTGAGAGGGTAGTCGCCATGGCGCTACCAATAAGGGGTGACAGATGAGTGGTTGAGATTGTGTTGCAGTGAAAGTGGGAAGGAATATTAGAATGGGCTGTTATCCAAGGGAAAAGAGAAAGGGAAGGAAAGGAGCAGTGGAAGATGAGGCTGGAGAAAAGGCAGGGGGAGGAGGGAGTAGGCCCCGAAGCCTGTTTCCAGGCCTCTAGCCGCTTGAATTTTAAACCGCCACATTTTTCCTAGAGATAATGATCATAGAGGAGATAAGGAGATAAGGTGTTTATAGTCCCAGGAATGGCTCGGCCTTGTGGGTCGAGAGAGTGAAACTGAGGTAGGTGACTGGTTTGGGACAACTGGGTTTTATGAGGGGATGCATGGTAGCCCTGGCCGGGCACCGAGGTGGAATGAGAAAAGAGTGAATGGGGGAATTTGTAAGATGCAATGTAGATGTGAGGTGGCTAATGGCTGTGAGACTAATCCGTCAACCCCCATAATAGAGACTGAGGAGTGGACAAGGGTCCCAGCCAATTCGGAGAGGGCAGCATAAGTGGCCCCGGTGTTGATTAAAAGGAAATCGGCTTACCTGCCACCACAGTCGTTACCCGAGGCTCTGTCCTGGTGATGTAAGTCTGTGGGGCCCTATCAGGGCCTGGGCAGCTTCTTCGGTGGCCAGTCCCAGGAGGTCTGGGAGCTCCAAACCGGATCCAGAGGGTGGCCATGCTGGACTGGCTGAGGCCTGAACCGGAGGGGCCAGACTACAGTCTGATTTCCAGTGGCCTTCCCTTCCGCACCTTGGGCAGGGCCCAGGTGGGGGTCTCGGGTTTGAGCAGGACTTGGCCCAGTGTCCTTCCTTGCTGCATTTGAAGCATGGGCCCGGAGGAGGCTTAGCCCCTGGCTTACCTGAAGTTGAAGGACCGGCACTTCGTTTGGGGTTCATGAGAGCGGTGGCTAGGAGCTGGAAGGCCTCCTACTGGGCCTCAGCCTTGGCCTGATCTCGCCTTTGATTTTGGATTTGGGTCTCCTTGTCTCTATTATTAAAGACCTTAAAAGTCAGGTTAACAAGGTCTTTTTGAGGGGTTTGTGGACCTGTATCTATTTTTTTGAAGTTTGCGGCATATGTCGAGGAGTAAAGGTGGTCAGGTCAGTGGAAAAAGAAACCTGAGATGCCTCTCATCTGTGAGGCTGGACATAGAGAATGGGACGTGGACTCAGACTAATGCCCTCAGTTCCTGCTGCCTCCCTCAGGGGTAGAATGGACATGGGAATAGAAGAAGCTGTCTTTGGGTGGCCTGAGAATGAGTGTTAGATGGGAAAGGCTGTTTTGGAGCTCACGTTCTCAGGATTTGGGCTCTCAGGAAGATCAGAAAGTGAGAAGGGAATGGCCAGCCACCTGTGAATTAGGTTGCTGGCGGTCATGGGGCCGGAGATTCAGTGGAGAGTGCACAGGGGAAGGCGGGCGGTTAGAGTTCTCAGAGGTAGAGCGTGGGGTGGATTCTGCGGCAGGGTTGTAAGGGGCGGTGGGAGTGGGCGAGGTGGAAAGGAATGATCCGCTGAGTCAAAAGAGTCAGAAGACAGAGAAAGGGGCTGAGGACCGATCTGAGAGGGCAAAGAGGACTTCGCGAGGAGGATCTGATGGGTGGAACATGAGGAGTAAAGCTAGGGACGAGGTGTGGAGGGGGGGCAGTAAGAGGGGAAAAGCCTGTTCGTAGGGATCTCTGAGGCCTCCCTGTCCGGTGGCAAAAATTATCTAGGTCTTGGAGGATATTGGTATCGAAAGTGCCGTTTTCGGGCCCCTGAGAGCCATTGTCGAGTTTATATTGTGGCCAGGTAGAGCTTCTTTGGTTTGATGTAGCCAGAAAGACCAAGGGTCAAGGGATTGGCGAGGAGACACCCTAAGGGTGTGTTTCAAGGGGATTTGGACTGAGAGGTTCCTATGACCGGAGGGAAGGGCCACCAGGAAGTTGGGGAGGAAAAAAGGAGCGTCCTCCTTTTTCCTCAGCCAACCTGTAGAGAGAGAGAGAGACGAGAGAAGGTTCCAAGGTCGTCACCCCATGGAGTAGAGCAGAGTTTCCCGGCCAGGCACCTGGGCTTTCGTAGAACGTAGAACGTGTAGCCGAGTAGATGGGAAAACTCTGAGGCCCTTCCAGGTCAAGGGAACGATGGGGGGGGGGGGGTCGGGAAAGTCCCTGAAGCCTACCGGTGAGAAAGCGACGAGATCCCCTCGTGTCCTGGTACGGCAGGGTTCGAGAGGTGTCCGGAGCGGGCCAATCAATTCAGAACCATGCCACTGAGCAGAGCCAGAGCAGGAGTCAGAAGCTCAGGGCTAGGTTCGAGGATCGTCCACGCTCCCATGCACCTCTCCCGGGTTTCAGCACCAAATGAAAGAATGAGAGAGAGAGGGGCCGAAAAACCAGGACTACAGGCTTTATTAGAGGAGAAGGACCCTGCCGGGCTGCCTTGCAAAGGAAGAGAGCACATGTGCAGAGGTGAACACGCCTTTTGAGGGAAGGAATGGGAAGGGATGGGGCTTAGGGTACTCGGCACATGCTGGTTGGTGGTTTCATATAAGGCACATGATTAGGCACTTAGGTACTTAGGAATCGGGGGCTTAGGTATTTGGCAGGTGCTGATTGGTGGTTCAATGTACAGTCCATATAAGGTGCCTGGTTAGGTGCTCAGGAATGTCCAGGCTGCAGGTGCAGTTTACATCATACTCTGTCCTTCAGTTGGGGGAAGGAAGGATCTAGCAGTAATTAATTAATTGACTCATCCAGGGATGCACACATAAAGGTTGTTTACCTAATGCTCTGAGTCCTGGGCTGTGTGAGACAGTCAGGGAGAGAAACTGAGACATGTAAGAGGGTTGAATAGGACTCTGGTGGTAACAGCAGCTCAGAGCTCAACACATAAGCAGCACACTTCAACCCACCACACAGTATCCCTAGAAATAGCCCTGATTGGTTTGGCTCAGTGGATAGAGTGTCGGCCTGCAGACTGAAGGGTCCCAGGTTCGATTCCAGTCAAGGGCATGTACCTTGGTTGCGTGCACATCCCTAGTAGCGGGTGTGCAGGAGGCAGCTGATCGATGTTTCTCTCTCATTGATGTTTCTAACTCTCTATCCCTCTCCCTTCTTCTCTGTAAAAAATCAATAAAATATATTTTAAAAAAATATCCCTAGAAATTTGTTTAGACTCTACAGGTATCCAAAGAAAACTAAAATTACCATGGGAAATTGTGCCTCCAAGGCCAAAAACTCCCAGCCCAGCTCCCATTAATACTCCTGTGGATACACTATAAATAGGAAGCCTTTATTTGCAAGTACTTACAGAAATGGGAAGACTTAACTAGAAATAATATCAAATTAAAATGATCAAAATGGAGGGATTGGGGGCACCTAAATTAATTTTTGCATGCAAAATTAGAAAATGCTGGCGTTAGCCCTGGCCCAGTAGCTCAGTTGGTTAGAGTGTCATCCCAATACACCAAGGTTGCAGGTTCAATTCCCAGACAGGACACATACAAGAAGCCACCAATGAATGCATAAATAAGTGGAACAACAAATCTCTATCTCCTTGTCTCTCTGTCTCTCTCTTTCAAATCACTATTTTTTTTTAATTAAAAAAAAAGAAAATGCCTACTCTAAAATTAATTTGAATGAATAGGAAACATCTTGATTGGAAATTAGAAGCTTCTAGGAGGAGCACAAATAAATTCTTTTTTAAAAAAGTTAGTAAGAAATTTTAGCAACTGTCTCTGAACTAAAGAAGACTTCTGAAACTAATAAATGCTAACACTCCATTCCTCCTCTTTCTACAGCTCCTCTACTATATTTCTTACTCTCTGAACTTCCTTATCTGGACTTGCCCTCCCCCTTCCTTCTCTCCTTCTATCTCCTCTATATCTCTTCCACTACCACTCCCTCCTGACCTAAGGAAAAGTGAGAAGAGGAATTCAGGCAAAGATAATCCAGGAATTCTAGACGCTCCCTGTGGAGAAAAGCTGGTCTCAGGCAGAGGAGAACCAGCAATTGGATGCATTCTTTGGACTAGAACAGAATTAAGGACTCTGCCTAAAGATCTCCCCAGTTTTCTCCAGGACCCTGATGGGCTCAGAAAGGTAATTTAACTGTTAGAACATGTGATTCTAGCTATTCTGGCCTATTCTAATTAATGTACCTCTGGTTTCTGGGAGCAAAAGAAACAGAATTACTAACTAGGGTATTTACTGGAAACTCTTGTAGAGGAGTGCCTTTTTTTATTATAGAAAGCCAGGTCATCTTTAGAAGGATTATAGGAAACTGAAGTGGGATTTAGTAAGAGAAAAGAAACAGAAACAAGCATATGATTGCTCTGAGGACTATAAGAGAGCATTTCCCCTCTCCTTACTAACAGTTTAGGAGAAATTAAAATTACCATAAAAAGCAGAAAGAACTCTGGCCCTTGTAGATACTGGGGCTACTTCATCTATTCTTAATGTAACTGTGGAGCATTGTAACCCACCCCACCATTCTCTTGACATTGTTTCTATAAATGCTGACTGACTAATATACTAATATAGCTTGTACATAAACAGCATGTTTATATGAGAATCTTAGGAACTAACTTCTGAAGACGCAGATTCCGACCTTCAGTCGTCCCAGTTGTGGGAGATTTGCTGCCATAGAACCAGCATGACATAGACCCATAATGATGAAGACCAGGATGACACACACCAAACCATCACTTGACCAGTTTCAAGATCCTTATTTGGACTGTGCTGGCCTGGCCTGCACATAGAGAACTTTTCAAATCCCTCCCCTTGATTTCTTTCTTCATCTTTCCCGTTCCCTCCTCATAAAAACCTCTGCATGCACTGAGGTGAAGAGGTGGGCTTTATGACAAGAGTTCCTCATTTCTCATGTGATTGGCACTTGAATAAACCTCTTCCCTTTTTCACCAACCTCTGTCTCATGAGTTTGGCTTTTGTGGTGCCAGGCAGTTGAACTTGGGTTCTGGTTACAAAAGCAAAGAAGTATTTCTGTCTTTTATTATTATTACTAGTGGCCCAGTGCAAAAAATTAATGCACGGGGAGGGGGTCCCCTCAGCCCAATCGGGAACCCCTTGAGGGATCGGGCCTAAACTGGCAGTTGGACATCCCTCTCACAATCTGGGACTGCTGGCTCCTAACCACTCACATGCCTGCCTGCCTGATCGCCCCTAACTGCCCTCCCCTGCCAGCCTGATATCACCCCTAACTGCTCTTCCCTGCTGGCCTGATCACCCCTAATTGTCTCTTCCTGCCTGATTGCCACTAACTGCCCTCGCCTGCCAGCCTGATCTCACCCCCAATGGCCCTCCCCTCTGGCCTGATCTTGCCCCCAACTGCCCTCCCCTGCCAGCCTGATCACCCCTAATTGCCTCTGCCTCAGCCCCCACCACCATGGCTTTGTCTGGAAGGAAGTCAGATGTCTGGAAGATGGCTAGTCGACCTGGTCTAATTAGCATATTACCCTTTTATTAGTATAGATAGATTATATAGGATAGGATTACTTAAATGGGGGGGGGACCTTTTTCAGCAGGAGGAGATGCTCTTGGCAGACAAAAATACATAATCCCTATATCTGGACTGATAGCCAGCCATATGCACTATATTGCCAAACCAGTCATTAAAAAATTGAACCGCTTTCTTACACCTTACACCAAACAGCTGTTGCCTTTAAAACCCCTCCTCAGCCCCTGCCTTAGGTTCTGCGTCACAGTTCACCCAGATTAGGTTCTGATTGGTTGGATTCTATGCCAGTCAGCATTAAAAGCTTCGCCTCCTAGGCAGCCATTGGCTTCTCACAGTTCACCCAGATTTGGTTCTGATTGGTCAGTTTCTATGCCAGTCAGTGTCTCCGGGCCTATCTCCGGGTCTGATCAGAGAGGCAGGGCTGATCAGCAGCCACCCCAGGCTGCTGGCAAGCAGGCTGAACTGCTGACCTCTCAGAGAGAGAGAGGTGCGGCTGTTGGCGAGGCCCGGAGAGAGAGAGAGAGGCAAGGGCTGATCAGCAGCTGCCATGGAAGCTGTGGATCAGACCCTGCTTCTCTCTCCGGGCCTTGCTGCTTCTCTCTCTCTCTCTCTCTCTCTCTCTCTCTCTCTCTCTCTCTCTGAGAGGTCAGCAGTTCAGCCCACTTGCCAGTCCCCGCCCACCCGAGCCTGCTGTATGTGCAGCCTGGTGTTCGGCCATCCCTTAGATCATTTTGGACATTACAAACCCTGGCTCTTTATATATATAGATTATTATTAGTAGTAGTAGTAGTAGTTCAGAAATGCTGGAAAAGGCACTACATAAATTTATCACTGAAAAATATTGGCAGTCCACAGGAATAGGTAATACATTATGTGCATTTGAAACCACAGGATGTTTGGGAATGACTATTTTATTTATAGCTATGAGATTCTGCACAAATCTCTATCTTTTCCCATTGAGTTTCTTTACTGGAAGAGTAGGAGAATTATAGGGGCTTGTACATGGAATTACAAGCCGTTATAATTGTATAATGGGCTTAATTCCAGCTAGTGCATAAAGGATATTGGTGACTTGAAAAGGCCTGAAATTGCATTGGAATACCCTGTAACAAACATTCAATCAGTTCCTCTCATGGAGGTTATTTTAAAACCATTTTTGGCATCATGGGGCTGCCATTGGGAAAGACATACATTGAAGACTCTCCCCTGCATTGTTGGAAGGGACCTTCTCAGGTACCTAACCTCGAATGGACATCTGCCCCTGTTTCTGACACTTGACTCCACCTAGAGCGGAGATCACAGACTTCTCAAGATGAGAAACCACCACCATCAGAAATAGACAGCTTCCCTAAGACATTGACAAGGCCCGATTTCCTACAAATTGATGTTGAACTTTATTAATTTGATAGTCTTTACCTGTCTATAAATATTAATAATAGTTACACTTGTTCTTTAGACTTTTTTCAAACCTTGTGTATATAGCCCAACTGTTAATAACTGCTCAAAGAATATAAGGTAATTTTTATATTATCAAGAACACTCTTTTTATGGTTTCTCTTTTGAAATGTCGAAGAAATGCTGTTGCAAAAGGAAGGAAAGGGATGCGTATATTTTTAAGAAAAGTTAAAAGGAAGTAGTTTGTCCTAATAAGTTGCTTATTTCTGAATGACTAAAAAGAGACAAACTAAGAACAAGGGAAGTTGCAGAAAGTTCGCGGAAGAGGAATATTGAAAAAGGAATTGTATTTATAAACGCTAAAACCAAATTATGGGAATGCGCCTACCTCCTAACTCAGTAAGGACTACTAACTATATTAATTCAGATAGAAGCTAAAGTGGCTATAAAAACATGGCCTTCTATATCTACTGTTGAGGCACAGGAATTTTACTTATGAAACTCTTACTGTTCTCCTGGCCTCTGGAATTTTTAGATAGTAATTATAATTTACAGCATTGTGTTCTTACAGTCTTGGCCCCTATTAAACCTTAAGGTTACAGCTTCCAATTGCACAAATACTGGGAATCAGATTAATAACAACACATGAGTGCTTCCAATGGGAAGTAGATGGGCCATAGTGAATAGAAACCCATCTCATGGTCAGATTATGAAAACTGACACTGTGTATGGTGTGCCCTCAAACTATAAGTAAGTGTTATACTAGATGCAAAATACAGAGAAGTGAGACAGACAGCAACACTTGTATCATAATAGCTCATAGGTTAGAAATAATCCAGAGTATTTTTCTTTTCCTTCCTTCCTTCCTTCCTTCCTTCCTTCCTTCCTTCCTTCCTTCCTTCCTTCCTTCCTTCCTTCCCTCCTTCCTTCCTTTTTTAAAGAATGGTTTATTGATTTTTAGAGAGAGAGGAAGGGAGAGGGAGAGAGAGAAACATCGATGTGAGAGTGCAACTTTGATCAATTAGCTGCCTCCCACAGGCCCCTCACTGGGAATCAAGCCTGTAACCTGGTGCAAGGGATAATGCCCAACCAACTGAGCCACACCGGCCAGGGCCAGAGTATTTTCTTAACAAAGGCCCATGGGACCTGACTGCCTCCCATTTACCTGCCTTTCACTTTTGAGAAAAAATCTGCCTTGACTTTCATTTAAGGTTATGGTCTTGGCCCATCCCCAATGGTTCATCGTTCAGCAAGACAAACACTGAATATGAGACTTCCTAGAAATGAACCTTCTTAGTACCATGAGACATCATTATCCAGCCAAAAGGTTGGGCATCCGTGCATCCTTTAGCTTGATTTATGACCAAAAAGGGGCCACATACTAAACCTGACAAGCTCTGGGGAGGCCTACATGATGGCCACACAAACCCAGAGACCTAAAGTAACCACGTGGGATGTCAGAACTGTGACCCTGTCACTGCCATGTGCCCTGAGATGGGACCAGTGCACATACATCTATCAGCTGGATTTTCACAACAGTCCTACACATTTACTGAGCACTCCAGTGTTTGCCAGGCCTCTTTCTAAGCTCTTAGCACATGGGCACATGCATGTATACACATACAATATCCTGATGAGATAGGCGTTGTCTTTATCCCCATGTCACAGAGGAGGACACGGAAGCACAGAGAGGTTGAGTCTGAATGTCTGCCCCTTCTCCCAGTCTCCTGCCTTGTCTGCTCAGGGAGGAAAACAAACATGGACAGGACGAGACTCAGGGTTCATCTGCAGGCTGCTGTTTTCCCAGCTGTGGTATGGCTGCCTCCTTCCAGCGCCCTGAGCCAGGCCTGGACTCCAGCGGTTCCAAGGAGCCAGGACAAAGTGTGGGAAAATTAGAAAACACAGGAGCAAAAGAAAATAAATCAGCTGCAACTCCTCCACTCAGAGAGACACATGGACACCACGTCTGCTGTTTATCCGGCAGGTTGTCTTTCTAGCAGCATGTGCATTTGTATATGCACAGATAGGTGGGAACCTATAGCTGCATAGTATAGACATTCATTCATTTGACAATATTGTGGTTGTTTTTCCAGATCATTAAATGATCTTACAACCTATTTTTCGTTAGCTTTCCCATCATTGGTTTATTTTAATTTACAAAGGTATTATATATAGCACCTTTCATTATTTGCATTTTTCATGGAAGTGTAAGTTGCATACAAAGTCACCCTTTCTAGTAGTGTTTATGTCTGAGTCTTGACAAACCCATAGTCTTGTAATCACCACCTTAATCAACATATAGAACAATCCTTCACCCCTATGAAGTCCCCTTGTACCCCTTTGTAGTCAACCACCACCACCCCTCAGCCCCCGGCAGCCTCTGATGTTTCCTTTTCTTATAAACTTGCCTTTTTCAGAATGTCATATAAATGGAACCACAGAGTACATAACATATAAAACTGCCTTTGAGTCAATGAGAAGAGACTAATAAAGAGCACAATAGAAAATATGCAAAAGCATGAACAGAAACCTCATAAAAGAAGAAGCAGAAATGATTCATAAACATGAGAACAGACATTCCATCTCATTATTAGTCAAAGAAATACAGATTGAGACACAATCGGATAGCATTACACAATCCCTGGACTGGCAACGATTTGAAAGCTGGACAGCATCAAAGGATAATGAGGGCCTGGAGGGGGCTAGTGAGCATCTGAACTTCAAAAGCAGGTTTCCTTTACCTTCGGTGAAGCCGAGGATGCTGTGCGCTGTGACATACACACAGATGCATATGCACTTTCACTCCTAGGCTTACCCCAAAGAAGCACATCTGTATGCCAGCTACATATGCAGGACTACTCATAGAAACATTGTTCGCAATAGCAAAACACCTGGAGAGAACTCAGATATCCTATTTAATAAAAGAGTAATAGTCAAATTGACTGTCACACCAAGACACAAGATGGCCGCTCCCATGTGGTCAAAGATGGCTGCCCCCATGTGGACACAAGATGGCCTGCAGAGGAGGGCAGTTGGGGGGACCAGGCCTGCAGGGGAGGGCAGTTGGAGGAGACCAGGCCTGCAGGAGAGGGCAGTTGGGGGGACCAGGCCTGCAGGGAGGGCAGTTGGGGGGGACCGGGCCAGCAGTGGAGGGCAGTTGGGAGCCAGAAGTCCTGTATTGTGAGAGGGACATCCAACCACCCGTTTAGGCCTAATCCCAGTGGGTGGCTGGACATCCCTCAAGGGGTCCCAGATTGGAGAGAGTGCAGGCTGGGCTGAAGGATCTCCCCCCGCCACCCCCGTGCACGAATTTTGTGCACCGGGCCTCTAGTCTATATATATAAAAGTCTAATGAACAACCGGTCGGCCAGTTGCTATGACGCGCACTGACCACCAGGGGGCAGACACTCAATGCAGGAACTGCCCCCTGGTTTTTCGGTGCACTCCCACAGCCAACCTCCCAGGGCCCTGATGCGGGGGGGAGAGGGGGAGGGGGGGACAGGCCGACCAACCTCTTGTGGTCCCTTCCCCTCTCTGGCCAACCTCCCATGGTCCCTCCCCCCAGCCAGCTGACCCCCTCCCCATCAGTCCCGATCACTGGCCAGGCTGAGGGACCTCAGCCATGCACAAATTCGTGCACTGGGCCTTTAGTCCATTAATAATAGAAAATAGATACATTGGCCCTAGCTCCTATGGCCCAGTGGTTAGAGTGTCGGCTCGGCCCTGGTCAGGACCATGTGGGAGGCAATCAATAGATGTGTCTCTCTCACATTGATGTTTCTCTCTCTCTGTCTCTCTCTCTCCCTCCCTCCCTTCCACTCTCTCTGAAATCAATGAAAAAATATCCTCAGGTGAGGATTAACAACAACAACAAAAAGAAAATAGCTACATTGCAATCTGCAGTTGTACCACATACATTGTAATAAGCAGACAATGAAATGCTATATAGCAGTGACAGAAAATGAGCTGCTCCTGCTGCTGCTGCTTCTGTGTCCACATGGATGAATCTCAAAGCAGCCTGTCCAGGGAGAAAGCCAAGTCACAGAAGAATATATTCAGTCTGACTCTATTCATACAAAGTTCGAAAATAGACGAAGCAAAAGAAAAATTTCTTAGGGATTTATATGTAAGGGGTAAAACTATACAGAAAAGCAAGGGGATGGGTTACCCCGGGCAGGGGGCAGGAATGTGGAGGAAGAGGAGTATTAACCATGTTTTATTTTTTGAATTTTCCGTGTCTACAGTGTTTTAACATCTTAAAACTCTTGCTGGCCAAAGAAAGATGGCCCACCTAGGGGTAGCCAATTTTTAGAGATAGCAGAGGGCTCTGCCAAGAGCATGCCTTTTATAAGCAAACCATTAGGACCCAGTTTATCTAACTCACACGCCAAGCCAATATTTCTCCCACTCAGGGCCAGCTACTGGACAATGGGAGACCACCCCTATAGTCCAAAGCCCACCGGAATTATTCAAACCAGCCTATCCTAAGCTGTTTGCCCTGTCCGGCCTTGCCTTTTTCATGGAAACCCCAATAAATGCCATGCCCAAGTGCTTCCCTCTACCCTGGTCTCCTGATCACCCTCATGTCTTTCCCATGTGGCCCTGAGTGGTGTGGTGCACCCACTTCTGTTGGGAAATGTAAGTAATAAATTTTTTAAAAGTTGATTTCAGAGAGGAAGGGAGAGGGAGAGAGAAATAGAAACATCAATGAGAGAGAATCATCAATTGGCTGCTTCTTGCATGCTCCCTCCTGGGGATTGAGTCCAGCCCAGGCATGTGCTCTGACCAGGAATTGAACCTTGACCTCCTGGTTCATAGGTTGACCCTCAACCACTGAGCCACACTGGCCAGGCATAAATTCTTTTTTTAATGGCATTAGCCTCTCCTAGTCTTCACTCGGTTACCTCCATAAGTTTAAAAATCTGTGGGTGCAGCCCTGGCCAGGTGCTCAGTGGTTAGGGCATTGGCCCACACACCAAAGGGTCGTGGGTTTAATTCTCAGTTAAGGGCACATACCTGGGTTGTAGGTTCGATCCCCAGCCTCAGTTGGGGTGTATGGGGGAGGCAACCAATCAATGTGTCTCTCTCACATCAATGTTTCTTTCTCTCTCTCTCCCCCTCTCCCACCCTCCCTTCCACTCTCTCTAAAAATCAATGGAAAAAATGTCCTTGGGTGAGGATTAACAACAACAACAAAATCTGTGGGTACAATCATTGAAATGGAGGATTTGATCAGGGAGGGGCACACAGATAGTGCCAAGGTAATGGTCATGTTCTATTTTTTAAACAGACTGGTGGGTGCCAGGCATTTATCATTATTCTTCAAACTGTGCATTCATACCTTGTATCTGTAGACTATGCCACAATAAAAATGAAATAAATCCATAATCATTTTTGTTTACTATGAAAGTAGCACGTCATTGGACCAATGTTAATTCCTTAGTTTTGATAAAAGTACTATCCTATCTAATAAAAGAGTAATATGCAGATTGACCATCACTCCAAGACACAAGATGGCCACCCCCATGTGGTCAAAGATGGCTGTCCCATGTGGATGCAAGATGGCCGCCACAAGATGGCCTGCAGGGGAGGGCAGTTGTAGGCAGTTAAGGGAGACTAGGCCTGCAGGGGAGGGCAGTTGGGGGGACCAGGCCTGCAGGGGAGGGCAGTTGGGGGGACCCAGGCCTGCAGGGGAGGGCAGTTGGGGGTGATCAGGCCTGCAGGGGAGGGCAGTTGGGGGAACCAGGCCTGCAGGGGAGGGCAGTTGGGGGGACCCAGGCCTGCAGGGGAGGGCAGTTGTGGGCAATCAGGCAAGCAGGGAGGGCAGTTAGGGGTGACCGGGCCAGCAGAGGAGGGCAGTTGGGGAAGACTGGGTCAGCAGGAGAGGGCAGTTGGGGGGGGCAGGCCTACAGGGGAGGGCAGTTGGGGGGGACCAGGCCAGCAGAGGAGGGCAGTTAGGGGCCACCAGGCTGGCAAGGGAGGGCATTTAGGGGTGACCAGGCCCACAGGGGAGGGCAGTTAGGGGTGACAGGGCCAGCAGGGGAGGGCAGTTAGGGGTGACCAGGCCAGCAGGAGAGGGCAGTTAGGGGCAATCGGGCCAGCAGGGGAGCACTTAGGCGTTGATCAGGCTGGCAGGGGAGTGGTTAGGGGGTGATCAGGCTGGCAGGCAGAAGCAGTTAGGGCAATCAGGCAGAGGCAGGCGAGCGTTTGGGAGCCAGCAGTCCTGGATTGTGAGAGGGATGTCCGACTGCCCGTTTAGGCCCGATCCTACCAGGATCGAGCCTAAACGGGCAGTCGGACATCCCTCAAGGTGTCCCAGATTGGAGAGGGTGCAGGCTGGGCTGAGGGACACCCCCCTCCCACCATGCAGGAATTTCGTGCACCGGGCCTCGAGTGGTTATATATGATGTAAACATTAGGGGAACCTAGGTGAGGGGAAATCTTCATACCATCTTTGCAATCCTTATGCAAGCCTAAAACCTTTTCAAAATGAAAGACATTTTAAGCGCTGCAGAAGCCAAGCCGTGCAGGGTGCTGGAGGCCACTCGGAAGTGTTTGGATTCTGTTTACTGAGCAATGGGGAGTCAGTCACTGGCGGGTTTTCAAAAGATGGGGCAGGGTCCCATGGATGTGAAGACAAAACAGCTTCTTAAAATTTTCAAATATTGGCAGATATGTGGAAGCAGAACTTCCTTTTGGCCAGATGGAGATTGCTGTGGCCATGGTCATGTGGTCCCTGGGATAGGGGGGGCACGTGGAGGGGGAGCAAGGGAGAACACAGCGTCCATTGATCAAAGTGGACAGCAGATGGGAGGGAGTGTCCCACGGACCTCATAGGAGGGTCCTGGGGGAGAGGGGGAGGAAATGGCAGGGACAGAGGTTGCAGGGGCTGCTGGGGGATCTGGAGGGAGGTCTGGGACTGAGAGGTCTGGGGAGGCCCACACTCAAGCTTCCCGAGTCTCTCAGCCCAGCCCTCAACCTTCCCACTCCTCATGCTCTTACACCCCCTGCACCTCCACTCCCAGCAGGTCGCTTCCTCACCTGCTTCCCACTTTTCCCTGACACTCATGCATGTACAACTGCCTCTTCCCTTCTCCCTTCCTCCCCGCTTCTGGAACAGTCCAGTCCCTCCTCTTTTCTGAACTTTTGGAGTCGTCTCAGCTCACAGAATTCTCTATCATAAAATCAGATGAAACTTCTCTTTGATCCCAGGCCTCCTTCCAGCTATGATCCATTCCCCACCCCCCCACCCCCCAACGCACACACCTTCCCCCTCCCCTCAGCCAAACCTCCTAAAAGCCCCTTTTGTCTCCCTGGTCTCAAGACTCCACTTCCTGCCCTCAGGCCACCCTCCCCACTCAGCTCTGGAACCTTCCACCCCATAGATAAGAGCAACTCGTTCCCCTTGTCCCACTGTTTCTCTCTCCATCACACCCCTCACCTCCTGAGGTATCACATACATATTTGCTTATCATCTGTCGCCCTCACCAGACTGTAAGGTGGACGTTAGGATTTGAATTGTGCTCCGCCCAAACTCATATGCTGAAGTCCTAGCCCTCAGCACCTCAGAATGTGACCTTATTTGGAGACAAGGTCTTTACAGAGGTGATCAAGTTAAAATGAGATCATGATGGTGGGCCCGATCCAATACCACTGGTGTCCTTATAAAGGGAGATTTGCACACACACATGCACAGGGAGGGGGCCATGATGATGGCCATTCACAAGCCAGGCAGAGGCACCTGGAACGAGACCCTCCCCTCACAGCCCGGGAGGAAGCAGCCCGCCTGACACCCTGACTTCAGGCTTGCAGCCTCCAGAACTGTGAGAAAATAAATTTCTGCTGTTTAAGCCGCCCAGGCTGTGGTATTTTGTTATGACAGCGCTAGCAGACTAATCCTGCTGATGACAGCAGGAACTTCGCTCAGCTCACTGTTTCCAGGGCCAAGAACAATGCCTGGCGCACAGTAGGAACTCCATAAAAATATTTGTTGTTAGAAGGAGTGAAAGAACTTCTTTCCAAACTCAAGGGACACCCTTCCCTTCCTGCTCAGCTGTCTTCTTGCTGGCTTATTGTGAGCATCCTGTGTGCAAACTCTCTCTGTGGTCCATCCTTAGCATAGAGCCTAGTATAGTCAGTGCCGAATGAGTGATTTGATGAATGAATGAATGAATGAATGAATGGATGAATGAATGAATGAGTTGGCTTGGGTCTAGCTATGAAGCTCGCTCTCTGACCCTGAGCAAGTCCATGCTCCTCTCTGGATCCCAGTTTTTCTCAGTCTGTGTAACCAGGCATCTCACCAAGCAGCTGTGTTTATTAAAAATACAATTTCTGTATTTTTTAACCCCCTAGCCCTGGGGGTTCTGATCCTGGAGAAGAGGGACATGTCTGCAGGCCACCCCCCCCCCACCCCAGGGCATGCTGATGTGGCAACCGCTGGACACCATGGCCTCTGAGGCCCCTTCTCACTCTGCAGACCTGAGGTTCTGCTTTGACAAACCAGGAGGGAAACGTGGCAGTTGGTCCCTGGAGGACAGTCCTGGAGGACTCCCTGGTGGGGCTGAGGGCACAGGCAAGAGGACCAGGGCCCCTCCCCCATCAGGACTGCAGACTGAAAGGGGAAGAAAAGCAAGCACAGCTGCTGAGGACAACTCAGCCCTTTCATCAGGAGCTAAGTTCTGGGCAGCTGGCGGGAGAGGCCGCAGGGTGACCTTGGCCCCCACCCTGTTGCTGCCGCCACAACACCATCTGCCCAACCTTTTCACACTGCCCAGGCCTTTTCACTGCAGAAGAGACCCGAGTGCTCTTGGGTGGCCCCAGAGCCCTCAACGTGGGTCCATGGGGGGAAGGTGGTGCCCCATGAGTTAGGAGACATTTCAGTGCTGAGAATCCACAAATGGGGGTAAATGGGGTTAAGCTGTGACCCTTGAGCGGGGGTGTGGCCTGGGGAGCCCAGCTTCCTATTTTTTGCAGCTCCGCCACTGCAAGGTAATGAGGGGGATTTCACCAGCCCTCTGAGCCCCTTACCGTCTCTGTGAGGGGGTGTCCCCACTGGGGAGGCTCTGATGATGCCACAGAGAGGCCTGTTCGATGCCTGCCATTCCCAGCACTCTGGGACTTCGGGGCAGATTCCTGGTCAGGACAATGAGTCTGCATCCTGACTCTGCCAGGCACAGACTTGGAGAAGACTGTTGCCCTCTCTGGGCATCTCTGCAAGGCAGGTGGGGGCAGAATGGAGGTGTCTAAGGCAGCCTGTACCTCCATTGCCCCATTCTCGCACGGCGTACCCAGGGCAGGTACCATCAACGGGACCTACCACTGTTGATGTTGACCCTGGTACCTGGCAGACGTGGTGCTTGCCGGGTTTCTCCACCGTCGGGTTACTCTTTCCCCCTTTCCGCACGGCTCTTGGGGAAGAAGTCACTGTGTGTGACCACACTCTGACGGGGAGTTATGCTCCCTCTCCTTGAGGGTGAAGCACCCACATAAATTATTTGGAATTCTTCTGCATGGGAGGTTTGTCTCTTCTCCCCCTCTTATTTATTTATATCAGCACGATGCTCGATTTTCTCGCTCACATGGTTCCATTTTTGGTTATTAGAAGCTCTCTGGGCTGGTCCCTGTGTTCCCTTTCCATCATCGTGGGCTTTGCTGTTTGTTTTGAGCACTTCCTTACTTTCTGGCACTATGAGGCGCTCCAGGCTCCTCCTGGATGCTTCCTACTCCAGCCCTAGAATCAGCCATTTCTCCGAAAAGCTCTGGTTCCTTTCCCTGGAGAATGGTATTAGAATCCAAGACTTGGGTGCTGGGTGCGCTTGTTGTTACTGGGGTGTCACTGCCTCCGAGCCTTCTCAGCTGATGGAACGAGGAAATGTATGTGTATATACTAGCTTCTGTCTACACACATATCTATAACTATTTCCATATGTATCTATCCATCTTCCTCTCTATCTACATCTGTATCTATTGTAAGCGAAGCATGAGTTCATGCTGTCTCCAGTATATATTAATTTGACATACAGTTAAGTTCATTTTTTCTCTTTGTTTTCAAATTTAGGTTTTTGATTTTCATCTTTTTATTGTTTTATTTTTGAAAATGTAAAATGTTTACACTGTTAAAGAGTATAAAAATATATTCAGGAAAGCCTCACTCCCATCTCTTTCTTCTCCATTGCATTCCCACTAACTCCTTATGAGTAACTATTTTCCCATCCAAGTACTAACCCTGCTTAGCTGCCGAGATCAGATGAGATCGGGCGTGTTCAGGGTGGTATGGCTGTAGATATGAGTAACTATTTCCAATAAGTTTGCTATTTATACTTCCTGGGATACTTTTGCACAATTAAATAAGTATGTATGTAAATAAATAAATGTTTAAAATGTTTTTCTTACATGAAAGGTAGCATACTATATACAGTGCTTTACACTTTGCTTCTGTTTTGTGTTTTTGCTTAACAACATATGCTGTACATCACTCCATCTAGGTTCATGGAGATCTTCCTGCCTGCCTATATGGCTCATAACTTTCCCTTGTGTGGTACCATAGTTCATTCATCCAGTTACCTATGGATGGTCATTTGGGCGCTCTAACATTTTGTTATTACAAGCAATGCCTCCATGAATAACTTTACACATATGTTTTTCATATTTGTGGAATTATATCTTTAGGTTAAATCATAGAAGTAAGAATCCTGGGGGAGAGGGTACAGCATATGTCATTCTAGTAGGTATTACCAAATTCCCTTCTATAAGGCTTGCTGCCAATTGAGATTTCACTAAAGATGTTGGAGGGTCCCTGTTTGCTCAAAGCCTCACCATGTGTCACCAAGCTTTTGAACCTTTGCCAGTTAGAGAGATGAGAAATGGCATTTCAGTGCAGTCTGATTTAAATTACAACTTCTCACATATATTTCCCCAGAACACATGGTGGGTCATTTTCAACAACCCCGATAGACTGGATCAGGGTTGATCTATCCAAGTGGTGGTTGGTATTTGTGTTCCCCATCATGCCGAGGGGCAAATGGGGTCTTCACATGGAGTCACAGCTCCTCATGCCCCCACCCCCAGGTTTCTGAATGCTACTGACCCTACTCTGAGCACCCCCCGCCTCCTCACCAGCTGGGGAGAAACTGCTTCCTCTACACAAAGAAGACTCTGAGAGAAGAGGATGACTTGGCCTCTGAGAAATGCCGAAGTCCTGACCTCCACAATTCCGAGGGCCAGTTGTGGCTGAGGAATGACGGAGCCAGGGCTATGGGGTGCAGAGGACTGGGTGGGACTGCTGCTTGAGGAAGCTGGATTTGGAGGTGCAGGGCACCCTGTCTCCCAGGATGACTGATCCAGACTCTTGCTTACCTTTCAGCCTTAAGGTTCATCAACTCCATTTCCCCTACCTTGCTGCACGAAGGACCTGCCTAAAACTTAGAGATGAACATGGCACTCCCGGGTTACAAACTTTCAGCTTGTCAGAATGACAAACTCAGTTGGGATCTAATCCCCACTTGCTTCCACAATGGAATCTCCCTTCCTCCCTATCACACCTTATATCCATTCAGCCGTCTGTCCGTCCATCCATTCATCCCTTCATCCATCCGTCCATCCATCCATCCATCCGTATTAGTTACCTATTGACATATAACAAATTGCCTCCATCTCAATGTCTGAAACAACCATAAACATTGCTTCACACACTTTCTCTGGACCAGGTTTTGGAAGCAGCTTAGCTGGTGGTTCTGGTTCAGGGTCTCTCATGAGTTTGCAGTCACATTGTCCGTTGGGGTGCAGCCATCCAAAGGCTTGACTGGGCGGGGCGGCGGGGGGGTCATTTCCAAGGTCGCTGCTCTCATGGCTGCAAGTTGGGGCTGGCTCTTGGCAGGAGGCCTCAGTTCCCTGCCACATGAGTGTTTTCACAGAACTCTTTGAGTGTCCTACAACATGGCGGCTGGCTTCCCCCACAGAGAGGGACCCAAGGGACAGCAAGACAGAAGCCACATGTGTTTTATGACCTACTCTCAAAAGTCACACACTGTCAATTCCTCCACATTTGGTTCTTTAAAGGTGAGTCTCTAAGGCCAGCCCACACTGAAGGGGCCCCACCTCAGGAAGGGAGGCGTATTAAGAAGTTTGTGGACGCCCTAACCGGTTTGGCTCAGTGGATAGAGCGTCGGCCTGCGGACTGAAGGGTCCCAGGTTCGATTCCAGTTGAGGGCATGTACCTTGGTTGCGGGCACATCCCCAGTAGGGGGCGTGCAGGAGGCAGCTGATCGATGTTTCTCTCTCATCGATGTTTCTAACTCTCTATCCCTCTCCCTTCCTCTCTGCAAAAAATCAATAAAAATATATTTAAAAAAAAAAAAAAGAAGTTTGTGGACATGCTTTAGTGTCACGACACCATTCATCCACCTGGTTAGCAAACATTTACTGAGTGCCTCGCCCTGTTTCAGAACCTTGAACCTATCATCTAGACCGGGGGTGAAATGTCAGATGCCCACAGGGCCCAAGAACTGAACCAGGTGTGGACTCTGCTGAGCTGGATGCCATGGGCCTGGATGACAGGAGAGGCTGCCCAGCTCCAGAAGTTATGTGAATTCTCTCTATTGTTAGAGGTTGACAGCTAATTTACGTGTTTTTTTAAACCCTCTGTTTGCCTGGTGTGGCCCATACATACACCAGTTGGCAAACTCTGATTTGTCACACCAAATTTCTCAATGTTCTCCCCAAACATTCATTTGTTCATTCAACAATGCCTTCACACATTACAGAAATGACTTGCAATCACAGTTTCCTTGGCCTGGAACGCCTTCCCACCTTTCTCCCCCCAGAGAACGCTTATTCCTCCTTCACAACCCAGGTGCAAAGGTCCCTTCCTCTGGGAAACCTCCTCTGCCCCAACTCTGGTTCTGTTACTGGCTTCCTCCTCAGGTTCCAACCATATTTGTGCCCACAGCTCCATCACTGCACTTCCCTGTCTCCCTCACCAAAAGGTGAGCTCCCGAGGGATGAATGAAAAGACCAGGTGCCCTGGGCACGGCTTCCCTGAGGAGGTGGTCCCCGGAGGATGAACAGGACTTGCAGAAAGGGGATCTCCTGGCAGGGGGAAGATGAGCAAAATCACATCGGCACAAAAACGTGGGTGGTGCCTGAGGTTGGCAGAGTGCCAGCTCCTTCCTTCTTAGACCTGCCGCCCAAGCTGGCAGGGCTCTTGGCTGCCACCCAACATGGTGAGGGGCGAGAACTGCGGGCCTGAGGAGCTCCAAGTAGAAGGTAGTAGGGGGTTGTGGGGAGGACGGCTGGAACAAGAAACCCAAGTCCTGGATGAGTCATTGATGGAGTCTGTCCCACAATAACAAGAAAGGGCTGGACTGGGGGATGGGGTGAGAGAAACCCTAGAGATGCAGGGCCCAGAGGGGCTGGGCTAAAGGATGGGCTGGGGGAAGTAGGACAGCTCTCAGCATCCCAAGTTCCCCTGGGGCCTTGGCCTTCGTTTCCACCGGCCTTAGAGCTAGACTCTTCTCCAGCCCTCCATGGCAGCTCCCTTGCTCCCTCCTTGCAGCTCCTGCCCCCCTTCCCTCTCTCCTCCGCCCAGCAGCTAGAGGAATCTTTTGATTCCTCTAGTGATCACATTACTGCCTCCTTAATTCCCTCCATGGCTTTTCCTGGCTCTAAGGAGAAAATTCAAACTTTCTGTGATCTACAGAGCCTTGCCCACCTCTCCCACCTCTCCTCAGGTCCCTGTCCCTCTCACTCTGCCTCTTTTGTGCCTCCAACCTGCTCTCCTACTGCAGAGCTTTTGCATGTCTGTTCCGTCTGACTGTAATGTTCTTCCCCGACTTCTTTAACTAGGTAATTCTTCCTCTCTTCAGATCTAAGCGTAAGCCTTTGGAGCAGCCTTCCTAGACCCTTAGAATCTACTGGGTTCCTTTGATATAAGCTTCCCGCCTTTAACCACCTCACCACGGTGTGTGTGATGCATTCATTGTAAGGATCTGATCCCCTACTGCACTGGGAGCTACATGAGGGCAGGGACGGTCTGTCCTGTTCTGCAGCACCCAGCACACTGTCCTTGGCATAGAGTGGGCGATCAATCAATGCATCACACGACTCCTGCCCTTGCAGGACATGACAAATACTCATGGCTACTGCCTCCTAGCCAGCAGGGGAGGGAGACGCAGCAGAGGTCAGAGATTCCACTGTACAGCTGAGAAGACTGAAGGGCAGAGAATTCAGGCAAACCTCCATGACCCTCCAGGCAGTTAGTGGGCAAGCAGGGACTTGAGCAAAGGCAGCCGCATACACCGGCCACGAGTTTGACATGCTTGCCATGAAGCAGTTTTAGGAGCAGACCATGTATGACAGGAAGTTGTCCTGGCTGGGCAGTGTGGCACTGCGTGGCATTCCTCTCTGGCTGGTTCTCCCTGCTGTAACTTAGGACAGGTGAACAAGGCGAGTTTTAAGTTTCAGGGGCTCCGAGAGGTTTTGTTCTCATGGATTGTCTCCACCTGTGTCCCTGCCACCAGACTTTGGGCATCCTAGGAGAGAGTGGGGCAGTGTCTGAGGTACCTGTGTCTGCAGGTCTCCTCTACTCCCATCCTCAGATCTTGTATCAGCAAGTTCATTTAAACATTCAGTTTTCCCCTGCAAGAAGAGAAGGCCGTTAAGGGAGAGAAGCATGTCTTTTCTTTCCACGGTTTATGAGGTAGGCAATGAAAAAAGCTTGTGTTGACTTAACCTGTGTTTCCATCTTCCTCTTTCTGGTTTCTTTGAAGAACTTCTCTCCTCTCCATGCAGTCCAGGGTAGGTATTGACTCTATTCTGACCAATCGGACAGAGCTGCCTGGGTTCTGTGTGGAGGAGGATTCTGAGGCTGCTACTAGGTTCAGCAACAAATTCCATGACTGATGAATGATGTCTACCATGAGTAGGAGAGGAGTGAGTGTCCACATATTTGCTATCCTTATAGCAGAAACAAATAAATATTCACTGAATGAATGAATTCTGAATTCCATGACCTTCTGTTTCAATTAGGCAGCTCTCTTTCCCCAAGCAAGACTGTCTGCTGGTAAGATGTCCTGGCACTTGGCCCTGGGAATCTATGTATATAAAAGGCTAATAGGCAAAGTGTCCCCTCGGGAGTTCGACTGGGAGAACGGGAGTTCGCTCGCTCACTATGACATGCACTGACCACCAGGGAGCGGCGCAGAACATGGCAGGTGACCAGCGGTGGCCGTGAGGCACTGAGGGAGTGAGGGAAGGAGGAGGCAGGGAGGTGGGGAGGCGGGGAACCTGATTGGCCCTGATCGCCAGCTGGGCCTAGGGACCCTACCCATGCATGAATTTTGTGCACCGGGCCTCTAGTATCAGAATAATAGAACATCAGAATCAATATCAGAACCATTTTCCAGGGATGTATGATATGCCCTTTTAATGAATTATTTCATTGGATTTTCACAAGTCTCACGAGGGGAGAATTATAATATCCATTTTATGCTGAGGAAACTGTGGCCCCACAAGGGGAGGGATCTATGCAAAACTTCACAGCACGTCTGTAGCAGAGCCCATCGCCACAGTGCTTCCCCGTGTCTCCACTCCGCCATGTGTAAGACCAGAGATGGGCTTTGTTATTTCTCCAAATCCAGTGTAGCAACTGGAGCACGCTCAGTTATTCATTTACCAAAGAGAGAGGAAATCAGTACTTGAGCAATCCTTGGAAAACCCTCTGGAAAGTCCCTGCGTGATGAATCCAGTCCAATCCAACATGTAAGCCTGGGTATTTGGAGGCTGACTTCACAACCATTGGCCCCTAACATAACACTGTTTTATGTGTTGTCGCATTAATTCTGCTGGGTACCAGATGCAGTGCAAAGCGTCTTATATTCATTAACTTATTTAATCCCCACCATAGTCCTGTGAGGAAGTAAATAGTATTCTCCCTGACTTACAAAGGATGAATCTGAGGTTCCAAAAGATGAACCTCCTTGAGGTCACACACAGTATGAGGGTGTATGCATGTGTGTGTGTAAGTTTTGGGGTGCATGTGGAGTTGTATTGTGTCCGTAGAGAGCATTTTTGGAAGAACAGGCATGGGAATAAAGGTGCAAAGCATGTTGAGAGGCCCAAGGGGTGGACTGCAATGAACACATATTTATATGCCATTTCAGACCCTCCGTTCCCACCCTTCTAACGCAATCTATTTCCTTTTAGGTGATTGACTAGTCCTGATATGTTCAGTGTTAGGGGATCTTGGGCACATGGTTAGAACCTTTCTTGTAAGTCTCTGAATCTAGCAAGGAGTGACGCAAGGCTTGAGAGTCATTCAGGTAGTACAGGAAGGAGGTTAATTAATAACACCATTTCTGGAAATGGATGGCCTTGTCCAGTTCCAGACTCCACAGTTTACCAGCTATCTGATATGGGGCAAGCTGCATAACATCTGTGTGCCTCCGTTTCTTCATCTTTAAAATGAGGACAATAGTAGGATTTGTCTCATGACGGTTACACATTTAGAGAAGTACTTGAAGCGTAGGAAGCTCTACTTTGGGGTGTGTGTCTGTCTGGATGTGATGCCATCAGTCATCAAGGGTTTAACATTCATTTCTGCCGTGAGACCCCTGGAGCATCTTGCCTGCTCCTGTGCTTTCCAGAGGACAGCTCCCACCTTCTCCCTGATGCTGTGAGCACCTGACCCAGCTAAGCCATTGTTGATCTACCTAACTATCTCAGTTACTCTCTGTTTCCTGAAAACCCAGAATACTAGCTGTTGTGTCAGTTCTGTGTCGCTGCAAAGCTGGGACTCTAGAACCTCCAACCTCCAACCCCCCTTACTCCCCCGCAACTCTCAGTGGAATTCTGCACCTGCCATCAATCAGCAAATCTGTTTCCTCCCAACTCATGCCTGGAGTAGTGATACCAAAACCATCCAGACTGGCTCCTGCAGGCTGGAGAGGGCTTATGTGATTACTTAGTAAGTGCTATTGAGGGATCTTCTGGGCTGCCTGGCATAGTGGAACTATTGGGAATTATTAGTACCAAATTAACAGCCAGCAAATGGAGGTCCAGGAATATGAAGGGACTTGCTAAAAGTTACACGGCCACATGGGCTGGCTCCTAGCTCAGGTTCTCTGTGCTAAAAGACTGAGTAACCTCTGCGGAGTGAGAGATGAGCTTTGAATAAGGCTTGGGTTTTGAATTTAAAGCCTTACTACTGCACTCGTCCATTTTCCGTTCTTTGCTTTCTCCCCATTTCTTTAAGCTTAATAATCCCTCAGGGCTGTTGCACATGCTGTTCCTTCTGCCTAGAAGTCTGTTTCTCCCCACACACCCCTTCCTCCACTCTTCACCTAATTCCTTCCCTTCTTTCAGATCTAGGATTCTGTGTCCCTTCTGAGACAACCAGCTCTAATGTGATCCCCTTACCGTTCCCAATGCTATCATTTGTCTGTTTCCTTAGCAGTTACCACCTTCAGTTGTTTTTTTCTCCTGTTTATCTGTTTCTTGCCTATCTTCCCCACTAGGTTGTACATTACGTGAGGGCAGAGACTCTGATTTGTTCTGGCTCAGTGCTTGGCACAATGTTTGACCGATCCTAGTCATCCAACCAGAAATCATCTAGTTTCTAGTCTCCCTCAACGCTAAGGAGCAATGGCTTGGCCAAGGTCACAAAGGCAGTCATTATCTGGGAGACACACGATGCTTACTCCAAACCACCAAATCTAAGAGGCAGGGGTCATCGTTATCATCACCTATCATAATCAGCCCCATTTTACAGATGAAGAAACTGAGGCTCAAGACAGTTCTTGATTTGTCTGAATCCCTGAACTGAAAAGTGGACGATGAGAGGGCTGGGAACCAGGTCTGATTCCGAAGTCCGAAGCTCGGCCTCGCTCTGCCCGTCTGTGAATGTAGGCGGTCAAGCGGGCGGCCTGCGAGGCGGAGGTGGGGGCGCGGTGGGAAGAGGAGGGGCGGGTGGGACGCGGCTGCAGGGTCGGCTGAGCTCCCCTTGGCAGCCGTCACGGCCTGGAGCCGGGAGCGGGAGCGCCTGGTTCTCATCACGAGCGCGGCGGGCAGGGCGGGGGACGAGGCGCCGGCACAAAAGGCTGCCGTCGCGACACCAGGACCCACGCGGGGAGCCGCGCTCTAACCTGGGCGGGGACCTCCGGCAGCCCCCGCCCCGCCCCGCCCCGCCCCGCCCCGCCCCTGTGGCCGTCCCTCGCTGGTGGCGGGGCCGCACCGCTGCGTCTCTCACTGTCTCCAGTCTTGGTTTCACCCATCTCTCAGGCACCTCCTCTCCCTGCCTCTCCAGCCTCCCCTCCGAGATGAGGCTGGGATCGGCGCTCCGGGCCAGCCCGCTCCAGTGCTAGGCTGGGGACCGGGCTGCACCAGACAGATGGACCCGCGGACGTTGGACTGACCTGGCGCCCAGAAGAGAAGTCGCCCCCGCTTGTCACCATGGTAATGCCTGCCAAAGTCTGGACCACCTCCCTCTGTCTTCTTTTGGCGGGGTCCTCGCAGACCCCAACCTTTTATGCTCAGGCGACCCTTAGAACCCCACCAGGGCTCTGCTTAACTGCCTCCCCACTAGCAGGGATAGTGGGGGGCGGGGATTGCAGAGACCCACCCCTGGGCGATGCCTCCTTCTGCATTCTGGGCCTCTGGCTCTCCATGTGCAAAGTGGAGGAGTAAGACGGGATGACTTGTAAACTTTGATATTGCCCCATCCCACGGCCCAAGTCAGAGCTGTAATCCCGGCTCTTGGGCCTTGGACCCAACTTGGTGTGGTGTTGCATTTCAGATGTGGGGCTGAGCATCAGATATGCCCACTGTCCCCACACAGTTTTGGATGGGGATAGGGGTTAAAGGCCCTCGGAGCACAGTCAGGCAGTGCAGGGCAAGGAGAGTTAAGGGTGAGGAGCGAAGAGGAAGAAGTTGCCACCAAAACTTGGGGTGGTTTTGCTATTTCAGACTCAGGGCAGGAAAGTCAGCTATGCACATTGCCCTGATTGAGGTGCTGTCCTGGGGACTGGGTGGGAGGTAGGTCTAGGGGAGAGGGGAGAGGGCAGTGCCCACATACTGTGACTTCCTGGGCTGGCACCTCAAGGTTGGGACAGGCGTGTGCGTGCGTGTGTGTGTGTGTGTGTGTGTGTGTGTGTGTGTGTGTGTGTTTGAGCAGAGAATGAAAGAAAAGTCTGTTTTCAGAGAATCCTAGCCCAGCTCCAGACAGGCCCAGGAGCCCGGGGCAGATTCACACAGATCGCAGGGGTGGTGGGATTTGGAAAAGGGCTGTGAAGACAGGCCAGGGCTTTAACCCATTGACTGTGAACTACCGTGTTGAGTGTGTGTGGGTTTTCACTGTGTACACGTCCACCCACAGAAGATTTCTGTATAGAGATGTGCACACACACGCACACACACACACATACATACACACCAAAACATGCTCCTGCTGACCCACACAGCTGAACACATGTGCCCTCTCATCGTACAAGCCTTGTCCTCCTGCTCTCTCATACTGCTAAAATAGGGGCACACACCTGCGTACATGCCATAGACATATTGCAAAAGCAGGCTCCTCAATCCATACACCAGCAGGGCAGGGGTGTGCGTACATTGCCGTTGGAGCTGTTTGACAATAATCATAAGCTAATGTTATTCACCTCTCACCACAGGCAAGGCCCTGCCCTGGGCAATGTACTTGCAGGAGCGCCAGTAACTCACACCAACCCTAAGAGTAAACCTGCTGGCATTGCTACTCCACACAGATGGAGACCTGGGAATCGGAGAGCTTAGGTGGCTGCCTAGGGTCCCCCTGCCAAGAAGTCAGAAGTGGGACAGCATGAATTCTGAACCCCAACTCAGCTGTCACGGCCACCCCAGACCCTCCGGCACCAAGTGATGTTTGCCAAACCTTACCTGGTTTTGGACCTAACTTAGTTATTATTTTTGGAATCCAGAAACTCCTTGCTGAACCCCAGATCCTAAGATCAAGGGTCAGGCACTGGGTGGTCCTCTCAAAGAATGAGCAACTTTTTTTCTGAATGGGAATGATGGACAGATTTCCCTCCCACGGTTGTCTTTAAGTATTAAAGGTTGTCACGTGCCCACCTCTCTGGCCTCACCTCTGTACTCCAGACACTCTGACCTTGGTTCAGAGCCTCTTATGTTTCATGTTCCCTCCAGCCACAGTGCCTTTGTACATGCTGTTCTGCTGGGTGGAACTCCTACCCTTAATGACTCCCATTCATGCTGTACATCTCCACCCAAATGTCACCTCCTCAGGAAAGCCTGTCCTGATTTTCCTGACTCTCACTGTATATCTCTCCTTCATGGCACTGGTCACAGTTGTGATTTTTGTGAGATGATTTGATTAATGGCTATCTAATGTTCTGAGACAGCCCAGTGTCAGAGCATCTTAGGACAAAGGGACTTAGGTTTGATTCAGTCTAAAATGTCTGTAATTTTAGTATCATCAGACCATTTTTGCATATCCACTGCTTGGATATAGCAAATAATAAAATCTACTACTTACCATTTGCTCAATATTTTTATTTATGTAAATTTACTTTTGAAACTTAAAAATATATTTAAAAAGGACATTTTATGTCATGACCGTGAAAAATCAGTATCCCTTGTCATAAATAGAAAGTAACTGGGGGGGAAAAAGTACGACCAAGGCAAATCCATGTTAGAAAATTCTGGCTGGATGTGGTTGACTGTGGATGACTCCAAGCCCCAGGACTGCTTTCTTGTTGTTAAAAGGAGCAATGACTAAGTGTTGAGAGGTGTGTAAGCTATGCTGGCACTGAACTGGGACTTTCTCTTTGGTGTCATCCAGAGGACCGGAAGAGAATTGGAGTAACCTCTTTATTGTGATTTCATGTTGTGCTCATGTCCTCCCCACATCGTCCTGTGGGCCACCTGTGATCCTATTGCACGCTTTGAGAAAATCTGCTTGAGTCAATTCAATTCATTCCCCCAGAGCAGTGGTCGGCAAACTCATTAATCAACAGAGCCAAATATCAACAGTACAACGATTGAAATTTCTTTTGAGAGCCAAATTTTTTAAACTTAAACTTCTTCTAACGCCACTTCTTCAAAATAGACTCGCCCAGGCCGTGGTATTTTGTGGAAGAGCCATACGCAAGGGGCCAAAGAGCCGCATGTGGCTCGCGAGCCGCAGTTTGCCAACCACGGCCCCAGAGCACCTATTGTGTGCCTGCCGGCCCAGGGAGAGAGATGTGTAAGCCCCGGGCAGGCCCACTCACTGAGAATTCTAGGCTGCATGACGGGCAGTGGGAGTCCATCCCTTTGCCTGGAAGCACCTGTGTCATGAGAAGAGATGGAGGTGGAACAGGGCTCTGCAGTGTGGGAGGGAGCTCGCCCGGGCCAGCGAGGGACGCCGTGCTTCCCAAAGTGAGGCACCCTGGTCCTTGGAGGGACGACTTTATTTTATTATTTTTTTTTTTTCATGCTCTTTGTTTTAATTTTATTTTTCAATTACAGTTTATGTTCAGTATCATTTTGTATTCGTTTCAGGTGTACAGCATAGTGGTTAGGCAATCATATACTTTACCAAGTGTTCCCTCTTGTATTTCCAGTACCCACCTGGTACCATGCATAGTTATTACAGTATTATTGATCATATCCCCAATGCTGTACTTTACATCCCATGGCTATTTTATAACTATCAATCTGTACTTTTCAATCCCTTCACCTTTTTCACCTAGCCTCCCAACCCTCTTCCCATCTGGCAGCCACCGGTTTGTTCTCTGTATATATGAATCTGTTCCTATTTTGTTTGTTCATTTATTTTGTTCTTTAGTGAAGAACTATTTTGTTTGTTCTTAAGTGCAGTCATATGGTATTTGTCTTTCTCTGTCTGACTTATTTCACTTAGCGTACTACCTTGAAGGAGAGACTTTAGATGGCACTTAGATGAACATTGTTTTATTTTACAGCTTTTCATCTTGATGAGTTAGGAAATAATCTAAATTAACATACACATGTGATAATAGATACAAATAAATGTATTTAAGTTGAAAATTAATTGACCAAAAGATGAATGTGAAGTAAATAATAAACAATATTAAGTAAACAATAAACGAGGACAGATGAATAGCAAGAAAAACTCACGATCGCAGCATGTGGGTGGTTGGGAAGCCCTGGCTGGAGTGCAAAGTGTGTTAGAAGAGTAGGAAAGGTATGCTGGGTGTAAACTGATGGGCCACCAATGTCAGGCTGAGTTGCTGAGCAGTGGGGAGCCACTCAAGGTTGCTGAGCAGTAGAGGGTTACAAAGGCCACTGTGGTGGCCAGTGGGAGCCTGGTGTGGTGTCAGGGAGCCTGGGGAAGAGGCTGAAGAGGTGGTAGTTATCTGCACATGTTCATACCCCAGCTCTACCGCAATCCAGGACCCCTCAGGTAGGGTCCCTAGGCCTGGCCAGCAATCAGGGCCTATCGGGGCTTTCCTTTCCCCAGCTGCTGGCAGCTGGCCCTGCCCCCACCGCTGCCACTGCTTGCCATCTGTGTGGTGCTGCCCTCCCGCTCCCCTGCCACTGGTCGCCTCCCTCTGTGGGCTACAGGCATAGGGTGTGATCACTTGGCTGGCCTGGGCCTCCCTCTGCGGGGCAATTGCTGGCCAGCCCCACACACCTGCCACAGTGTCGCTAGCTGGTGGCCTGGGCCTTCCTCTGTGGGGCAATTGATCGTGGGGCCCCCAGATTGATTGCCCCACAGAAGGGGGCCCTGCCCACCCAGTCCGGGCTCTGCGATCAATTGCCACACAGAGGGTGGCCTGGGTCTCCCTCTGTGGGGCAATCGTGGAGCCCCTTCCCCCTCCCCCACCCCCACTCCCACTCCCCAATCAATCACCCCGCCTTCTTGTGGCCTAGGCCACCCTCTTTGGGGTGATCAATTATGGAGTCCCCACATCGATCGCCCCGCAGAGGGTGGCCTGGGTCTCCCTCTGCGGGGCAATCATGGGGCAATGGCAGGGCCTCCTGACCAATCGCATCGCATCCGCCTTGGCTGGCCTGGCACCAGTGCATGTCATAGAGTGGTTGTCTGGACGGTCGATCTGCTGTTCGGTCGTTTGGTCAATTTGCATATTATGCTTTTATTATTATAGATGATCATATGATACTGCTTTTTTTAGCCTGCTGATGTGATGGATGATAATCATTGGTTTTCTAATGTTGAGCCAGCCTTGTATACCTAGGATAAGTCACACTTGGCCATGGTGTGTAATTCTTTTTATCCATAGTTGGATTTGTTTTGCCTGCATGTTGATTAGGACTTTTGCATCTATGTTAATGAGAGAGATTGGTCTGTAGTTTTTTATAGTTATGAAATGTTACCTCCTCTTCTATTTACTGGTAGAGATTATAGAGCTTTGGCATCATTTCATCCTTAAATGTTTGATGGAATTCGTCAGAGAGCTCCTCTGGGAGTAGTGATACTTTCTGTTGTGAAAAGTTACTGTTATTGGTTCCATTTCCTTAATATTTATATGCTAACTAGAGGCTCGGTGCATGAATTCCTGCAAGGGTGGGGTCCCTCTGCCTGGCCAGCGATTGTAGCCTACCGGGGCCATCTTGCCCAGTCCCCATGGGAGGTTGGCTGGCCAGGGAGGGACTGTAGGAGGGCTCCAAGATGTGTCCAGCCCCGTCTCACCCAGTCCCAATCAGCCGGACCCCAGCAGCAAACTAACCTACCAGTCAGAGCATCTGCCCCCTGGTGGTCAGTGCATGTCATAGTGACTGGCTGAGCAGTCGACTAGTTGGTTGGACACTTAGCGTATTAGACTTTTATATATATATAGATGGCCATGTACTTTGGGTGAGAGATGGTGAACCCTAGGGCAGGGCCAAAGGGGTAGTAGAGAAAGGAATGAGCAAACACAAAACTAAGGCTCAGAGAGGTGAAGTGACCTGCTCAAGGCTACACTGATGGTACATGACAGGGCTGGACTTGAACATGGGTATTCTGACACCCACTTGCTTCTCGGTTTACTGCAACTGGAATGTTTTTTCCAGTTTCTGAAAGTTGTTTTTTTAAAAACGAGAAGCCAATTCTCACTCATACCTCCACCCACACAAAAATAAGGATTTGGGCAGGAGAAGTTTTAGTTGGAAGTGAGCAAGGACTTCCTGGCAGCCAGAGCAACAGGATGCTGGCTTTAGGATCTCCAGCCTGGAGATTCAGAGGAGTGTCCCAGGTATTGAGGCTGGTGGTCACAGCCTGACACCTACTGGGCTGTGTCTGGCTCACGGATGTGTTTGTTTTGGCCAACCTTTAAAAAATTGGGAGGTTTTACTAAAATATCAATAGATCATAGGCTAAGGCAACCCTCAGCTAAAGCTGACAAGATGAGGCGTTTGCTTCAGGCCCTACTACTCCTTATTGCTTCCCAGACACCGAGAATGACTGCCAGGGGCCATTCACCGACGTGCTAGAAAGCCTGTTTTCTCACATTTGGCTCACTCTGGCTTCCATGTCACCTGTCAGGCCCCTGTAGGCACTTGCATTTGTGGCTGCTGGTTTAGGCTCTCCCTGGGCCTAATTATATCTGAATTCTAGAAATGGTCCTGCTGGAAGGGCCTTTAGGGATAGATAAACCCAATGCCCCCATTAAAATACTTTTTCATCAGTTTTTTTTTTTTTTATTGATTTTTACAGTGAGAGGAAGGGAGAGAGGGAGAGAGAGAGAAACATCTATGTGAGAGCAAAACATCAATCCGCTGCCTCCTGCATGCTCCCTACCAGGAATCAAGCCTGAAACCCGGACATGTACCCTGACCCAGAATCGAACCAGCAACCTTTCAGTGCACGGGACAATGCCCAACTAACGGAGCCATACCAGCCAGGATACCAATGCCCACATTTTACACATTGGGAAACTGATACCCAGGTCACCCAGTGAGTCAAGGATGTAATCCCACCTTCCCTAGGCATTTCAGCCCTGGTGCAGAGCAGGCATTGAGGGCAGCCTTAAGACACTGCCCACCTCAGCTTTTCTCAGTCCTCTCCCTTCCCAAGTGAGGAGGTGCTGACGCTAAGAGGTACTAAAATTTTGCCTGTTGGAGCAAATGATAAACCTGGACATGGAAGAAAAGTTCAGCCACATCTCAGAAGGCCCAACTAACAACATCTGGTGAGACCATTTCAAAAGAGAACCAGCCTTAAAACACACACCCTCGCACTTGTACTTTCCCCCAACGATTATAAAAGTTCTACAAGCTGGTTACAGAATGTTTGGAAAATCCAGTGAAACTACGAAGAGAATGAAAATGGTGCCTCTCCCCTTCACAGCCCTCAGGGGGAACCACAGTTAACACTCTTTGATGGTCTCTTGGCTCACACACCGTTTTCCACAGTGGAGAGCAGACTGTGTGGGGATTTCTCTTTTAACACATTCCAATAATCAGAAGAGTAGCTACTCCTGGGGTGGGGGAAGCCTGAAAGGGGGCCTCTTTTTGGGGTGGTGGAAGTCCTGTATATATATTTTTTAAATTTTATTTTATTGTTTAAAGTATTATAAATAGTAGTACATATATCTCCTTTCCCCCCCCCCCCATTGACCTTCTCCCAGCCTCCCCTACCCCTGGCAAATGCCCTTATTCCCCCCCCCCACCCCGTCCAGTGTCTTGTGTCCATTGGTTGTGCTTATATGCATGCATACAAGTCCTTCGGTTGATCTCTTTCCCCCGGAAGTCCTGTATATTGATGTGGGCAGTAGTCACAGGAGTATGTGGCTGCCCTGTGCACTTCATGTGTGTTTATTTTACTATACACAGATAGTACTCAGGATTACAATAATAATAGAGGCTCATTACAAAGACATTGAGACAAAAGTATACAAAAATCTTCCTCTTCTCTCTCCCCATGCCCAGATGGAACTGCTGAGGGCCCATCGGCTCCACACGAGGTCCCCGTGTCAGTCCAGAAGGCCTGTGAGCATTGTTAGGCGCCAGCGCTGTGGGCTGGTTCGGCCTGTCCCCTTGGGGGCTCCTTCTCTGGCCTGGGCTGCAGGGGTGGGGCGGAGGCTGCACACCGCTCTGGCCCGTCATCCTTCTTCCTTTCCAGCGTCATGCTGTCTCCTGCCTGGGCTCCTGCCGAGGAACAGCTAAAGGCCCAGCCGGGCTGCGCTCACGGAGAAGGAATGGAAACGGGTTGATTAAGTTTCATGGAAATCATTTTGAGGGGCCCACGTCTGGCCGGCGGTGTTTGGGTTCCTGTGGTCCCAGGCTGGGCTGCCAGGTCGACTGTGGATGGAGAGTCGCCAGCTTTCCTTCTTGCAGCCGCCTGGTCCCCTTCACGGCGTGCTTCCCCCAATACATGGACAGCTTATGAGCCCCTGGGGTTCAGGCTGTGGCAGGTAATGCTCTGGCTAAGAGCTCGCAGTCCTGTTAACTTGGAACATTCTTCCTCGTTACTGGCTGCCCCTTAAATGGTTACCGTGTGTGCAGGCAGCTGAGCCAACTTGTGAAAGCCAAGGGCGTCCAGGCTGCGAGCCTTGGTCTGTGAGAGGCAAACAGCGTTTTCAGGGTCACGCGAAACAGCGCAGGATGGGCAGTTGGGAAGGCCACCCCTGAGGCTGGTGGCTGCCGGTGGCCCCAAGACAGACCAGCATAGGGACCGGAGAGGAGGGCACACTTAGTTGATCCGGACTTGAGTTGGATTCTGGCTCTGTCTTCTCTGTGGGAACTTGGGCAAAATCAGCCCCTTTATCTGAAAAATGGGATGTTCCTGCTTAGCCCCTAAGATCTCCGTGTGGCTAAGCAAGTGAGTATGAGTAGAGGCCCTGGTGCATGGTGGACGTCTGGACACTGTTGTTATTCTTAGGGTGACGGTAAGTGGAAGGGACCAGGAGGTGGAAGATGTCTTTGCACAGAGGCCAGGACTTGAGCTTTGTCTGACAGGATGAGTAAAAGTAAGTAACTAATAGCAGTAGCAGCAGCAGCAACACGTTTTACTTTTCCCAAGATCCCCTGTATCTGTTATCTTGTATCTCCAGATCAACCTCTGAGCGAGACAGGATAAGAACTAGAATCCCTATTTACAGATGGGGAAACTGAGGCACAGTAAGGCAGAGATGGTTTAGCTCATTACTCCCAGGGGTTGGGATGCAGACCACAGGTGGGACACAGACTGGAACTAAATGACATGGAATCGTGTGTTGAGAGCCGGTCCCTTCTGAATTCTCTGATCTCCTGAGGACCCAGAGAGAACTCTGCCTTCCTCTGGTGATAAGATGTCTTTTACCACCTTCCTAATGCAGGACAATCTTTTTTGGAAGAGAGAACACTATTGAGCCTTTAGGAAGTGACCAGCTGTCTCTAGAATTTAATGGCAGTATTTCCTTTCATTATTTTTTTTCTTTTAAAATATATTTTTTAGCCCTGGCAAGTGTGGCTCAGTTGGTTGGAGCATTGTCCCATTCCAGTCAGGGCACATGCCCAGGTTGTGGGTTTGATTGTCAGTTGGGTTGTGTGCAGGAGGAACTGATCAATGTTTCTCTCACACATCAATGTTCCTCTCTCTTTCTCTCTCCCACTCCCTTCCTCTCTAAAATCAATAAAATAACAACAAAGACATATCCTCAGGTGAGGATTTAAAATTTTTTTAATAATTTATAGAAATAGAGCAGTAAAATAATTTTATATAAGAGCTACTTATTATTTAGGTGTTATAATATTTATATAAATATATTTATGTAAGATATGTACTATCTATAATAATAAAAGCATAATATGCTAATTAGACCGGAGAGCCCAATGACCTTCTGGACGTCATTTTGGACATCCTTCTGGATGAAGCCGCTACGGCGGAGGCCAAGGCAGAGGCAGTTAGGGGTGATCAGGCAGGCAGGTGAGCAGTTAGGGGCAATCAGGCAGGCAGGCAAGTGGTTAGGGGCGATCAGGTAGGCATGCAGAGTGGTTAGGGGTGATCAGGCAGGCAGGCAGGCAAGCAGTTAGGAGCCAGTGGTCCCAGATTGCGAGAGGGATGTCTGGTGGGATCAGGCCTAAACTGGCAGTCGGACATCCCCTAAGGGGTCCCAGATTATGAGAGGGTTCAGGCTGGGCTGATGGACACCCCCACCTCTCCTGTGCATTAATTTCATGCACTGGGCCTCTAGTAGCTACTATAATAATAAATATAAACGTATTTATATAAATAAAATAATATAAAAACCACCCAATGCATTGCTGGTTTATTTTTGGAATTTCATTGTATTTATGCCAGTTGATACAGATTTTTCCATTTATAGTGGTGATAAAATAATAACTATAATATGAACACAAAAATAGCAGTGATGGCTGTTGCTTAATGAGCACTTACTAAGTGGCTGTCCCATGCAGAGAATATGTTTATTTTATCATTGAATCTCCTTCAACTCTTTTAGGCAGGTAGGATTGCAATCTCTAGTTTTACCAATGAGGAAATTGAGGCAGAGAAGAGTTAAAAAAAAATTTGCCAGATCACATGATCAGTAAGTAGCAGAGCCAGAACTTGAACGTGGGCAATCTGGCTGCATTCTCATAAACAGTATGGTGACATAGAGTCTCCATTCAAAATACAATTATGCAAGCCTTTAAAAAGCAAGTGGGTTTGAAAAAAACAGTAAGTGCTAATAGTAAAAATGGTTAGCACATGCTAACATTGATGAAGGTGACAGTGAATGACTAAATTTCCAAAAACAAAATGAAACAAACTTAGGCCAACTCCATTTGCACACGAGGAAAGAGGCCCAGAGAAGGAAGGCACCTGCCCCAGGTGGCACAGTGAAGTGGAACCCGGGGGACCAATCCCCAGGGAAAGCTGGGTGGTGTGGGGAGGGCATGAGGTGGGGGAGGGGTGCTGCTTGATCGACTTCATGTGTCTGTGCTCATGGATGTTAGACATGGTCCTCTAACTCCCTTTTCCTGTTCCCACTGCTGTCATTAGGATTGCATGGGCTGGGGGTAAATAACGGTTGGAGCTTAGCCTTGCTTGGGGGAGCATTGGAAGAGGTTACCAGGCCAGATGAGCCAACCAGTCTGCCACATTAAAGACCCTCTTCCCCCTCAGTGTGAAAATAACCCCTCCTGGGCACGTGCACTTTCGACATCAAGTACCTGAGCTCACTACCAGGACGGTGCCAGGTCCCTCTTTCCTGCAGAGCGGGAGCTGTAGGCATCCACTCCCTCATTCTGCAAACAGTGATGGGGCTGTCTTGTGCCCAGCACTATGTGGGTACTGAAGACACAGCGGTGACGCTGACATTTGTCTAAATGCCCTAGGCTAGTGTTCCCTGTTTTACAGCCTCCTGGCATCTTGCTGGGCTCGAGAAATGCCATCTTCCTCCTCCTCTAAGGCCCAGTGTTATTTCCCTGTCTCCAGGGACGCCTGCTATATACATGAAGATTCTTATTTATTCTCCTCTTCCTTTACATTCCTCCTTTATAGATGGACTCAGAGCTGGGGTGCCCAGAATGGCCTCCATTATGCTTCTTAAAGGTTGAAAATCATATCCATGGAATCTGTTACTGTATCTGGATGGAAACCTCTAGCCTTGTCCAACTTGCCCGTGTTATAGATGGAAAAACTATGGTTGAGAGGGGAATCTTTTGTTCAGTTTTCCACATTTACTGAGCACCTATTTTGTGCCAGGGACTGAAGACCCTAGAGGAATAGGAGCCAGTGCCTGCTGTGTCAGTTTCTATTGCTGCTGAAGCAAATGATCACAAGCGTAGCAACTTAAAGCAACTCGAGTCCATTGTCTTGCAGTTCTACAAAGCAGAAGTCCAACGGGGGTCTCACTGGGCTCACATCAGGCGTTGGCAGGCTGCATTCTTTTCCAGAGCCTCTTGGGAGAACCTGCTTGTGTTTTCCAGCCCTGAGGGCCATCCACATTCCTTGGCCCTTTCTCCGTTGTCAAAGCCAGCAGCGTCGCATCTCTCTGACCCTTCTTCCAGGCACATTTCCCTCTGGCGCCTGCCTCTCCTGTGCCTTCTTGCACTTTTGACGACCCTTGTGATTGGATTGAGCTCACCTGGATTATCCTGGATAATCCCAGATAATCTCCTTGTTTTAGATCAGCTGATCATCAACCTTTATTTCATCTGCAACATTCATTCCTCTTTGCCCTGTAAAGTAACATGTTCACAGGTTCCAGAGATTAGGATATGGGCATTTTAGGGGACCATTATTCTGCTTACCATTCCTGTTCTCAGGGAGCCTGGAGTCCATTGAGAGAGTCAGCAATCAGTGTGAGAATTGCTATGACAGGGGCATCATAGAAGCCCAGAAAAGGGGACACCTGACCCAGGGGGGTACGGTGGGGGCTGCGGGGAGAGGTCAGAGAAAATCTCCTGGAAGAGACAACGGTGGACTTGAATCTTGGAGGATGAGAAGGAGTTGGCCAGATGAAGAGGGAACGGAAGTGGAAGGCATCCTGGGGGGAGGAACAGCTTGTGCGAAGGCCTGGAGGTGAGCGAGGGAATGCATGTGTCATTGTGGCAGAAGCGTGAGAGGGGCAGTGAGGCTGGAGGGGAGACCAGAGAGGTGCACCCTGGCAAGATCATGAGGATCCGGATGCCTGGAGGGTGATGGTTTCTGAAGGCACTGGGAACCCTTAAAGTCCTGAGCAGGAGGCTGAGGCGGTCAGGCTTGCAGTTGAGAAAGGTGACTCTGGAGTCCTGGTAGAAGGGCTGGAGGTGAGGCTGACTAGAGGTTGGAAGCCAATGAGGAGGTGATTCGATGGAACAGGTGATGGGGACCGGGGTCAGGGCGGGGTCAGGGGAACAGAAGAGAGCCCAGCGAGTGTGTTGGTGAGCTGTTGGAGGCAAGAAGACTGTACAGGACATGACTGGGGGCTGTTTGTGGGCAGGGGAGGCAGGAGGAGGGGGCAGCATGATAAGCAGACTTCTTGACCTAGCAGCCAATTGAATGGTGGGCTCCTTGCTGACGGAGAGACAAGGGGAGGGGCGGGGGGAGGAGTAGGTTAAGGAAGGTACTGAGTTGAGTTTAATATGTTGATGGTCATATGGGGCCTGGAAGGTCGTGGGAAGTGGCTTCTACGCCTGTAATTACTGCTACTATCACTTTTATCCTCTTCTCCTATCCCCCGCCACCAGGACCCCCCATCCCTGGACGCAGCCATCCAGAACGCCCTGGCAGGCCTCTACCCTCCTTTTGAGGCCACAGCGCCCACTGTCCTGGGGCAGGTGTTCCACCTCCTGGACGCTGACTTCCGGGGGGACGGGCTGAGCTTCCTCCTGGATTTCCTGATCCCTGCCAAGCGCCTGTGTGAGCAAGTCCGAGAAGCAGCCTGTGTAAGTCCGAAGGGATGCCTCCAAATGGAGCAGAAGGGCCACTGGCCCTTTCCTCGCTGACATTCAGGAGCCCACCGTGTTTGCACTTTCACTAGCAGGGAGGAAGGCGTGGATAAAGGGCCGTGTGGGTTCCCCAGCCCCCGGGAGCCTGCCTTGGGGTTGGCCTTGTGGGCATCGCCAGGCTCCCTTGGCTGAAGTGGAACAGCTTCAATAGAAATAGCAGAGAATGTTCCAGACCTTCCCCGGAGCCCTGGAGGCCTTTCTTCCCAGATCCCTTCAAACCCAGATCTCAGGGAGGCGGCTCCTGAGGCAAAATGGAAAGAAAAGCATTTTAGGCAGGACTCATTGACTGCAAATGATGGATCCTTACTCAGTCAGGGACAGGATGATCTGGCCTCTACCCCAAATTTATCCACTGATCAATTTCCTTAAGGACCTTCTGTCTCCGTCTCTGCTTCTTCTTGCTTGCCAGCATCATTCTTAGAGGCTGAGTGTTCCCATAAGGCTGGAGCCCAGGACCGATCTGGGTTCAAATCATCTCCTAGAGGGGAAAATGAATTCTCTCCCATCAATTGCAGATAGAAAAATTGCAAGGAAGGATCCTGATTGGCCAGGCTTGGGTCCCATGTCCATCCCTGGACCAATCACAGCAGCCAGATTATATAAGATTATCAGGGAGGGCTCAGACTTGATAGATGGGGAGGAAAAGGGAGCAGGAGTCAGTAGGACAATCCTCATGGGTAAGGGACTTGCTAACTAGTGCCTACAACTCAAGCTTTTCTCTCCTGGACCAGTAGGTTAGCAAGTATTTTTAAGGTCAGGGCCAGGACCAGGGTGAGTCAAGAATCACCAAAGGTACAACATGTCAGAGGCACTCACTCTCAGGGCTGTGCGACTTGTAGGACCCTGACAGTGGGGCTTCCTTAGATGCTACATCCTAGGCACCTCTCTTGCCTCACCTTAGCCCCCGACCTGTTCAAGATTCCTTCTTGGAGAGGAAAGGGAGCAAATCCACTGGTGGGGTTTTTAGGGTCAGGTTCTCTGACATCATCCCCTTCTCTCTGCAGGCCCCCTATACACACTGCCTCTTCCTGCATCAGGGCTGGCCGCTGTGCCTGCAGGACAAGATTGTGGTCCACCTGGCCCCCCTCAACCCCCTCTTACTGCGCCAGGGTGACTTCTACCTTCAAGTTGAGCCTCAGGAGGAGCAGTCTGTCTGCATCATGATCAAGTGCCTCTCGTTAGACCTCGGCACAGTGGACACGAAGCCTGTTCCCACGTCATCCTACCCGACACTGTTCACCCAGGAGTGGCTGAAGGCCTTCAACAATGACTTTGAGGGAAGTCCCCTACACAACTGCCTGGTAGCTTCAGAAGAGGGAATTGTTCCTGTGCCCTGGACCAAGATAACCAGCCCAGAGTTTGTGGATGACAAACGCCAAGCAGTGACTGTTCTCTCCCCGGCCTGGGGTTCCCTTCAATTAGAGGCACTGGACTTGAGTGGCCCCCAAGAGCTGCACCAGGCCAGGTCTCCAGGCAGCCAGGTGCTTCTTGGCCTGAGCTTGGCCAAGAATAAGGACAAGACATATGAGATTAAGTACCCCGGACTTATCAAGGTGGAGCAAGCCAGGCCTGGGGAGGTGGCCTTCAGGATGGACGATGTGGCCAGCCAGAACTTAGAGGGAGAGTATGTGGCTCTCCTGGACTTTTCCCAAGAGAGCAGAGGAGAGCCTGTGCGTAGGGAGGTGGGCACACCCCATGGGTGTCCTATTGGGGCACTGGAGGAGCTATCTGGAACTAAAGAAATCCCTTTGCCCCAAGGGAGGCTGCCTCTCTCAGGGGCCAGTGGGGGGCCTCCCCTGGGAAAGTGTGCTTGTGCAAAGCCAGCAAGCTTGGAGGAAGAGCCCTACATGTTGAGCTTGAGGAGAAAGGTCAACCATAAAGCCCCCTCCCACAACTTAGAATGCCAGCCCCAGGAGCCCTACCTCAACGTCCTTGAGAACCCACTGCACTGTGCCTCTGGCCTCAGGACAGATGTCTCAGAAGAGTCAGCTGCCTCCAAGATGCAGGGACCTCTGGGAAACCCAGAGAATGTGGTCCAGCTCAGGCCTGGACAAAAACAAGCATCCTGTCCCCAGCTGTGCCCAGCTTCTCCTCCTGCTGCGCCAGCCCTTGAAACCAAGATGGGAGAGAGGATCAAACAGGGAAGTGGGAGATTTCCCAAGCCCATGACTGGCCCTTGTCGAAACACCTCCTCTTCCAGATCCCCATCTCTCGGACTCAAATTCTCATTCTTGAAGGGGCAGAGGCAAGCTCCCATGCCCCCAGAGAGAGCCTCGCTCCAGCATGACGGGCCCTGGAAGGTCTTGTGTTCACTCTACTCTCCCAAACCCAACCGAGCCAAGTGCTTGGAGAAAGGTAAGGTGTCCACTTGCATAGCTGGACAGGGGAACTGTTCTCTGACCGGATCAAGTGACAAGGTGGTGCAGGCTGTTAGAGACAGAGACCCACCTGGCTGCTCAGTCTCAGCAGTTCAGAGCACCAGGTGGCATGTCAAGAGGCTTGAAGTCTTTGGTTCTGGAATTGAGCAAGGTGTTATGACTGTGTTTTGATGGCTTGAGTCCACACGCCAGGTTGGGTGACCTTGGTCAAGGACTTAATTTCTCAAAGTTCAGTTCTCCCCCTCTGAGCAATGGGGATCTTACCTGCCTCACAGAGTTGGTTTGTTTGAATATATTTTTATTGGTTTCAGAGAGGAAGGTAGAGGGAGAGAAAGATAGAAACATCAATGATGAGAGTCATTGATCGGCTGCCTCCTGCAAGCCCCACACTGGGGATCAAGCTGAAACCAGGGCATATGCCCTGACCAGGAATTAAACCATGACCTTCTGGTTCACAGGTTGATGCTCAACCACTGAGCCACGCCAGCTGGGCATTATAGAATTGTTTTGAGGTTCAAAGAGAGGTCAGAAGGAAGGAGCTTTGCACAATGCCTGGCACACAGTAGGAGAGCAATAGTTGTAAGCTATCATTATTACTCAGAAGGACATTCTTCTCCTCCCCACCCCCTGGAAATATCCATCTTCTGCTTAACACCCTTTCCTTTGTTGTTGCTTTTACCCAGCTGGAACAACTCAGACCAAAACATCTGGCCCAGCTGCTGACTCAGGCCCAGTGGCTGGAGGAAAGGCTGATTTCCCAGAAGCTTCTACAGAAAGAGGCCCCACTCTGGATGAGGAGCCACCAGGGCCTGAGCCCAGGATCGGGGCTCTGAGTATGGAGATCACTCACTCCCGGATAGCGTGCCTGCCAGGTCCTCGGGATTATAGGGGCAGGTGGAGGGGGAGGGTATGTAGGGTGCAGGTGGGCCCCTGGGCATCCTCAGATGATGATGGGTGTGGGGGAAGACATGGAAAGATCCAGAGACCTGTGTTCTGGACCGAGGCTCCCTGGCACTCAGTTTTCTCATCTTTCTAATGAAAATGTTGGATTATACAGGGTGGGGCAAAAGTAGATTTACAGTTGTTCATATGGAAAATAATACAATAATTAATAAATAATAATACAAAAATACACTCTGTGTTTCATGTACTCACAACTGTAAACCTACCTTTGCCCACCCTGCATAAAAGCACTTTCTAGGTATTCGTCCAAATATTCATCCATCCATCCACCTAACCACCCACTCACCCACTCACCCATCTATCCATCCAAACATCCATCCACCCACCTATCCATTCATCCATCCATCCATCCATCCATCCATCCATCCACCCATCCACCCATCCATCCATCTATCCATCCTTCCTCCCACCCATTCATCTACTCAAGTACATACATTCTACTTTCAGCAAGGCAGGGAAGGTGTTTGTCTTAGGTCAGGTTCCCTAGAAACTGAGCCAGAGACAGTGATCCTATTGAAGGTTATTCTCAGAAGGGAAGCAGGTCAGGGTGGGGGAGGAGCTAAGCAAGGATGTGGCCTGATCCCACAGAGTTGGTTCCATCATAAGGTGCAGGCAACTGGCCATTTGTGCCTGCATCTGTTAGTCATCAAGGCAGGCTGATCCTGGGATGGGAGGCAGGGTGAGCCCATGATCCAGTTCAGCCGAGGGCAAGTCCTCAGAGAAGAGGGCATCTGTGAGCCATTTACAGCCAATACATATGGCCGTGGGGGGATGAGTGCCCTGACTTGATGAGGGGGTCTGGGTGGGGCGTTAACAGCATCCAGCACAGACGGCATTATCATTTCTGTTTAATATTTATTCACCTTTGCAATTAATATTTGCTGAACACCTGCTGTGTGTCAGGCCCTGAGCTTAGCACTGAGGATTCAGCAGGGAACAAGTCTGATGTGTTCTCTGCTCTCAAAAAGTCTACATTCTAGTGGTGGAGAAAATTCAACAGGTTACTACAACTCAGTGTAAAAAATCTTGTGAGGATGGGGCCATACAGGAGACTGTGGGGGGACAGATTCCATGAGCTTTACCTCCAGGGTGCCCAGGACAGAGGGAGTCCGGAGGAGGCGAGGCTACCTCTGCATGGAGGAAGAATTCAGGGATGACTTTTCTGAGAAGTGGCTTTTGAGCTGGGTTTAGAAGGATGAATAATAGAATTAATGGGTCGGGGTGGGGGTGGGGTAGGAAGGGACCAGTGTGGGCAAAGGCCTGGAGGCCACTGAGAGGTCCCAGTCGAGAGGGTTGCACCAAAGTTCTCACTGCCCATGTGTGTCCTCTCTCCTCCAGGTGGTCAGGACAGGGCTGGGCGGCCCCTGCTTCTGCTGTCAACTACCCAGGGGGCCTGGGAGGAACCATGGTGCACAGCCTCAGAGGTCACCAAGCTGCTCTCTTACCTGTGCACTGTCCCCAGGTAAGAGGCTGGGCTGGTTGGCCACTCCATCCTTCCAACCTCTCAGCCCAGAGCCTAGGACAAGGCACCCAGTGGACAGACACCATATCCTTCCATCCAGTTGTCTGTTCCCAGAGCCAGTACCCAGATGGTGAAGACAAAGCAGGACACACTTAGTCCCCGCCAGCGGGATCATAGGCTGGTCAGGGAGGCAGATGATGTGCCAAAAAAACGAACCATGGGCAAGCAATTCTCAGGAGTGTTAGTGTGGTGAAGGAAACAGTGGGCTGTTGTAGGTCAGTGGTTTTCCAACTCAAGCTTGCATCAGAGCCCCATGAAGGGCTGCTAAAACAGCACTGAGACCCACCTTCAGAGTTTCTGATTCAGTAAGTCTGGGGTGGGGCCTGAGAATTTGCATGTCTAACAAGTTTTCGGATGATCTTGATGCTGCTAACGGTGGACCACCGTAGAGTGAGAGGGGTGAGTGGACTAATTCCAATGGGAACATCAGGGAAGGCTTCCCTGAGGAGGTGATAATTGAGAGCTGACATCTAAATTATAAATATTTGTTGAACAAATGAAGGGCGACTGAGTGAATGAATGAATAAATGAATGAGAGTGAAAGAATGAATGAATGAATGAATGAATGAGTGAGTGAGTGAGTGATGAGTGACCCAGGCTGATTTCTAACCTCCCACCCCACCATTTGGACTTCATGTTGGACTGGCTAGGGAAGAGGTACCATCTTTTCCTCTGAGTCCCAGCTCCAGTCAGATGGTCTCAAAAGGGATGTTTGCTCAGGGCTATGGTTATTGACCCCAACCCAACCTAGAGGTTCTGCTGCTAGGGGCAGGGGGTGGAGGGACTGATGGACTTCTCATGCACTCCACCCCATGGAAGGCACCACCTCCACCAGCTGGCCACTGACATTTTTCTTCCTTTTGTCCAAGCTGGAGTGGCTTTTCTGACCTGACAGGGAGATGGGACCCCCTTGTCAGTGCTGAGAAGTGGCCAGTGTGGTACACAAAACCCTGGAATCCCACTAACTTGCTGTGTGATCTGGGGGCAGTAACCTCCCCTCTCTGAGGCTCACCTGAAAAAAAGGGGGGGACCAAGTGTGGGCATAAGAGGTGGGGGTGAGCTGCAATGTAAACTGTGGAAGGCGGTGTCCTCGGGGCTCCTGTGTGCTGGGCTTGCTTTCTCGCCTGCTTTGAATCAGTGTTGCTGGGCATCTGCTCTGTGCCTGGCGTCATGCTGGGGCATTCTAGGGACCCACATTGAGTCCTGGGCCCTAGGGGCCTCCAGGCTGGTGGCTGAGGCAGGTGTGGAAACAAACCGCTCTCCCATGAGGCCGAAACTAGTATCCCCATTTGCAGATGGGTAATGGACTCCCAGCTTAATGGAACAGCGTGCCCAGGTGACCATGTACCAAGGCAGTGCCACAGCTCTGCCCCACGCTGGCCACCCCTGGTTCTGTCTGTGAACTGGCTTGCAAGGCTTGAAGGCAGTGGGTTTATTTTCTCAACCTGCCTGATGGTCAGGCAGAAGCCGACAGGTTGCCTGGCTCCACCCCTTACAACCAGATGTCTGGGTGGACTGGATGCGGCTGGGGCTGAGGGATCAGTATTTTAACAAGTTCTGACAATTGGCCCGTTTGGGAAATCCAAGGTGATTGCTGAAAAGTGCAATGTGAACCAGTTAGGGTGTTTTGGCTGCAAGTAACAAATTCCAATTTAAAATGTATTATCTGGTAAGGAAATTTATCATTCTATGTCTCTGCCTTATAGCTCTTTGTAAAAACTTCTTAAAGGAGAGACTGCTTTCCCTGAAGTCCACCAGCAAACTTCTCATGTTTCATTGGCCAAAAATATGTCACATGACCCTTATCGAAACCTATCATTAGCCAGAGGAATTAGATCCCTACTGTTGGCCCCAACTAATCAGAAACTAGCCCCTGTGGTGGTGGTGGGGCGGGGCTGGGGGGGCATAGTCATATGGTGGAACTTGGATTCTTGAACAAAATGAGAGTTCTGCCCACACAAAAGGGGTAGGTGAGTGCTGGGTGACTTACCCACTGTAACTGGGATAGTGCTTGTAGTTTATGATTATTAGGATGTAAGAGAGGGTTGTTCGAGGTACTGTGGGAACATTAAAAGAGAGCAATGGGCTCTGGAGAAAAATCCAGGAGGTCTTCCTGGAGGGAGGGGCATTGGATCTTAGTCTTGCAGGATGAAGACTCTACCAATTAATTAAAGCTTCTAGCAGGCAGTTTCCCTCATTCCACTAGGTCCTTCCCCCTAGAGGCCTGGCTTATCCAGCAAGACTGCCAGTTCTGTTTACCACCCACAGGCCAGAAGATAAAACCAAGGGGCTGGCGGTGGTGATTGATGCCAGGAAGCAGCCTCTACACCCTGTCCTGGTCAATGCCTTGAAAGCCACCCAGGTGAGTGAGAGGTGGACAGCATCAACCTAGAAAGTCTTGGGAGCACCAGGGGCTTTCTGGTATGCATGGAGTCTGGGAGCTCAGAGCTGGGTCCAAGCTCCCAGACAGGGACTCCTCGTGGCAGCTAGCAGAAACCCCAGCCCAAACAGGCTTAACGAGGAAGGTTCTTCATTGGTTCACATGACTCCATAGTCCAGGAGTAGATCCAATGTCAAGTATGGCCTGAATCGGGGACTCCAATATTGTCACTCAAATATTCTCTCTCCATTTCTGGCCCTGTTCTCCTGGGAGGGTGCCCTTCTCCACCGGCCCCTCTCTTAGTGACAATCTGGCTCCCAGAAGTCCTAACCTTACATGGTCTTGCATTCAAGTCCCATAGGAAAGAGTGAGAGATTCTTTTCCCAGAAGTCCCAGCAAAAGTTTCTTTGTGTCTCCTTAACCCTGATTGGCTCAGGTGTCAGGAAAATTCGACACACTGATTGGCTTAGACTTAGGTCACCTGAACCTCATGAACTGAGAATAGGGGAGGGAAGAGATTCCTCCAGAGCTGGTATGGGCAGCAGAGTAAATGGAATTTTGGCTTAAGCTTACCTCAGGGTCTGATCTCCTCCTCACTGTATAGATGGGGAAACGGAGGCCCAGAGGGGATGGGTCATCTAGAAAGTTTGCAACCCAGCTTGGACCTCTTGATGGCCAATGACACCCTCCACACATACCCTACAAGGGTCCCAGCCTTGCACAACCCCCTCTCCCCCTCCCTGGCCCTGTGGCCTATTCACTTGTGTCTTAGATGGGAAGCTCAGGGGCTCAGTGAAGGCCTGGGCAGAGCAGCTCCAAAATGCTTCTTCCATACAGGCTCTGGACCCAGCCTCCATCCATGTTATTCTCTTCCTGGGGGAGAAGGAGACTGCTCTTCCGCTGAAGACATTACCTGACGTCCAGGTGAGGGGCAGGCAGCGTCAGCCGAGCAGAGAGGAGGTGTTGGGCTTGCACTGAGCTGGGCTGAAGAATTGCAGACGTCCGAGCGAGGAGAGGCCCTAAAATAAGGTCAATAAATATAAGGCCCACGAGCTACAACTCTCCGGCCCTGCCCCTGGCAATCCTAGCAATGTCTGGTGGGCACCACCACGTGATTGAGAGCTGCACATGGCAGGATACCTTTGTGCAAAGCTTAATCTAGCCAAACCCTCCCCACTTTCTTTGCACATGGGGAACCTGAGGCCCAAGGCCACACAGCAAGCTGGAGGCAGAGGTGCCTTTTCCTCCCAATTTCCCTGTATTTCTCTCCCTAGTTTCTCTGAGCATCTCAGCCTCAATGCAGAGTTGATCTGGGACTTTGCAGGAAAGAGCGCGGCAGCTCCCTTCCTCTAGTGCCGGGTACCACAGTCGTAGTGTGGGCTCTGCCCTGCTTCAGGAGATGGTGTTAAAGGGCCCCTGGCTCCCGGGTTGTGACGGGCACATTGTAAGCTAGAGAAATGCTTTCCAAGCTAATGTGCTTACGAGTCACTTGCGGATTTTGTCAAAGGGCAATTTCCAATGGAGTCGTTCTGCTTGGGGCCTGGGACTCTGCATCTGTAACATGCTCCCAGGTGATGCTGATGCTGATGCTGCTGGTCTGTGGACCACACTTCGAGGACCAGGAATAAACAGTGGGCTCCCAGACCACACACCTGCCCAGCCCCAAGCTTAGGTGTGTGAAGCTGTTCCCAGCATAAACCTCCGACTTCACTGCCTGGGAGAAGCAGTCACCGGGTCCCTTCTCCATGTCCTAGGGGTTGCTGTTGGGTTTGGTGACCTTCCGCAATAGCCTCAAGGAGGAGACAGCACCTTGGGGGGTCCCCGGAGAATGGAACAGGATTACAAAGAAATTAGGGCCAGCTCCAGTCAATTGGTGTGATTGCCTGGAGGTCTGGGCTGGGCAAGAGCTGAGCTCAGAGGGAGCGAGTGCTGTGACTGATTAATGATGTCTGCCTTGGGCACAAACCGGAAGAGGGACATGGCAAGTGCTGTTCATTTGCTATTTCTCACCTGGGGTCTGGTTCTGAATTTTGATTTTTCAGAATTCTCAGAGAAAATCCATTGCCCAGAAAGCAACTCTTAAAGCCAGGGGACTCACCTGTGGGAGGTGGAATGGTGCTGGGGCTGGGGTCTGGACAGGACCTTCTCAAATGTCTGTCCCCACACTGAGTCCCCGGTCCTCTTGACTCGCTTCTTTTGTCCGCAGGTGGAGGTGCTGACCTCCTTAAAGGCCCTCAGCCACCACGTGGACCCCAGCCAGATGCCCACAGCCCTGGAAGGCTCCTTCCCCTACTGCCACAGCGAGTGGGTGCAATTCTTCCAGGTGTCTACCATCACAGCCTTTCGTCCCGTAACCTCACCCCTTCCCTTCCTCCCTTCACCATCCTGCCCCTTGGATCCATCCACACTGTCAGGTTCAAAACTAGTCATTCAACAAAAGTTTAAAATGAAGGTGCAGAGTGGAGTGATTGAGAGCTCAGGCTCTGGGGCCCGACTGCCTGGGTTCCAATCCCAGTTCTGCTGTGTGACCTTGGGTAAGTTATGTACCTTCTCTGAGCCCACTTCCTCATCTATAAAAGGGGGGCGGGTAATCATAGTCGGCGGTTGTTGTGAGCAGTAATTGAGTCAATGGAGGTAAAGAGTTTAGAAAAATGTCTGGTACCTGCTAAGAGCTGTCTGCATTAACTGAAAATAAATACAGACATCTGCTCTGTGGAACCACACAGCTCAGGAGCTCAGGGTGTGATGGGGAAGGCAGACGTGTTCCCTCTTGTAAGAGGGAGGAAATAAGGAAACTGCCAGCGAGGAGCTCCTTTCCCATGTGATCTCAATTCCTCTGGCTCAAATTAACACCCAGGAAAGCGGGGGGAGGGGGGGCGGCTCACACAACAGTACGCAGAAGATTACCAGCTTGAGCCACATTGGAACCCTGCCCGGCAGTGCCGGCCAGGGCGTTCTCTGGACCAGGGCTGCTCGATCTCAGCACTGTTCACATTTGGGGCCGAATCATTTTTTTGTTGAGAGCTGTCTTGTGCATTGTAGCATGATTAGCACCATTCCTGGCCTCTGCCTACTTTGACCGTGACAACCAAAATGTTTCCAGACATTGCCAATGTCCCCTAGGGGACAAAATTACTCCCCGCTGAGAGCCACTGGTCTATACTAACAGTTTACAATGTGGTCCTCTTCTTCTAAAAATCATGTCTGTTTGAAAATAGGCAGTATGTTCAAAATTCAAGTGGTGCACAGGGTACTGAAAAATCTCCTTTCCTGTTGTCCCCTGGGCCTCAGTTCCCTTCTCCAATTAATCGAGTGACTTTCAAACTACATATTTGTTTTAAAACCTTCCCTTTAAGTGAAATTTTACCTACAGACCCAGAATATAAAACTGGTAATGAGGAAGACTAACACTGTTTGATCCTCACACCAGCCTATAAGGCAGGAATTACTGTGATCCCATTTTACAGAGGAAGAAGCGGAAGCACAGAGACGTTAAGTAACTTTCCCAAGGCCTCACAGCGAGTAAGTGGTGGAGCTGGGCTGAAGTGGGACCCAGCAGAGTCTGTCCCCCTCCCCCTGCCCACCCTCTCCCGCTGCCTTCCCCTCCCCTCAAGTATCCCCACTGGCCTGGGATAGCGCAGGCCTGTCTTTCTTCTCCCTCTCTCACTCCCAGCATCAGTGGTTCTCAAAGTGTGGTCCCTGGAGCAGCAGTGTCAGCATCACCTGGGAACTTTTTGCAAATTCACGTTCTCAGGCCCCACCCCGAGGAACTAGGTCAGAAACACAGGAGTGGGGCCGGCCGCATGGACACTAACCAGCTCTCCAGTGATTCTGATGCAGCTAGTGTTTGAGAACCACCACCCAGGCCCCTGCTGTGTCTTTCTGGGTGGGGGAGGTGCCCTCCTCACTGGCTCAGGCTGACACCCCCACTCTGGCCTTCTGTCCTGCAGAAGTCAGACCCTTTCCTTGCTGACCTCCGCCAGGCCTCCTCCCTGCTACAGGCATCCATCAAGGAGTTTGAGAAGGGTGACCCTCATGGAGGGGCACAGGTGAGCCAGGGGCATGGGTGGGAAATTCTCACCACACCTCACATTCCTCAGACCAAGGACTCAATGAAGGGAACAGCCAGACTGGGCATGATCATCCCTGTTTTACTTCAAAAAAAAAAATAATAATAAATAAATTTTATTGGTTTCAGAGAGAAAGGGAGAGGGAGAGAAAGACAAAAACATTAGTGATGAGAGAGAATCATTAATCAGCTACCTCTTGCATGTCCCCTACTGGGGATTGAGCCCACAACTCGGGCATGTGCCCTGACCAGGAATTGAACCATGACCTCCTGGTTCATAGGTCGATGCTCAATCACTGAACCATACTGGCTGGGCTCATCCCTGTTTTTCATTCATTCATTTGACCAATACTTACTGGGTACTCACTGTGTGCACCCAGAGACCCAGCCTGGGTAAGCCAATTTGTTCCTGCCCTCATGCGGTGCATGGTACAGAGGTAGAGGTTGTTGTTAAAAAGTGAACAAAGAAATGGACATGTAGTTACAAATTATGCCAAATGCTTTGAAACTAATGGGGAAGAAGTGAGGGCCTCCCTGAAGAGATGGTGTTTAAATTCATACCTGAAGGATGAGAAGGAGCCTGCATGGGAATAGGAGGGGGATTGGGCTCCAGGTGGAGGGCAAGCATGTGCAAAGGCCCTGAGGTGGGATTATGCTTGCTATGTTCAAGAATAGCATGGAGGCCAGTGTGGAACAGAATGATTTGGGGGAAGGAGGAGGAGAAAACTAGAAGATCCTCTGGATAGAGGCTGTATCAAGGAGAGGTTGGATTGGGATTTCCTTCTAAGCAGGTAGGGAAGCTACTGGAGAATTTTAAGCAGAAGGATGTTTAAATATGCAGAGATCCTTTCAGCTGCCATGTAGAGAATAGACTGCAGGGGGAGCCAGAGTGTAGCAGCAAGACAGTGAGGAGGCTGTGCCAACAAGAGGTGATGGCACTTGGACCAGTGAGATTGCCATGGCGATGAGAAGAGTGGCCTGAGGAGATGTTTAGAGATAAAGGATAGATTTTCTGTAGGACTTTGTATGCCAAACTGGGGGAGTTGGGCATGATCAGGGTGTGGGGAGCCCTGGAAAGTGGTAGAGGGAGAGTGGGATTGGGTCTCAGGCCACCTCCCTACACTGGCAGGAGGCCTCCAGGTGTCTGAACAAGTCCAAGGAGCTGATGGAGGCCGTGCTGAGGGACCCAGTTCTGCTGGGCCTCCAGCGGGAAGGTGGAGCCACCTTGGCCAGGCTGCAGCAGGAGGCCAGCAGGCTGGATTTCAACCCAGATGTCAGGTACAGACGCCCATCTTTTCCTCTCCCATCCCACCTGTTTCCTGGATGGGAGTTTGGAGCTGGGGACTCATAGGGTGAGCCCTGCAGATGCCCAGGACAGGGATGTGCACAGGGCCCATGTCCTGTCCCTTCTCTGCTGCCCTCCTTCAGCCCGTCATCTTCAGATGGGGGGTGGGCATTGGAGGACAGCCCGGCCTGTTTCCGGTCACACTCATGCACCAGGCACTTTCACTCACCCAGACACTGAGCTGAGCCTGGCCAGGAGAACCTCACTGTGTGTGAGGTCTCAGAGCCACAGCAAAAACAATTCCCAGAAAGTACCAATTTTCTTAAATTTAGGGGTGGTGTAGGGGCAAATCAGTGCTTAAATCAGTCAGTAATTGGAAATTTCTTTATCTCTGTTAGAACACAAAGTTTGCATAAACTCAAGTACAATTAATTTATTTAACCAGCACCTAAATAGCACTTAGAATGAGCACAATATTGTGTTAAAGGCTTTACACATAGTAACTCGTTTAATTCCTACCCATGTGGTGAATCTAGTAGTATTCTCATTTTACAGTGGAGGGGCCTGAGGCTCAGAGAGTCTAAGCGACTTGCCCAGGGTCACAGAGCTGGGATGTGGTGGGGCCAGGACTTGAGCCCAGGCAACTTGGCCCAGAAATTTGAACACACCACCCTGAGCTGTGCCCACAGGCAAAGTCATGCTCTATGAGCACTGAGCAGCAAGGCCCTAGTACCAGGTATGGAGTCGTCCCCCTGCCCCTCACGTGGCCTGGTGGGGCTGTGATTCCCAGAATATCCCATCTCACTGGCTGAGCGCCAGGCCCCTGTTGTCAACCAGAGGCCCCTCCAGGCCGTTGGCCACCGGCAGGTCCACCAGGGGGCGCTGTGGTCCCGTGTGAGCCACTGTGCGTATTTGTTCTGCTGCTGGGTCCCTGCAGCTCCCGCCTACCGCCCTCCCTCTTTCCCTCCCTCCCTCCCTCCCTCCCTCCGCCAGGAAAGCTGGCATTTTCCATCAGGTTCACTCGGCCTGGACCCTCACCTGAAAGGGCAGGGACCGTGAGGAGTATCAACCAGATGGGGAGGCTCAGAGCGAGGCAAGCAGGCATTCCTTCCATTCCATCTCCCCTTTTTCCTTTTCCTTCTGAAGTAAGACACCCCCCTTCCCCCCCCCCCCCCCCCCCCCCCCCGCCAACCCTGACCACCCACGAGCAGAGGAGGGTGGGTGGGATTTGAGGGGTGTCAGAAAAGCCTCCCTTTACCCAAGTGTTACCACACCTGAGTCCCATCCACAATCCATTTATGTATTCCTGGCTTTGACCATTTTAAAAACAATGTTCAGAAAAAGCCAAGGACTGGGTTCCAATTCAGACTGCCATACTTGAGAGTCAGTTCCTCTCTCTGGACCTCAGTTTTCCCATCTGTAAAATGAAGACTGGTGAGGGGGTGTTACAGCTACTCACTATCACTGCAATAAAAATAACAAGTGCCAGCGAACACTGTGTGCCCAGCCCTGTGTTAAGTGTTTTGAATGCAGGAGGGCTGGTCCTCAGGCCTGGCTCCTGAGTAGGTTTAGGAAGCACTGGTGTCCAGGCTGCGTTCAGACCTGACTCTGTTGGCCTGGGATGGGCCTGGGCATCGAGATTTTTTAAGCGCCCAGGGCAGGTTCTGATATGTAGCCAGGGTTTAGAGTCAAGGAGTTAGATCATTTAATCCTTGCAAGCAGTCTGTGAAGTGGATTCTGTTATCTCCACCTTTCAGAGATGAAAAAACAGAGGCACAGAAAGGTTGAGAAATTTGCACCAGGTCCCATGACTAGAAGGTAGCAGGGCTGGGATTTGAACCCAGATCTGTTCAGTTTGGTTCATACCCTCCTAGGTAAGAGAGTGTCATTTGATGTCCTGCTGTGCTTGATGGTCCTCCCAGTCCCATGTAGACCAAAGCTGAGGCCCAGAGAGGTGTAGGGACCTGCCCGGGGTCACACAGCAAATCAGGAGCTAAAATACCCAGGTCTGGGCCACAGACTCCCTGGGAGTTGGGGGGTGAGGCAGGCCTATACTGGACAGGAGTATTGGGGTGGGGGGTACATCTTGGGCCTTCTCTCACCTCCACTGCCTCCCAGGAGCCATCTGGCTGAAGCCACTGCCCTCTATAGCCTCGTGGACGAACAGCTGCATGTCCTGGTCACCACATCTAATCACCTCCTGGGGAGGCTCGAGCTCCGTGTCCGCATGGGCCACCTGGAAGCTGCCATCCACCAGGTGAAAGGAGAGGCTGCCCGGGACATGTGGGGGCTTCTGCTCCAGGCCCTGCCCCAGCCAGGCACTTGCTCTGGTGTAAGGTCATGAGCCCCTCATGTCCAAACCTCCCCTCCGACCCCCGCCCCTGTCCCAGGTCAGCAACTGGATGGAGCAGGAAGGAAGCCAGTGCCTGCAAGCGCTGACCCCCAAGGACGGAAGCCTGGAGACAGTGCAGAAAGCCCACCTCGAATTTGAGGACTTCTTCCTTCAGGCTGCAGTGAGTCCCTGAAACTGAGGGGCAGGACTGGAGCAGATGGAGAGAGGGCAGGAGGAGGCGGCACGCCAGGGCCAAGGTGTGGAGGTGGGCAAGTGCAAGAAAACTTCCAGAGACAGTGAGGAGACTGGCTCGGGTCCTAACGGGTTCAGCTTAGATGCTATCTCCTCCGGGAAGCTTCAGAGACCACCAAGTCCAAAGCCGACTCATCTCAGAATCCCGCGGGGAACTCCCAGAGGAGTGGGGGATGGAGGTGGGGCCAAACAGGGAAACAGACAGAAAGGGGAAACTGTGGGGACCCGAACACTCTGGGGCCGGGAAGCTTTCCAGAAGAGGATGACTCCAAGCAGAGTCCCAGCCAGGAGAAGTACACCACCTCGGCAAGGGCCGGGGGCCCCGTTGTATAGAAGAGGAAACTGAGGCACGGGAAATCTCATCGCTCAGCAGCAGGGCAGTGGGAGGCCTCAGCTAAGGCAGGAGCTGAGGGATGCCCCTCTCCTCACACAGGCCCAGTACCGGCAAGGCCTGGAGCTGTCCAAGCAGGCGGCCCAGCTGGGAGCCTCAGCTGGAGGGGCCAGCGAGGCGGGAGGGGCAGAGCTCCCGGAGCTGGCTGCCTTTGCCTCCACGCAGCGGGCCTTCCAGGCTAAGCTGACCCACTTCTACATGGCTGCTGAGCGGCAACGCACGGACCTGGAGACGCTGCTCCAGCTCTACCACTTCTGCAAGAAGGTGAGCCTCCCGCCACCTCCACGGCCCGCCCTCCAGCTGGGAGGCAGGGAGCAGCCCAGGCACACACTGGGCTCTTTGCACGCTGCGTTCCAGCCCAGGCACACACTGGGCTCTTTGCACGCTGCGTTCCAGCCCAGGCACACACTGGGCTCTTTGCACGCTGCGTTCCAGCCCAGGCACACACTAGGCTCTTTGAATGCTGCGTTCTCCTACATTTTCCAGAAGGGAAGCACAGCTTGAGAGGTTAAGTCATCACCTAAATCCAGTCCAGCTGATCCCTGACCCAGTTTAACCCACTACACCAGGCAACCTCCCAGTGACCCTCAGATATCACCTGCTTCTTCTTTTTTTCTTTTAAATATGTATTTTAAATTGATTTCAGAGAAGAAGGGAGAGGAAGAGAGAGATAGAAACATCAATGAATCATTGATCGGCCGCACGCCCCCTACTGGGAATTGAGCCTGCAACCCAGGCATGTGCCCTTGACCAGAATCAAACCTGGGACCCTTCAGTCCTCAGGCCGATGCTCTATCCACTGAGCCAAACCACCTAGCACTCACCTGCTTCTTAAACGTTGGCATTAGGGAAAGGAGCCTAGGGATTTCTGAGAATCCAGTCAAAAGCACAAGCTTTCTCTCCACACATAGATCTCTGTAGGTGACCTTGATCTCATCTCATCCCTCTGTTGCAGATTTGGAGAAACAGCATCAGAGAAGGGCTGTCACTTAGCCAAGATCACACAGCAAGCCCATGGCACCATTAGAGTGCTCTTTCCCATGCCTTGCCTGCACAGATGGTGCAAGCGGAGGAGGGAGGGACAATTGGCTGAGGGTGGCATGTTCAGAAGAGAGGCCTCAGTCCTAGTTGGGAACCTGGAGTTTAGCCAGGAGGGTAGGACTACCATGGTCAGGTGGGGGTGGGGGACAAGCACAGAGTATCGGGATGAGAGGCAAGAGAAACTCCATTACTTTGCATCTATCATCTCTTGGCAACCCAATGTGGCAAGGTTGATTAGCCCATTTTACAGATGAGGAAACTGAGGCCCAAAGAGGGAAAGGGCCTTGCCCAAGGCCACATAGATGGAGAAGAAAAGCTGGAATGTGAACATAGATGTGTCCATGCCCTATCACATGCTCTGTGTTCTCCAAAGGTGGGGAGGTAGGCAGAGAATGCCAACCAATTAGTCATGTCTAAGCCAGGATGATGATGATGAGGATTAGGTGGTTATTATGAGGATAGCCTACATGTTGACGGTGTACTCATGCTGGAGCCTCCTGCCAGTATAAGTGCTTCACAAACCTTGCCTGATTGAATTCGCACTACATCTTTATGAGGGAGGGGTGCCAACATTTTTCCATTTTACAGATGAGAAAACTGAGGCCCAAAGAGGAAAGTAGCTAGCTCAAGGTTCCCCAGAGGGCTGACGGTCAAGCAGGATTTGACTTTAGAGCTCTCACCTCTTCTAAATTTCTCCCAAGTCCTTCATTTTCTGATGGGGAAACTGAGGCCTAGGGGAACGGGGGTTAGCCTGGGAGAGCTGTGACCCAGCTGGAACAAGAACCCACCTCTCTGGCCCAGGCCCAGTGACCTCAGCTGCCCCTCACTGCTGAGGACAGAGTGTGAGAAGAGCCTGACCCCAGACTCCCAGCTGTCATGCCTGCCCATCACACAGGGACAGAGAACACAGGATGTTTCAGAGGGCAGTGGGAGGGACTCCGGTCAATCACGCCAGGGCCTCTGGGAGGACAGGCCACTCTCTGTCTCCCTGGGGCAGCAGGCAAGGGAGGCAGATGTGGGCCGTGACAGCAAAGGGATCTCCTACTCCCAGCTGTGCAGACTTTAGAAAGCAAGGCAGCTTATGCTTGTACTAGAGGCCCGGTGCACAAATTTGTGCACAGGTGGGGTCCCTCGGCATGGCCTGTGGGGATTGGGCTGAAACCAGCAGTCCAATGCCGCCTGCTGCTCCTGTCTGCCGCTCCCGCTCATCCCCGCCCCACTGCACCTGCCACGGGCTCACTCACCGTCAGTCCTGATCGGGAGAGGCTCGCGCTGCCAGAGCGGCACTTGCCAGCCATGAGCCCTGCGTCTGGTGCCTGTCCCAGGTGGGGGGAGGGGCGAGACACGATTGGCCCTCCGGGCGGGCAGTGGGACGCCCTTGCAGGCCCAGGATCTGGATCCGTCCCACTGACCTTCACACCAGTTGTCGGGAGCCACCTGGCAGCCGCTTTTATATCCTTTCTTCCTTGCAGAGCGTCTAGGGAGGGGAAGCGGCTGCAGTGCCTGAGGCCGGCTTCCAGGAGGCCTGCGGCGCTGTCGGGATTGTGAAGGTGGGACAGGTCCGCCAGCGCCTGGCCCCTTCTCCGGAGATCGGGCCTGCAGGACTACTGAGGGAGGGGGTGGCCGCCTCCAGGCTGGTGGGCCACCTGGCCGGGTTGGTCACCTGAGTGGCACTCCCGCTGTGGGAGTGCACTGACCACCAGGGGGCAGCTCCTGCATTGAGCGTCTGCCCCCTGGTGGTCACTGCGTGTCATAGAGACCAGTCGACCAGTTGCTCGGTCGTTCGGTGGCTTAGGCATTTTTATATATCGATGGGCTGTGTGACTTCAAAGACAGTCTCACTGTTCTGGGCCTCAGCTCCCCGTCGATGATGACGATGACGGTGACGATGGTAACAATAATGCTTCTGTGGTTCTTATGATGTGCCCCGGTTTCAGTCCTTTTGCACATAGTTTTATGGTCACACGAACCCTGTGAGGCAGGTACTGTTATTATGCCCATTTTGTGCACAAGGAAGCACAGAGAGGTCACAGCACCCAGGGCCACACAGCTAGGAAGTGGCAGAGCTGAGACTCAAACCAGATCATCTGGCTCCAGCGCCAGCCTTGCCAGGTTCCTTGCCGGGAGAATTAGGTTGAATGTGAATAACCCCCACACCTGCTCCCTTGCTCGTCAGTTTCAGCCCATTGGCCCTCCCTGGAGAAACCAAACATGCTCCAGCTCTGAGGCTTTGCACTTGCTGTTCCCTCGGCTGGAATGCTCTTCCCCTCGACTGGCTGGCTTCTTGTCTTTCATCAGTGCTCAGCTCAGTGTCCTCTCCTCACAGAGACCCTTCCTAACCCCCTTGTACCTGCCCCCCATTCTCTCTCATCACCCTGTGCTTATCGCTTCACTGGCCCTGTGTGATCTGAAATTATCCTGTTACTTCATCACCTGCTCTCCTCTTGTCTGCCACCTGTGAGGTGAACTCCCGAGGTGGCAACCGGGGTTGGTCCACCGTGCCAGAGCAAGACCAGTGGGGGGCTTGGTGAACTCTGGGGGCGTGGGCTGGCCAGGTGGCTGGAGGAAGGAGGGCTGTGGATGTGTGTGGGAACGTGCAGTCTGACCCAGGGACTAGAAATCGTACATGAGGTCCAGCCGACCTGAAGTCCAGCCATGGCCATCTCTCGCTGTTTGATCTGGGCAAGCCCCCTCTCCTCCCTGGCCCTGAATTTTAATCTGCACAAAGGTTGGGGCGAGATGATTTCTGAGGTGTTATCCATCTCTGTCCAGCTCGGCCTAGAAGATGGAGTCCTAGACAGACAGACAGACAGACAGGACAGCTCAGTGCTGGGCCCAGCCCTGGGCGGAGAGCGTGCGTGCAGCAGCTTTGGCACTAAATAATAATAACACGATTGCGCTGCTAAGGGAGATTTATGGAGCCCTTTCCCAGCCATGAGCTCCGTGAGCTTCCGCGAATATGAAGCCATTTATCTAAAGACAAGTTCCCTTAATCCACAGAAAGATGGTTTCCTTGGAGAAAATGGTTCTCCAATCCCCACAGCCTAACAGCTCGCTGTCAGCTTCTAAATTAATGGAGAGAAAGATGATGTTTTTCACGAGCTGCTGGGAATGTGTTGGCCCCTTTGCAGCCTGCAGACATTTTGCAAGTGAAGTAGGGACAGCAGAACCCCAAAATGGGGCAGAGGGGCTGGAGTGAGGGGGCCGCTGGGCCTGGGTTGGCTGATGGTCTTGCTGCCTGGGCCAGGTTCTCCTGTGCAAGGAGATGCTTGGAAGATACTCTCTTAAGTTCAAATCCCAGCTCCTCTCTGACTTGCCGTGTGACCTGGGCAAAGGATTTCACGTCTCTGAGCCTCAGTTTCTTCCTCTGTCCAATGGGCTGTTGGTATGGTCGCGTGCGATCAGAGGGGAGACACAAAGAGCCTGGCAGACAGGCCGTGCTCAGTAAACGTCAGCAGACTCCTCCCTCAGTACCACTCCTCAGGGGCTAATGCTATCCAAGAGCCTGAATATTCAGCTCTCAGAAAGGTGTTTATGATCACCTAGTACAACCTTGCATCTTATAGAAGGAGAAACTGAGTCCCAGGGAGGCATAAGTCCCCACTGGCCCCTGGTGCCTGAAGTTCCCAGGTGCTGGGGACTGTTCCCCGTGGCAGGTGTGTGTGCCCTGGGGCAGAGAGGGAAACCGTTGTCATCACCGTCAGAAAAGGAGATCACGGCCACCTGAGGGCCCTAACATTTGGGGGCGTGTTACTAATTCTATCCAGCCAATCCAGCCAGGCGTAGTCTTCGAGTCCTCTCTCTGCTCGGAGAGCCCCATCCTGTCCTCACGGAGCCCCGGTGGCCCCACTCCCAGCCTGAACCCCACCTCCCTCTCTTGTCTCCCAGATGGCCTGGTTCCACATGGACTGTCAGGACCTGATGACCCAGCTCAGGCTGGGCAAGGACTCAAAGGCCAGCCCTGGGGGCCAGCGCCGCCTCCACCGCTACCTGCAACGACTGTCGTCTGAGTTCCCTGCTGAGAAGCTCACAGCCATGGGGCTGCAGGTGGCCTCGCTGAGCCGGGAGGACCTGGGCCAGGACCTGTGGGAGGAGGCCCGGGTGAGACACGGCGAGATCCAGACCCTCCTGAAGAAGGCACTGGCCCACTGTCCGTGCCCACTGGGCCCCAGTGCCCACTCGGCACACTTGGAACTACAACGGCCCGCCTCCAAGGGCCAAGGTGTGAATGGAGAAGTCACTTCCACGGGAAGGCGGGACCCACCCTTCCAGGACTGCCTGGGCCTGGATGGGTCACCAAAGCCCCGTTGGCATCCTCGGGCCGAGAGAGGGGGGCAGAACAGACATCTCCAGGCAGGCCCTCTGCCCCCAGATGCTGGCCAGGCCACAGAGGCTGGTGAAGGCAAGGGCCCTCGCGAGCCCCTTGATCCCGCTCCTGAGCGGTTTCTCACCTCCCTCTTCTCCTGGCAGCGGCTCCCCAGACAGAGGCAGATCCCCCACCCCACCGGGGGCAGCTCCTCCTCAGAGGGGACAGACTCACGGACATCTCTGGAGGACTCGCCCCAGACAAGCCCCCCTGCCTCCCTCTAGCTGGGAGCAGACACCCCCCCCACACACACTGTACCAGGCTCCAGGGGTGTGGGCTAGGCCTGTTGCAGAGGGACCGAGCCCATCAGGCCGCGGCTTCTGAGCACTGGGTGTGTGCGTGGCCTGTACTGAGGGGCCAAGAACCGGCACCAGGAAACTCTGAGAAGTCCGGACCCTAGGAGGTCAGGGCAGGGTGCAGCAGAGCGTGGGGTTGGCTCCCTCGCCCAGTACAGACCCTTCCAGAGGGCTCAGCCATAAGCAGGCCGCATGCCCAGCTGGAGTTCAGGGGCACCCAGCTTCCCCTTGGGACACAAGGGGCATCGCTGCCCTCGTACAGAACCGTGAATGAGAGATTCGGGAGTGGCTTCTGGTCTTAGGACCCACTGAACAGACCCCGAGACAAGGATCCAGGTGCATGTGTGTTTGACAGTCACCCCAGGAACCAGTGGGGGAGATGAGCCTGGGAAAGGAATAAAGGGGGTGTTGTCAAGCAAATCACTGCATGCAACTCATTGTGCCATTGGCCTTGGCCAGAGAATCAAGCACCTGTTGGAGATGAATTAGTGTCCCAGGTAGGGGGAGGGAGAAGGGAGAAGGGGAGGGGGGAATGCCTGCTGCATCTCTGCTCTCCATCTCACTCGGCAACTCCAACTGTCACAGACCTCACATTTAAGGATCCCCACAGCCTGGTCCTTGCCCTCCAGAGAGAACCTGATGTTCTCTGTCTTCTCCCCTCCCCACCACGTCTCCCCAGACACTGTCTCTCCCCGCTCCAGGCTTCACCTGTCTTTAGGCACAGTCTCTGGTGCCCAGAGTCCCAGGTTGTGCTGGTGGTAGGGACCGGACAAGGGTAGGAGCCATGTCCCTGCCAGCAGATGGTGCCGACGGATGGGGGACAATGGCAGAGGCCTTTACACCTCTGATCTTAGCGTAGAAGACAGTAAGCCTTCCACCTGCCCGGAGTAAGCCAGCCAGCACCTTCCCGGAATGTCACTGCCCTGAGAACGTGGGCCCGGTCTCTGCCCCAGGACGCATTACCAGCACGGCCTCTGCCAGCCTAGCCTGGAATTTTCCTGGCTGTGGGAAGAGGGTGCGGCACATGTCCTCCCACAGATGAGGCTGTGGAAGGAGAGGGAGGCAGCTCTGGAGCAGGCCCAGGAAGACAAACGGGGTTTCTCAGGAGTTGTCACAGCAGAGAGAGCCACACAAACCTCAATGCCCAAAGTGACTGCAGGACCTTCCAAGACTCAAGTGTGGTTTGGGGCCTGTCTGCCTCTGAGCCAGTAGCAGGGCTGATCTAAGGCAGCTTCCTCGGGGTCCCCTCCTGATCATTAAAATCAGCCCCTGGGGCCATCAGTGGCTGGATTCTGCATTAGTAATCAACTATTTAGGTGTTTGCGATGCAACACAGAGCAGTGGGGGCTGCTGTCTGCACACACTGGGGGCTGAGGGCTGAGTTAGCCCCCACCCCAAGCCAACTCTCATTCTTACATTCCTCTCTCCTGTCTTCCATCCAGACAGGCCTGAGAATGCAGGAGACATTTGATCAGCCAATCTCCATCTAGGCCTGTCACCTCAGAGGGGGGCCAAAGGCTCTTAAAATGCTGTTGCCATAGCAACAGCATCCAGCAAGTGGGGACCACAGGCAGGGAGCCAGGGTACCTGGGGTGCAAGATAGAAACTGATTTCGGAGGAGAGACTATAGCTACTTGGGAGGGATGAGGGGGGCTGAGGAGGGGAATGGGTGATCCAAGAATCCTTGGGAGGGAGGGGTCCTCAAAGCCATCTTGTGCATCCCGCTGTCTCCAAAAAGAACAGCCTGTTTACTCACATCAGCCCCTGGGGAAAAGGGGGTCCAGAAATGAAATGTAATAATAATAACAAAAAAGAATGAATAATAATAACACTAATAGCTAACCTTTATCTGCATTTTCTTTGTGCCTAGCATGCTGCTAAGCCCTTTATTTTATTTTATTTTTTAAATAATTCTTTATTGTTGAAAGCCTGCCTCCACCCCCTCCTCTCCCCGCCCCAGGCCTTCACCACCCTATTGTCTGTGTCCATGGGCCATGCATATATACATGCAAGGTCTTTGGTTGACTGCCTCCCACCCACCCACCTTCCCCCGCCTTTCTTCCCAGATTCCGCACTCTGTTCCATGCTTCCATGTCTCTGGATCCACTCTGTTCATCAGTTTATTTTGTTACTTAGATTCCACATATGAGTGAGATCATGTGATACTTGTCTTTCTCTGACTTATTTCACTGATAAGCCCTTTAAACGCTTTACAGGGCTATTGAATTTTTCACAACAATCCTACGAAGCCAACGCTAATTCCACCTCATTTTAATAAGGAGGAAACTGAGACTCAGAGAGATGTGGGGGGTCTTGCCCAGTGACACCCAGCGAGTGGCAGAGCTGAGACTTGGTGCAACTGATGCTTCTAACGCCCCCATGGACAAGCCTGGGCTGGTTGCTGTGTCTGCAGTGACCACAGGCTTTGTCCCCTCAGCAGCCCTGCTGTGCCCGGCCACTGGCCTGTCCCCAGGCGCCTTGGCTGGGCTGGCCTTGGTCCTTTGGGCAGCACTCATATGCGGTCTCCCGTAGCACACGTGGCAGTGTGGTCCAGTGGTCAGTCACACGGCTCTGGAGTCGGACGAACCGGGTTCCTGCCCAGGCTCCACCACTCACATGCTGTGAATCCTTGGCCAAGTTATGCTGCCTCTCTGTGCCTTGCTTCCCTCACTGGAAAACGAGAATAAGCAGACCTCAGAGGCTTGCTGTAGGTATTAAATGAGTTAGTATGTGGAAAGCCCTTAGAAAGGTGCCTGGAACATAGTAAGTGCTCACTGAATGGTATCTAGTATTATAATTAGGTATCAGCCCAGCCAGTCCCTGCTTCCATTACCGACAAATTAAGGAATAAATTTCTCCAGAGGCCACCAATAAATTCCCAAAGAGTTTTTCACTCTTTGAATCGTATAGATTGCCTAATTAGTTTTCTGGATCCCCAGTTGTCTCTTGAAGTCCAATGAGACCTGGTTTATTGACTTTTGCCCTAACCTGCCCATGATGGGGCCCAGGGGGACCTCCCCCCATATTCCCCACTAGTGACAACAATGCTCTGCGTCAGTTAACACCTCAGCCTCTAATAGGCTTCTCTGAGCCTGGCCAGGTAGCTCAGTTGGTTAGAGCATCGTCCCAATATGCCAAGGTTGCAGGTTCAATCCCTGGTCAGGGCACAAACAAGAATCAACCAATGAATGCATAAATAGGTGGAACACAAACTCCCTCAAATCAACAAATAAAAAGTTGTAAAAAGAAGATGTGGGGGTGCAGTGTCTCTCTGTGGAATTTTTTGAGAGAGTTTGTAGCCTGTTCTGGTGGGAGGAATATGGGCTGACAAGGAACCCCAACTCTGCCAGTAACTATGAATATTCCACTGTGATAGGAGCCCCTTTTTAAGCTCTAGGGGTTGGCGGGCAAGGGGTGGCAGAAGGGGCATGACCTGGGATTCAGAACCTCACGTGCCACTTCTGCCCTATTTCCGACTGCCTGTGTGACCCCAGGCTTATTGCTTCCCCTCTCTGGATCTCAGTTTTCCCTACCCGTCCAATGGGGACATTGAATGGATGAGGATATTTTTCATCTTTGGACTCAAAGAGCTCTACCTTTGAATCCAGGCTTAACAGCCTGATGACTCTGAGCAGAGGGCTGCCCCTCAGTTTTCCCCATCTGTCCAGTGGGTTGGTCAAGCCTGCTGGGCCAGGATAGTAAGAGCTCTGGATCCCTGAGCTCAACCCCAGACCTTTTCCTTCTCCAGAGGGGTGGCTGTCTTGTGAAGGAGCAAAGCCTTAGACGTCCCCAGGGCAGTGGCATGAAGCATAGTAGGACTGAAGTGTAGGCACTTTACAGATTTCAAAGTACTTTTGCTTCCATCCATTTCCTCATGCAACATTTACTACAACTTTGAAGTGCACAAAAGTCATAGCCTAGGATGTCCCCATTTTACATTTGAAAAGGCTGGAGCCTGGAGAGGGGAGGAGGTTTGCCCAAGGCCCCATGGCAAGGGAAGGGATGGAGAAGGGGAAACCTCAGAATCTGGACCTGGTTCTAATTAATGCCAAATCCAGGAGCCTCCATCTTGTCAGCATCTTGAGGTAGGCACCCCACGCCCTTGTACCCTCAAGTTGCCCACATCAGACCCAGACAGCACAGCTGGCCGGGGTCAGGGTACAGGCAGCCCTCATGAAACAGAGCTGTTCTGTTCTCTGGGGGCTGTGAACTGGCTACCAGCCCAGGACAAGCTCATCTGGCCTGAAACCCCACCCTCTCCCAGCTGAAAAATAGCCCTCTGAGGCCAGAGCCTGTGACCCCACGCAGAGGAAGTGCTCTGGCTGGTGGCAGGGCTCCTACAGTTCCACTCCCTTCTGTCTAGGGTGTGATGGGGGACCCTGGAGGGACCACTGTACTTCCTTAGGCCTGACTTTCCCCACCTGTGAAATTGGGGGGGGGGGGGGGCGCAGACCAAGGACGATGGCAAATTGGTCATCTTGCATGTGGAACTGCTGACCTGCCCTCCCAGTCCTGCCTCCCTCTCTGTTCACTGACCATCCATCCAGGCGCCCAGGCTGGAAACCTGCAAGTTTTCCCTGAATTGCCCCAGAGCCTCTAAACCGACCCCCACCCCAATCCCTCTCTAACCTTCCATTTCTCTCTCCGTCACCTTCCCCACCCTCATCTCAGCCTCCATCCCCTCTCCCGTGGGTGGCTATAACAGTATCCTCCATGGTTTTCCTGCAGCCACCTGGGCCCCGCTCATCTGTCCTCCACACAGAAACTGGAGGGACCTTCGCAAATGTAAAATAATGTGCCACCAAAGCACGAGCAACAAAAGGAAAAATTGATCAGTTGGGCTTCATCACAATGAAAAACATTTGGCTATCGAAGGACATTATCAGGAAATAGAAAAGGCAACCTACGGAATGGGAGAAAATATTTGCAAATCATATATATGATAAGGGTTTAACATCTAGGATATATGAGCAACTCAACAACTAAAAGATAAACATCCAATTAAAAAGTGTGCAAAGAACTTGAATAGACATTTCTCCAAAGAAGATATGCAAATGGCCAGCGAGCACATGAAAAGATGCTCACCACAATTAGTCGTTAGGGAAATGCAAATTAAACCGCAGTGTGATACTACCTCACACCCACTAGGATGGCTGTAATCAAAACAGCGGAAAATAACAAATGTGGGTGATGATGTGGAGAAATTGGAACCCTTGTGCAATGTTGGTGGGAATATGAAATGGTGTAACTGCTATGAAAAAGTGTGACGGCTCCTCTAAAAGGTCAACAGAGAATGACCCAGCAATTCTACTCCTGGGTACATACCCCAAAGAATTGAAAACAGAGATGCAAGCAGATACTTCTATGCCAGTGCTCATTGCAGCACTATTCACGATAGCTAAACGTTGCGATAACCCAAGGGTCCATCAGCAGATGAATGGATAGCAAAATGTGGTGTTTACATAAAAGGGAATATTATCCAGCCATAAAAAGGGATGAAGTTCTGATGCATGCTACAATGCAGATGATCCTTGAAAACATTATGCTAAGTGAATTAAGACAAAATGGATCGATATTGTATGATTCTGTTATATGAAATATCTAGAATAGGCAAATTCATAGAGACATTATTGGTTAGAGGTTACCAGGGCCTGGGAAGAGGGCAGAATGAGGAATTATCATTTAACTAGAGGCCCGAATCACAAAATTCATGCAAGGGGCTCGACCCCTCACAGCTGCAGCTGCCTCGCCCCCTCATAGCCCCGGCTTCTGTTCCGTCTGCTGTTTGGTCTAATTAGCATATTAGCTCTTTATTATATAGGATGATGATTAATGATAATTACCAGAGTTCCTGTTTGGGGTGATGAAAAGTTTGGGAAATAGATATGATCACTGCACATTGCAAATATAATTCATGCCACTGAATTATATACTTAAGAATGGTTAAAATGGCAAATTTTACATTATACATATTTTATCATAATAAAATTTTTTAATAAAAGTATTGACAAATATACAACATAGATGAGTCATATAAACTTTAGGCTAAGTGAAAGAGGCCATTTTTTACATAGTGTATGAGTCCATAGGAGATTACATAGTGTATGAGTCCATTTATATAAAATGTCCAGAACAGGCAAATCTATAGAGACAGAAAGCAGATTAGCAGTGGCTCAGAGCTAAGGTGTGGGTGGGAGGGCATGAATATCTAAAGGGTAAAGAATTTCTTTTGCAGGTCATGAAAATGTCTCAAAGTGACTATGGTAGTTGTATGTATTTTTGAATACATTAAAAGTATTGAACTGTACACTATAAATGAGTGAATTGTATGGTAATGTGGCCTGTAACGGTGTTTTGTGGTGTGTGTGTGTGTTTTTTTCCTTAACGCCAGAGAAGGGATACAAAGGAACAAAAGGTGATCATAGGGAATCTGGGTGTAGCACAGACAATGTCTGCTTGCAAGCTTTTCCTTGTCTCAAGGCCAGAACCTTCTCCCCATTCCTCCCTGGTCAATTAGTTAAGCCTTCCTTAGACTTCTGAGATCAGCAACAGGGTCAACCTTTCCTGGCCACACGGGATGTGTCAAAACTCTCTTTTATAAAAACATGTTCTTCTCCTTCATGCACGTAGAGCCTTTTATAAAAACCATGTACTTCAATGGTATTTATCTCAATTGCCATTTTGTAGTATTTTATTAATGCTTACATTGCCTACTAAACTGTGATTTTCATGAGAGTAGGAATTGAATCTGCCTGTTCAATGTATCCTTAGCACAGGGGAAAAACTCAACAAAATTTATGAGATGAATGGATGGATGAATGAACAAATGGATGCCAACGTTGATCGATAAGTAGGGACTGCCTAGAGCACCTGGTTGGCTTGGTAAGGAAAATTCTGATTGATTATTCATGTCTGCCACGAATGCCAGCAGGGATAGAGGTAATCAATGTGTCCCAAACTTGCCATTCCTGAACTAGATAGGGCCATGCCTCAGGGTCTCCCATCAGAGGGCGCTCTAGAAACACTCTTATCTCTCTCCCGGCTCCCAGGAGAGGATGGTTAAAATGGCAAATTTATCATCCCAGCTGGCTTTGATAATCAATCACACAGCCTTGCAGTGCCCATTAGGATTTGTCACTGAGCCACATCCAGGTGTGTCAAGCAAGAGCAGGCAGGCCCATTTACATCTCATCTGCATACAAATTTGCATATGTCTCCACAGCCCTGTCTCCTTGCAATTTTCAAATTAAAATGTCATTATCGCCCCTGTGAAGGCAGTTATTTCTTGATTTCATTCTCCCTGCTCCCTTACCCCCATTCCCTCCTATGCCTCAGACACACGTGGGCTGGGAGAGAAAAGGGGTTTGAGCTCTGGTTCTGCAACTGATTCACTTCCCTTTTGGGGAGCCACCCTTCAAGCAGCCACAAGAGGGCTGACATAAATGTTCTCCACTCAGGTTCTCCACAAAGCCTCCGATTCCCCACCTCTCTGCCCTTGCCCACGCTAGGCCCTTTGCTAAGAGTCCAAGGCCCCCACCCATTGTTTTCTCTGCTTCTGTTTTATCACAGGCCTGTTGCCATATGCCGGTTAGATGAGGACATAGACATGTGACCCAGGCTCATCAATAGGAATCTTTTCCCAGGACTCGGATTTGAAAATCAGACTTGCTAGGCAGTTTCTGAACTGAGCAGGTGTAAACTCACTGTGTCCAGCCATGTCCATAGAAAACACAAAAGTGGTCCTCGGTGGGGAAGGACTAAAGCTGATGGGCCAGAGACGGACTCAAGAGGCCCAGAGGCAGCAATCCCGCCCCCCACATCAGGTCAAGCTGCCCTGCTCACCAATGGTTCCATTCACCACGGCACCCTGCCCCATCTTGCCCTGTCTCCTCCTTTCATGCTTCAGCAAGCTCTAGGGCCTTACGTTCCTTGAAGCCAGGACAAAACATTAGGCAGATGCATTGTGAGCTGAAGGACTCCAAAAGAACTTTGGAGGGCAAAGAATTTGATATTTGACATCTCAAAGAGAGCATGGAAGTTGGTTATGAAGATAAAAAGCCAAACTTCAATGAGCTCTCTTTTTCTGGTACTCACACTGAGCAAAGGGGGCATCAGAAGCTCTTTAGAAACAGGAGCTATGATCTTAATCTTCCAAAGAGCCTGGACTACAATACAACTCTGCCCGGAGGCCACCTCCTCCAGGAAGCCTGCCTTGATGCCCCCACCCAAGTCAGAAAACCCTTGGTCTCTCCTTCATGCCCAGCACTCATTCCCTTAACTTGGCCTTTATTCCCATAGGACTGTGTACAACCAGAGGGCAGGGCTGTGTGTGAGGTCTGCAGATCTGCCCCTCCTGGTACATAGCATAGTTAATTAATAACAAATAAAACTAACTCAAAATAACAACGGCCTCTTGTTTACTGAGCATTTACTCCATGCCAGCATTGTTGTGAAGATTTCTGGGTTATCTAATTTCATCCTCACAACTGTCCTATAGGGGTCGGTTAGTTTTGTGAATGAGAAAACTGAGGGTCAGAGAAGTTAGGTAACAGGCCTGAGCTCACACAGCCATAAGAGGTAGAACCAGGCTGTGAACCCAGTTAGTGTCATTTCAGAGTGTGTGTTGCAAACCTCTACACATAGATTTGAATGCCCTGAGGGCTGCCCCATGACTTGAGGAATTCTCAAAAATATACCTGCCCCAGAACTCTTTGGCCCTAGCCTGAAGCTGGTGCCTCGGTGTCTGACATTTGTGCTTCTAATAACTTAAGTTAAGCAACAACCCATCACTAGAGTGACCAGACATCCCTGTTTGCCTAGGACAGTCTTAGTGAATGCCTACTATCCCCAAATAATTATTAATAGCTCCCCAAAGTGTTTTGGTTTGGACAATAAATTACATGGTCACCCTGGCCACCCTGCCTTTCGCTGAAGAACAGTGTCTCCCTGGGAATGGGGTGGCGGGGGGATTAACAGGTCTGGTGCCCTCCTTACTTCTGAGGAACACAGCTGGGCCAGGGGGGTTGAGCCAGAGCAGCCTCAGAGCCACCAGCATGTGGGGGTGAGTCATGAGGACTGTCTGACCAGCTGGAGTCTGCAAGTAGAAAGCTGCTGGCTCACTCCTGTGTCTCCATCATCCCCATGCATCCCACTCGCCCTGGAGCAGGAGCCGTGGGCAGGGAGTCAGCCAGGATCAAGCCGCAGCTTATGCTCCCCACCCTCAAATTCTCTAGAAGTGGGGGTGACCTGGTTTCCTCCCTCGGCCTCAGTTTGCCCATCTATTAAAATGGGGAGAATGTATCCTGGCTCTAACTGCCGGGATGCCAGGGGAGCGATACCTCTCTCAGATGGGGCCCAGCTGCTTCCACACCCCCAAGGAACTCCTATTGATGTAGCCACATCTGGCTGGGGGTCCTGGGAGTTCTAGTTGCCAATGGCCTGGGAGAGAAAGCTCCAATGCACCTGAGCAAGGGCTGGAAATTCCCAGCATCCTCAGCGCCCTCAGGGAGGGCCACTTCCCTCCCAGTAAATGCGCACCTAAGTGTGAGTGCCAGGCTTAGGGTCTCATCCCAGCTCAACCGTTTATTCCCTGTACAGTCACATGTCCTCCTCCGGAAAATGTGGGTGCCAGCACCTTTGTTGTTAGCTGGGTGAGAGATGCTCAGCACACGAAGTGCCAGGAGTGGGTGGTGGCACTATTTTATTAATAATTAGACCCATTTACTAGTAAACAAGGGGTCCTGAACCAGAAGAGGCCCTTGCCTGATCGCCACGGTGGAAGGAGGCAGGGCCCAGGATTCCAGTCCCAGCTCGGCCCCTGGTTTACTGGGAGACCCCAGGCAAGCCCCTCCCCTTCTCTGAGCTCAGGTTTCCCCTCCCATTGCTGGGATGAGTATCAGACAAGGCAGGATGTGGAAATCTGGGAAAAGCTGGATCAGGAAGCTGTTGTTAATCTAACTGAGGCTGGTCTGGCTCTCACTCCCCCCTCAGGATCTCAGCAACCCGATCTCACTGAGTCCTTCCACTCGGAAGTCTGCTCACTGTCATGTGACTCTGGTGTGCCCCTGTCTCTTTCAGGGGCCCAATTTCAACCATCTGCTCTGAGGTTCTCCACTATGTGGGTCCAGGCCAGGACCCCCACACCACTCTCCAGCCCTCAACACATAATCACTTCCTCTGGCTTGGGGACCCAATTCCCAGCTGGTTTTGTCTCAACATTTCCCCATCTGCTTGGCCAATCTTCCTGCAAATGTGGGGTCACCAGGGCAGCTGCATGGGTGGGGTGTTTGCTTTTGTTTCTTTCATTGTTTGTAAGGAAAAGGCTTAACCACACTGACTGTGAATACGTTCCCACTGCAGGAGGGGCCCAGGATTAGCTCTAAAACACATCTGGGATTGAGCATGGGCTGAGTTTGACCAAAAAGTGCTTGACTGGGTCCGAGGGAGGGGCTGGGCAGTAGGGGCTCCCAGGGCATCGCTGGTGCTGCCTTGAAGCAACAAGGACCCTGGGCCCAGACCCACTATGGGGTCCTCACATGCTCTTTCTTTCTTTCTTTCTTTCTTTCTTTCTTTCTTAGCTCAATGCTTTTATTTTCTTTTATTTTTTGAGAAAACCAGGGGCCAGTATTTTAAAAAAAATAAATTTATTGGGGTGACATTGGTTCATAACATTACATAGATTTAAAGTGTAGATTTCTATAACACATGACCTGTATATTATGTGTGCCCACCATCCAATGTCAAATCACCTTCCATCACCATATATTTGGCTCCTTTTGCCCTTTACTACCCCTAACCCCCTTCCCTCTGGTAACTACCATACTGTTGTCTGTGAGTATGAATTCTATTTTATATCCCACATATGAGTGAAATAATATGGTTCTTAGCTTTTTCTGACTGACTTATTTCACTTAATATTCTCAAGATCTATCCATGCTGTCACAAATGGTAGTATTTCATCTTTTCTTATGGTTGAGTAGTATTCCATAATATATATGTACCACATCTTCTTTATCCAATCATCTGTTGAAAAACCCTTTGGTTGTTTCTATGTCTCGGCCATCATGAATAGTAGTGCAATGAACATAGGAGTGCATATATCTTTGTGAATAAATGTTTTAAAGTTTTTTGGGTATATAACCAGAAGAGGGATTACTGGGTCATACGGCAACTCTATTCTTAATTTTTTGAGGAACTGCCATACTGTTTCCACATTGGTTGTACCAGTTTACATTCCCACCAGCAGTGTAAAGGTTTCCTTTTTCCCCACAACCTCTCCAACACGTGTATTTACTTGTCTTATTAATAACTAGAGGCCCAGTGCATGAAAATTCATGCACTGGAGGGGGGTCCCTCAGCCCAGCCTGCCCCCTCTCACAGTCTGGGAGCCCTCAGGGGCGGGAGGTGACCTGGTGATCAGGGGAAGGCAACGCACCATCACACCTCTGCTACCCCCACTGCCGGTAGCGCAAGCCTCGGCCGGCCCTGGTTACCTGAGCCTTGGGCAGGCCCTGGGCGGCTAGGGTGCTGAGGGGACTGGGGGACTCCAGAGGCAGGCGTGTGGAGCGGTCAGGCCTGCCTGGGGGTGGGCCTGGCCTTGCTGCACGCCTGCTGCCCCAACAGGGCTGAGGGGACTGGGCGCTGCCATCTTGTGGCTGTGGGCACCACAATCTTTGAAGGCGTGGCAGTCAATTAGCATATTCCCTCCTTATTGGCTCTGGGTGCCGCCATCTTTGAGGGTGGGGCAGTCAATTAGCATATGCCCTCCTTATTGGCTGTGGGCGCCGCCATCTTTGTGATGGTGTGGGGGTCAATTAGCATATTCCCTCTTTATTAGATAGGATAGCCATTCTAGCAAGTGTGAGGTGGTATCTCATTGTAGTTTTGATGTGCATTTCCCTGATAGCTAGTGAAGCTGAGCATCTTTTCATATGTCTGTTAGCCATTTGTATGTCTTCTTGGGAGAAGTGCCTGTTCAAGTCTTCTGCCCATTTTTTAATTGGATTGTTTGTTCTTTTGGTCTTGAGTTGTATGAGTTCTTTATATATTTTGGATATTAACCCCTTGTCCGAGCTGTTGTTTGCAGATATCATCTCCTATTCGATTGTTGCCTTTTTGTTTTTGGTGGTTTCTTTTGCTGCACAGAAGCTTTTTAACTTGATATAGTCTCATTCATTTATTGTTGCCTTTACTTCACTTGCCTTTGGGGTCAAATTCATATAATCTTCTCAAAGACCAAGGTCCATTAGCTTAGTGTCTATATTTTCTTCTATATAATTTATTGTTTCAGATCTTATATTTAAGTCATTGATCTATTTTGAATTAATTTTTGTACATAAGGACAAACTGTTGTCTAGTTTCATTCTTTTGCATGTGGCACTCCAATTTTCCCAGCACCATTTATTGAAGAGGCTTCCTCTTCTTTGTTGTGTGTTTTGGGTTCCTTTGTCAAAACTTACTTGCCCATATACATTTATTTCTGGGATCTCAGTTCTGTTCCATGGGTCTGTATGTCTCTCTCTCTTTATTTTTCTTGCCAATACCATGCTGTTTTGACTATTGTTGCTCTGTAGTATAATTTTAATTTTTTTTATAAGTTTATTTGAGCCAAATTGATGACATATGTCAGAGAGCAAGATCTCAAATACACTGGAGAATAAGAGGTTTGCAGCTTCTTTTGTGCATTTGAAATTAAGAAGGGAATGGAAGGACGTGGGAGAAGCAAGGCAGGGATTACCTTATAGGAGAGTTAACAAGATTATGTGCTGTTTTGAGAGTTAATACCCACTTTCAGGATCATTACTTCTGGTATTTCTCCAAGTATTTGATTTTTTTACATTGTTTTTATTGTAGTTGATTTCTAATTTTATGCCATTGTGATCTGAGAAGATGCTTGATAACTACTTCTGGGTATTTCAAAAGCATGTTAACCTAGACGCATAAGAACAATGGACAGAACTGCTTAAAACCTTTCACTGAAGAAGCTATAGGAATGGAGCATGGCTACCCGCTATGACCTTCCCAGTTAGAAACTTATGAACAGATCACCCTGTGAATTACTTTGCACAGAACATTTTTTTTTTACCTACAGTTCCCACTTTTGGTCATAAATCAATCCAAAGGATCCAATGACCAACCTTTCAATTGGATAGTGTGGTCTCACAGCACTAGAAAGGCTCATTGCTAGGAAATCTCAGCATCAACGTTGTCTTGTTGACCATTGGGTATGGGACAATATTATAACCATGGAATCTGAACTGAGGTTGAATTTTTCCCAAAACAGGAAGGAGAGGTAAGTGGAAGGGAGTTGGGTATTATGGCCTTCATAAAAATAAAAAATAAACACACACACAGAGAGAACTCTGGATCATTTCTATTCTGTGAGCTATCATGTTCTAACTTTTGTTGTCTTCTGTCTCATTGTTCTGAATTTGGCATTTAATATATTTACACAAGCCATGGAAACAGTATTAATAGTTATATTATACATGTTCAGTAATCATAAATAGTTGGACTATGTAGAAAGACCCAAGGACAAGTATAACTGTTATGATGACTAATATCATTATCAGGCAGTTAAAGATAATCAAACAAAACAGATTCTTAGTTCAATATCAAATAGTAGGTATACAAGCCTTGTCGATGTCTAAGGGTAACTGTCTACCCCTGGTGTCGGTGGCTTCTCGTCCTCCAGCGATCTTTGATGTCCCTCAACTGGGGTAGATGTCCATTCCCGGATAGGTGCCTGATAAGGTCCCTTCCAATGAGAATGTCTTTTATTTGATGTCCTTTCCAATAACAAAAGCTACAGGTGACAGTCAAATGATCTTTAATGTCTTTTGTCTTTTGAAAGCTGACTGTGAAAGAAAGTGGTTTCCAACTTGGCATTTTCTTGAAGTGACTCTGTCAAACCTTGGCAATAGTGTTAGAAGTCTCCTTTCAATAATGTTGGTTCAGCCCTAGCCGGTATGGCTCGGTGGATAGAGTGCCCACCCACGGACTGAAGGGTCCTAAGTTCAATTCTGGTCAAGAGCACTTACCTCAGTTGCAGGCTCCATCCCTGGCCCTTGTTAGGGCATGTGAGAGAGGCAACCAATCGATGTGCCTCTCACATCAATGTTTTTCTCTCTGTCTCTCTCCCTCCCTTCCACTCTCTCTAAAAATCAATGGAAAAATATCCTCAGGTGAGAATTAACAACAAAAATAATGTTGGTTCATACAGTTCTTCATCTAAGTCCAACTTAAATGCACTGTGATGCATGAAAGAATGCAAAAACAGAAAAAATAAGGAGGCAGGGAGCAGGAAAGAGCCAACTGGCTGTCTTGGGTTTCTGTAGCCCCAACTCTTCATTTAATTTACAACCATTGTTTATTCCCACAATATACCCTACAAGTTTGCATCACTTACTTTACAATGCTCCTCATGAAATTTCGAATCTTTTGAGGTGTTCCAGAGGTCCTTTCTAAAACACTACAAAGTTATTCCTACATATATTAAGATTTTAACCCTTAAAACCTTAAAGTCTAATGAAAACTAAGAAGTCAAATACCATACTTTAGCATGGATATTTTATAACCTCTAGAAACATAAAAGTCAATTGTTCACATAAACTTATTTTTGTAAACCCAGACAAAATAAAGACATGTCTGTTTTACTTGAACCAACAAACTTAAGCTAGCTTTTATTACTAAAGATTAACCTTAGAGCACATGAACTTGAAAAAACATTTAGGTTGGTTGCTAAATTACTGAGAATTTTAGAATATCCAATTCTTAAAAGCAGGAATTTACCTTTAAATTAATTTTAACAAAACCATCAGGAGGTAGATTTATGGCATACCTATATATAGACACACATAGAGACAGACACAGAGACCTTGTAGCCATGAGAAGAGCTCATAGGTTTATAAAACTACAATTAGATCCAACGTTTGCCCTGAGGCATTTATAGTTTATATTTGTCCTTGACAAGTCAAATTCCAAATGACCTTCGCCCTTGTAAAATAAGGACAGCCATTATTTTAAATGCTTCAAAGAATTGGACTGACACCTAAATGACATCATAGGAGGATCTATTTATCTAAATCTTCTTTTTGAAGTTTCAAGAGGCCAATTAAATGTGTTTTCCATTTATTTTGCCTAATTTCATGGCCAGCTTTTTCTAGCTGTGCATGCAAAAAATTAATTTAGAGCCAAAACCGGTTTGGCTCAGTGGATAGAGCATCGCCCTGAGGACTCAAGGGTCCCAGGTTCGATTCCGGTCAAGGGCATGTACCTTGGTTGCGGGCACATCCCCAGTAGGGGGCGTGCAAGAGGCAGCTGATCAATGTTTCTCTCTCATCGATGTTTCTCTCTATCCCTCTCCCTTCCTCTCTTCCTCTCTGTAAAAAATCAATAAAATATATTTTAAAAAAAAAAGAAAAAAAATTAATTTAGAAGTATCCAAGGATCATCATCTCAGCCATCTTAGTTGTGTTAGCAGCAGAAAAACCAGGCATTAGTGATGAGTGAAGTTAGACCAGACTTCAGTTCAGCAACCTCGGTACTTGAGTTCTAGCTAAGAAAGAATTCAGAGCCAAGACACAAATTATAAAAGAACATTTATTTAGAAAGTCACGGAAGAAAAAAATTGAAGGTCACAGAGATAGAATAAGTGAGCCATAAAAGAAATGGGCTCAGGAAACAGGTTTCAGAGGCAAAGGAAGGGCCCTTGGAGCTCAGGAAAGAAGAGAAGGTGGGGAAAGGGGTGAGCTTGCTCCCTAGAGAGTATAATTTGAAGTCAGGTAGTGTGATACCTAAGTCTCTGTTCTTCTTTCTCAGGATTGCTTTAGGTATTCGTAGTCTTTTGTGGTTCAATGTAAATCTGATCATTTTTGTTCTATTTCTTTAAAAAATGACATTGGGGATTTTTATGGGGATTGCATTAAATCTTTATATTGCTGTAGGTAATATGGACATTTTAACTATGTTGATTTTTACCATTCATGAACATGGAATATCTTTCCATATCATTGTATCTTTTTCAATCTCTTTTAATAATGCTTTGTAGATTTCAGTATATAGGTCCTTCATATCCTTTGTTAAGTTTATTTCTACTAAAAAATGACTGGGTCAAAGAAGGAATAAAAGGTGAGATCAAGAGATATATAGGGACAAATGAGAATGATGATATGACATTAAAACTTCTGGAATGCACCAAAAGCAGTAAGAAAAGGGAAGTCTATGTCATTACAGGCCTATCTCAAGAAACAAGAGGATTCCCAAGTAAACAATATAACACTACACCTTAAAGAACTGGAAAAAAAAAGAACAAAAACAACCCAAAGTCAGTAGAAGAAAAGAAATAATAAAAATTAAGCAGAATCAAATGAAATAGAAAACAAAAAGACTACACAAAAAATTAATACAACAAAAAGTTGTTTCTTTGAGAAGATTAATAAATAAAATTGACAAACCCCTCACTAGACTCACTGAGGAAAAAAGACTCATATAAACAAAATCAGAAATGAAAGAGGGAAAGTTACCACAGGTATCACAGAAATACAAATAAAAAGCACACTAAAATACATGGAAGACTATATGCCACCGAATTCAATAACCTAGGAGAAATGGGCAAGTTCCTACTAGTAGAGATGTAACCTTCCTAGACTGAAGAATTGGAAAATTGAAAAACAAAACAAAACAATAAGCAGCGAGGAAATTGAAACAAAAGTCCAGGTCTAGTGAATTCAAACATTCAAAGAAGATTTTATATCTATTCTTCTCCAACTCTTCTGAAAAATTAAAGAAAAGGCACTATTTCTTAATATATTTTATGAGCCCAACATAAATCTGGTACCAAAATCTGGCAAGGATAACACATAAAAAGGAAACTACAGACCAATATCTCTGATGAATACAGATGCAAAAATTTTAAACAAAATACTAGCAAATTAGATACAATAAATTTAAAAATAATGCATCACGATCAAGTGTTCATTCCAGGGGCACAAAGATGGTTCAACATTTGCAAACTGATCAATGTAATACACACATTAACAAAACAAAGGATGTAAGTCATATGCTCTTCTCAACAGATGCAGAAAATGCATTTGATAAGATACAACATCCATTTATGATTAAAACACTCAATAAAATAGGCATAGAAGCAAAGTACCTCAACATAATAAAGGCCATATACGCAAACCCTCAGCTAACATCATATTCAATGATGAAAAACTGAAAGCTTTTCCTATAAAATCAGGAATAAGAGAAGATGTCCACTCTTACCACTTTTATTCAACATAGTCCTGGAAATTTTAGCCAGAGCAATCAGGCAAGAGAAAAAAATGAAAAGAGTCCAAATTGGGAGTGAAGAAGTAAAAGCGTCACTTTTTGCAGATGACATGGTTCTATAGATAGAAAACCCTAAAAACTCCACCAAAAAATTATCAGAAACAATAAACAAATACAGTAAAGTTGCAGAATACAAAATCAATGTACAAAACCCCAATGCATTCCTATATACGAACAATAAAATTTCAGAAAAAGAAAGGGAAAAAGAGCAATTCCTCTCACAACTGCAACAAAAAGAATAAAATACCTCAGGAGTAAACTCACAGGCTTTTCTTAGGATGTGACCCTAACGCTCCATCTATTGAGCAGGGGGGTTTATGTTCCTCCTCCCTTGTGACTGCTTTGACCAACAGAGCCTGGCTTCAGTGACATTGTGCGGCTTCCAAAGGCAGGACAGAAAAATGCACTTCCACTTGCTCTCTTGGAACCCAGCCACCGTGCTTTAAGGAAGCCCGCCCGGTCCACACAGAGAGGGACCCCTTGGGAGCACATGGAGGTGCTCTGGCGACAGCCCCTCAGACAGCCAGCATCAGCCTCCAGACCTGCAAGTGAGGATGCTTGCAGCCTCCAGCCACTGAGTCACCCTTCAAGTATTCCCAACTGACATCATGGATCAGGACAAACTGACCCAAATTGTTCTGGATCCGAATTCCTGACCGGAAGGATCTGGGACCATTACAAAATGGTTGTTTTACACCACAAAGTTCTTGGCTGTTTGTGACTCACCGGCAGTTCTGACCCTCCCTCACCATTGTCAATCTCATGCCCTCTCATCACGGAACCTCACCCAGAACATCCCTTCATTGTTCAGGTGAGGACACGGGTTCAGAGGGACCAGGGACTTGCCCAGGGTCCCACAGCCTTCAGTGGTTAGCTGCCAGGTTTCAGGGCAAGCTCTGATGAGACCAGATCCCTTAGCAATCAGCAAGACAGCCACCTGGTGGGCCCACTGCCTACTTTTGTGACACCATTGTAATTAACCTAGTTACTAATAACAGAAAAGGAGCAAAGGGGAAGGGAGGAGGGTGGGTGCATGTGCAGTGAAGTTGGGATGACATTGGGAAGGTACTTGTCTGTCGGTCATGCCCGGGAACAGGTCATTGGCCAGAAGGCATGTGGCCACAGCAAGCACACAGAAATTTGGGAGACTTCGTTCCCTAAACAAAGGAACTAGCTCCTCTTGTGCTCTTGGTTCCCCTTAGCTTGTTGTGCTTGGCTCCTGGCTTGTGGGCTCTCATGCTTCCGCTTCCTGGCATTCACCCACGAGTGGACCCCACACACAATGGACGAATGGACAGTAACTAGCCTGACGCTGGACTGGACCCGGCTGCAACATGGAACAGAAACTCTGGACACTGGCTTTGTTTCTAGCTCTCCCGAAGCCCCCGCTGCACTTCCTCTATGACTGGGCTAAGGGAAATGGGACTTCGGAAACCCAGGGGTGTAATTTCACACGAATAAAAATAACTCATCCTCCCGTGTGCGTCTCAGAAAATTCTTTTTCTGGAGATATCCTAAGGACTCTACCCCCAGCACTCAGAGGGGAAGAAGACACCAACTTTCCCCATCACAATGCAGTCACACCGTCATTTACATATCACCTGCTTTCACACTACAAGGGCATAGTTGACTACAGCCCCGAAAACCTAAAACGAAAGAAATGTCCAAACTTGTAGAGAATTTTTACGAGTTTATTTGAGCCAAACCGACAAGATATGCCAGAGAGCAAGATCTCCGATGCTCCAAAGAATGACAGTTTTGCAGCTTATCTTATACGAGATAAGAATCAATAGAAGAGGGTGGGGGTAAGGGGAAGAGATCAATCAAAGGACTTGAATGCATGCATACAAGCCTAACCAATGGACACAGACAACAGGGGGGTGAGGGCATGAGTGGCAGGGAGGAGGTGTTGGGAAGGTAATGAGGGGATGATGACACATATGTAATGCCTTAATCAATAAAAAAAATAAAAATAAATTTAAAAAAAAGAAGAAGCATCAAAGGAGAAGATGAAACCCAGTGGTGGTAGATTAAGGAGGCAGGAGAAAGCAAAGTGGGGATATCTATAGGACTGGGTTTAAGGAAAATGTTGAAACACATACTTCTTTTACGTTGGTGAGTATAGGCTAGTTAACAATGAACAGCTACAGCACATAGAGACAGTATGCGGGAGAATGAGATAACAATGAGGTGGTTTCGGGCTCTGGTGCTGGTGGTTACGCCTTTTAAGGGTAGGAAAAGAAAATGACTGACATTTCAAAGGTATGTTATCCTGAGGCAGAGCTCACTTACGGTAAGGACTGACCTTTGCTAAGGAAGATGTGGGCCTGGGACGTGACAGCCCACAGTCACCTGCCCAGCTAGGAATTTGTGATCAGTTCATCCTGTGTGATTACGTTTGTCACTGAGCTGGTCGGGCCTGCCTTGTGACTCCCTGGCCTTTTACAGAAAGTGAACATTGGGACCTTTTTAGCAAAAAAACTCTAAGTTTGATGTAAGGAGACCGAATAGACTCAGGATTCAAATCTTCTCGTTTCCAGTTCTCACTTTTCTCTTCTGCAAAATAGGACACTAACTGTGCCTGCCTGTGACAGGTGCCGGAGGATGGAGGATGTAAACAGAGAAAGCCCCTCTGCTCAAGCTCCGACTCCCTCCTGTGAGTGCCCGCCTTCCCCGTCCCTTCCACTCAGGGAAGCCTCTGGCCTGGGAGGGCAAGAATAGAGCTGGAGCGCCCCCAGAGAAATTAGTTCCCAGGCCCTAGTGGCTTCACCTCATTTCTAATGTTAATTGAATAGATTTCCATAATGTGCTCACTGAGGTATTATTTTACTTGTCCATTTAAACCATTTAATCATCTGTGAGTTTTCCTCTCTTAATTTTGATGATGCCAAGATGGGGAGGGGGAAGTAAAAGAAAGACTATGAATCTTCAGGTTTCTCTCTCTCTCTCTCTCTCTCTCTCTCTCTCTCTCTCTCTCTCACACACACACACACACACACACACACACACACACACACACTGCACTCCTGAATGCAACCCCACTGCCAAACACACTCTCCATCTCCCATCTCTGGCCCTATTGACCTCCTTGCCAGTTCTCACACATTAAGCACATTCCTGCCTCAGGACCTTTGCACTTGCTTTTCCTCTGCTTGGTATACCCTTGCTCCAGACAACCACATAGTTTCCTCTCTTACTTCCTTCAAGTCTTTAATCAAACATCACCTCTTCAAAGAATACTTCCTTGACCTCCCTGTCTTATTTAGGAGCTTCTATCCGTCTGCATTTTTTTGCAAACATTTTTCACTACCTGACACTGTAGTGAGTTTGTCTATTTGTCCGTTGTCACGTCCCTTAGCAGAATGTAAGCTCCACAGGGTATGATTTTTGGTTTTGGCTTGTGTTTTTTTACTGCTCTCTCCTAGTGCCTAGAATAGTGCCTGGCACATAGTAGGTCCTCAGTAAATATGTACCGAATTAATGAACTTGCTTGCATTGAAGAATCAAAGGCTCCTGAAGGATTAGATAGGATGGCCATAGGTCACAGGCTGCCCCAGGACTTACTCCAAGGCACTGTCAGCTCTGAACCCAGGACACAGGTTTGCTACCAAAGTGAGGTCAAGCTTTTCTAGAAATAGAGCTGTTGCTGAAAAGGCCCAGCTCAGCTTCCCCAGGGGGCTGACATTTCCTGGGCAGGTAAGAAGAAGAGCTGTCTGGGCGGAGGGTGCGGAACTGACAGACTTCTGGGGAACAGGCCATTTTGCAACACAGGCATCATACTCATCATATGCGAGGGCCCTGCGCCACAGGCAGGCTAATAAGTCCTGAGGTCACTGGCTGGCTACGGAGGGCCCAAAGAGGAAGGTCTGGGTCACGGGGACAGAGGTCACTGAGAGTTCCGAGATGGCTGCTGTTCCCACTTCTCAGAGGATGTTTTAAGCCCAAGGTCAGAGCTGGAAGTCCAAGCCTCTTCCGCACCATTTACAGATGAGGAAACTGAGGCTCAGCCCCGGGAGTTGGCTTGTCCGCATGTCCTGAGCAGGGCCCGCCGCTCACGGAAGCTCCTGGGCTGAGACCTGCCTAGTCCAGGAAGCCTCAGCGAGTGTCCCCACTGTCTGCATGAGCCTCTTCCTCTCTACACCACTCAGACGTCACTTCTTCAGGGAAGCTACCCTGACTCTGGGTTTAGGTCAAGTTCCTCTATTCTCAGAGAGTCACTCTTTCCCTTCAGAGCCCGCCTCGCTTCAAAGTGATGATCTGGCATCTGTGCCCCCAGCCGGGCTCTTAGCTGCATGAGGACAGGGACCACGCAAGGCTGTTCCATTCCACACCCTGTTCCCAGAGCCCAGCCCGGGCCTTGGTGGCTGTTGGTTGAATGAACACGTGCAGTATGTGCAAACGTGCGGAGGTGGGCTGATGCAGTGGATGCGGCACCTCAGGGACTGGCCGGGGGCTGGGGTAGTGGCTCGGCTGCCCCGTGCCTAAAGCAGAAGCTCCCAGGCTATGCTCTGTCCACACCTCGGGTCTCCTGCCGGCTTCCTGCACACCAGCTCCTGAGAGGCACCCATTTCTAGCAGCTGCACCTGCACACCTGTGATGGGCTGCTCAGGCCGTCAGAAGCCCCAATGCCTGTGCCCCAGGGAAACCAATGCCCCCGCGCACTCCTGGGGGTTGCACCCCGGCTCTCACCAAGGTCGGCTGGGTACAGGGTACTAGGGAAACCCCAGTCTTTGTACCTTCTACGCAGCAGGGACTTACCTGGCTGATAAGGCCCTTGCTTGACCTCCTGCCCTGCCCTGTCTCGCTTCTCCCCTGGTCTTCTGGTCTTTTCTGGAGACACTCCCAAATAAGCCACTTTTGCTCAAATCCTGTCTCAGGGTCTGCTTCCGAGGCCCCACCTCAGACAGTCATCTCACTCAGGCCTGTCACGCCTAGCTGAAGCTCGAGTCAGACACACACGTGGGTCTCACACCAACTCTGCTTCTGACCAGTTGAGTGGCTCTCTGCAGGTTCACCGACCTCCCTGGCCACCTCTGCGAGAGGGTGCGGTGAGAGTTAGAAATGGTACCTGTGAAGGTCTGATCCAGGCCAGGCCCACGGTGGGTCTCTGTGAGGTTCAGTATTCAGCACTGTCACCAGCATTTTCTTGTTTTGTTTTGTTTTTATTAATCCTCACCCAGAGCTCAGAGGTCTATTCTAGAAAGTTCCAAGGAAACTGCCTGGCCTTCAGCATTCCCATCCCTGCTGAGTGCCCTTGGCCTAGTCCCCAGCACCTCCTGGCACCTTCCTGACACTTGTCTGGGTCAGAGCAGGTCCCGGGGAACTCGGGAGCATGGACATCAGAGCGTGGTGGCCCTGCAGGATCTCCGTGGGCTGGCCCATGCTTCATCTTTCCCTAAGCTTTGCTTTGGGAGTTCTCCTCTCCTGCTCCTCTAGGCCTTTGCACCTGCCGTTCCATTTGCCTGCCTGGCTCCCTCCTACACATCCTTCAAAGCTCAGCTTCGACATAACACCTCCTCCTGGAAGCCTTCCGAGACCAGGCTCCTCCTCGGGTTGGATTTAGTGCCTTCCCTGGGCACCCATGTCTCCTGTCCTTGCCCCAACACAGACCTGGCCACATTTCTGCATTTTTGTTATTTTTCCTTGACTTGTCTGTCTCCTGGAGAACTGGAGACTGGTTTGCTCACAGTTGAGTCTGAAGCACTCAGCACTAGGCCTAGAACAGAGTCAGTGGTCCTATAAATGTTTGGCGGATGGATGGATGGATGGATGGATGGATGGATGGATGGATGGATGGATGAACACACTCCAGATTCCCCATCTAGGTTTTTAGCTCACGTGCTGAGGGTAGGGTGGGAATGGGTGCAACTGTGCACCTTGGCTTGTCTGGTTATGTCTCATCCCCTCCCCCCATTTCCCAAGGAAATAATTTGAGTCCTGAAGAGCCCTGTCCTAACGCTGTCATGACCAGGAATGTGTGGGCCCTGACATACAGGAACATCTGGCAGGGGCTGAGGAGCTGCTGACACCCTCCCCTTCTCCAGCACACATGTGCCCGCCACCTCCTCCCACCTTCTCTGTGAGGCCCTGCGGTGTGTGGGGAGCTGGACTGAGTCAGGCAGATCTGAGTTGGAGTCTTAGGCCTGTCACTTTACTAGCTAACTGACCTTGGGAGAGTCACGTCCCTGCTTGCTGCCTCAGTTCCCCCAGTTGTTATGGGAATAATTTGAAGTCCTTGCAGGCATTCTGGGGCTCCTCTCTCAAGCTCTTGCTCCTGGGAAAAAATAAAGGGCCACGGTATGTGTCAGGAGAGAACAGGGTGTCTTTCAGGAGAGAAGGCTGGAGCTGGGGGCAGAGCTTGGGGCCTCACACGCTTAGGGCTGAATGTCCTGAGAAGCCCAGCCTGGGTCCCAGGAGGATGGCTTTGCCACCGAGGACCCCAGCAGGGCTGGGCAGGCTGAGCTGGCAGAGGGAGGAGGCTTGTTTTGCAGGGCCTGGCCTTCCCTGGGGGCCGCCCCTCCTTGGCCTGCAGGGCTCAGCCCAGCCCCTGGCACAGCCAGGCTTCAGCCTTGGGTTGAAGGTACCAGGGGATGACTGGCCTGGCCCCAGTCTCTTGCCCTGACGCTAAGCTGGCCCCGCTTTGGCATTCCCTGCTTTAAAAGGCAAGCACATATTTTTCCTGCAAGCCATCTATAGGGGCCTGGCTCTCCTAGACTAGCAATGGTTAGGGCTGAGGTGGCTGCCTGGAACAGTGACCACAGGAAGTGACCAGAGTGAGAATTCTGGACAGCATAGCATGGTGGTTAAGTGCCTGATGGTCACTTTTTTAATCCCCGTTCTGCCTTTTAACTTTTTGGGGCCTCCGTTTACTCATCTGTAAAATAGGACACATAATAGTGTCTTCCTCTTGGGGTTGCTAAGAGGATTGGATTTGAGATTATTTGAACACAGCCAATGCTCTATAATAAGTGTGCACTTAGGTCCATGGACCTGCGGGAGACCAGAAGTCCAGACCCTTCTCTGATGTAATGCCAAACACATGGGCAGCAGGACAGAAAAGGAGAGTGTCCAGGGAGGGAGGAGGGAGAAGTGAGGGAGGCTCTGGGCAGGTAGAACATGGGGTAGGTAGATGCGTTATTTCTCTGACTGGGAGGATGGACTGCTTTAGGTCAGTAGCTCCAGACAGTGTGAGCATGTATTTGGGGGTGGTAGGGGTGAAGACAATGCCCTGGACTGGGGTCAGGAAAGCCTGGGTCCCAGCCCCAGCTCAGACCTGCATTGCTATGTGACCCAGGAAAGCCACTGCCCATTTCTAGCCCTTGGTTTCTTGGAGGCCAGGAGCCAGAGCCATCTGGTTTTGAGGGGTTGCTTCCAACACAATCAGTGGTTGGGGCTGGACCCCAGAAAACTGACCCAGAAGCCTGTCAAACTCGGAGCCAGTGGCAGGAAGACAGCTCTGAACCTCACTCTATCTCTTCCCTTCCACCCAAGCAAAGACCTTATGCCCATTTCACAGATGAAGAAACAGGATCAGAGACTAAGTGGCTCAGTAATAAGTCCGTTCCTTTAGCGGTAGGGATGGGTTCCGGAGCCCTCTGTAAGCATAAGAATCCGCTTAAATAAAATAGGCTGTTTGTCACCATATCATGCAAAAATAACTGAATGGATTTTACATGCCAGGGATGGTCTGATTTTAAATATAGGCCACCTTGAGTGCTCAGAATTTTGGGGTTTCCAGGGCTACTCAGAGCATCTCAGGGAGAAAGCGCCTACCAGTTAGTGTGGCTGAAACGGAGGCATAAGGAGAGGCTGGTGGGAGAGGAAGGAGTGGTGGAGGGCTAGGCGCTCCCAGGACAGACACCGATTTTTGACCAAGCTACCATCAGAAAGTCCAGGGCGTGCCGTGGAAGTCATGTGCTCCTCGGAGAGAAGCAACAGGATTTATTTATTTAATGATGTTCCACTTGACATTCCCACTTGGACGTTTGAGGCAACTCTAACTGTGTAGGTCCTGAACTAAACTTCTGTTCTCGCTCATCAAACCAGTTCCTCCCACAGCCATCCCGTCCAGAAAATGACAAGTTCCTCCTTCCTTCACAATCATCATGGGTGTCTCTCTCATTCTCACATTCCATCAGCTAGCACACCCGACTGGGCTACCTACAGGCTCGATCCAGAATCTGACCCCTTCTCACCACGTCCCCTGCTATCTCCATCATCATCATATTGAAATACATCATCTCCTGCCTGGATTATTGCAGTGACCCCTTCACTTGTCCATCGGCTTTGAGCCTCCCCCATCAGTCCAACCTATACCCTACACAGAATCCAGAACATTCTATCACAACCTAAGTGAGATGGCTTGTCTCCTCTGCTCAAACACCTTCACTGACTCTCATCTTAGAGTAAAAGACAATGTCTTTGGAATGTTTCAGAAAGCAGCCTGGTTCTTCTTTTGGCTCCTTACCATACCTCTGATAGTAGCTTTCTGCCATTTTACAGATAGGAAAACTGAGGACTGGAGCAAGGGGAGTTTGTGCATGGGGTTGGATGGAGTGCAGAGCACCCATTCCAGGGCTCTGTCCACCCCTCTGTCCCAGATGCCTGAGCAGGCAGCTGCTGGTGTCTAATCTGATGGGACTGCTCACCCCACCCTCTCCACAGAGCACTGGATCCCTGCCCACTCTCCAGAGACAAGCCAGATGCTGAAATGGGCTGTGGACACTGTGGGCTTGGCTGGGAACGGCCCTTGGATTCCACCCCTTTTTAGGCCAGATCAGAGCAGTGCACAGTCCACTCTGGGCTTCTGAGTAGCCATCAGAGGAATTTAAATCTCCTGGGGCCTGGGGTGGGTCAGCCCCAGGGCAGCCTGCTCTCACTCTCATTTGCCAAGTTTCCTTGGACAAGTCACTTCTCTGTTCAGAGTTGTACTCATTCCACTCCAATGGAGTTCTAACATTTAGGCATTCCAAGAACAAGTCAATGAAACTAGAGCTGCATCCTACGGTGTCAAAGAAATAACCAGAAACCAGAAGATGCCAGTTATCAGCTCACTGCAGGTGGAGCAAAGGTCTAGGTTGGAAAGTCAAGGGATTCTGTCCCCAGCCCCATCTGTTCAACACATCTATCGATCACTTTAAGGTGGGTAGATGGCCTTTTACAGTGTGGCCAGGAGGGCAATAAGACATTGGATGTCAGAACCAGGATGTCCAAAGACCTGGAGAGGCAGGGCCAATGGGCCTAATATAAGAAGATGGAAAATATTAAAAGTGAATGCCAAAGTCTGTACTTGAACTCAAATGCCACCAACTGAGTTTGGGATGAGGAGGACAGGGTTGAGACGAAGCAGGTTTAAGTCAGGAGTTCTCCAGGGGGCATTTTACAAACTCATGGGGTCCTTATTGGCTCTCACTACACCTGGGGGGCTCTCGTGACATTTAGAGGTCAAGGACCAAGTGTGCTGGGCATCCCACAATGCACAGACAGTCTCACACTGTTGAAAGTTGCCCTACAACCCTCACAACTTTCAAGTGTCCACCTGACGAAAACTCACAACAAATATGAATAGGTTGGGCTTCAGTGCATCACAAAACTCAAAGGTTTTTGTTACAAGAAGTTATTAAAAAAAAGTAACTTGGGCAAAGGTTGTAATTGACAGGGAAGCAACAATGCAATAGGGAGAGTAACTCAATTACTGAATGCATTTCTCTCTGCCCTGCCTATCTAGTCAATGTATTGGGCCATCACCAACTACATATTTAGAGGGAAAGGGTTTCAGAGCATGAATGCAGTTAGTGAAAAACGAGAAACCACCTGTAAATATTTAATAGAGGAGAGATGGAAGTCCATTTGTGCAGGTTTAGAGTCAAATACTAGTAAATTAGAGACACTAGAAAGCTCATTGAATTTCCTTAGGGATAATTGTTTTGAATCCATGTTGGGAAAATTACACGTTGAGATGATTTCTTTGCGGGTTGCCTGCTGTTTCTCAGCTTTACTCAGTAACTGTGCTCATAGAAGCACACATGGTTTCTTCCTGGCCTGGATGGAAAGCTGCCTTTGTGATTCATCCCCCTGTCACCTGCACCTCCGTGTAATGATGTATGTGGTTGCTTTCACCTCTGAAGGCAAAATGTGCCACTCTGTTGAGCAGGGGATTCTAAGGAAGATGAGTTTCCTCTGTGACCACATCATTGCCCTGCCCCACATCATAAAGTGGAAATTTTCATCACACACGGAGGTTCCGTTTCCTCATTCTCGCCCTCGACAGGCTGCAAGGGTGGTGTATGCTCCCTGCTCCAGGAAAGCTTCCTGCTCTCTTTCTCTTATCACACACAAATAACTCGGCCTGCTTTGATTTTACTCTCCACCTGTGCCTTCTCCCTGTCATTTTCCTGCACTACTTGTGTATTATAAGGTCTGATCTGTTTATGTCTCTGGAATTCAAACTTACTCATGAGTAGATACTGGTTACTATAATTTGAGCAGTTGTGCCTGAGAACACACACAGGATTGAACACACACGTATTGAAGCACACAGGATTTTATTATAAATTAACTCTTATTTATATCTCCTTTATATTGTAGACTGGGCAACAAAATGACATACATGTGTGTGGGTAGATTATCATCCATGAATTTCATTTCAGGAAATTAAAATAAAAGGAAGCATAAAATATTTGCTACTAAAAGGCTGCTCTGACAATTACATGTTGGGACTTATCCCCAAATAGGATGCTTCACATGTTCACTAAGAGACGTGTGCAAGGATGCTGACAGCAGGCACATTTGCAATAGTCCCCCCTTGGGGTCAGTGGGACATCCAGCAAAACTGAGTGGACCGTGAGCTGAGGTGAGCCACACAATGGAATACTCCACAGCAAGAAGAACGAGCTCTGTACAACGACAGGCAGCAATGCAGACGAGTCTTACCTGACGTGCAGTTGAGTGAAAGAAGCCAGAGACAAAAGAGTGCATGTTGAATGATGCCATTTTTATAAGGCTTTAAAACCATGCTGTTGGAAGGCAGGAGAGCAGTTGCCCCTCGGGGATTGGGGACTGGATGGAAGCAGAGGACTTCTGGGGTGAATGGTCATGTCCTTTTTCTTGATCTGTCATGTTTAGCTTGTGAAAACCCATCAAGCTGTACACTGATTGCACCTTTCTGCACACATGTTTGTATTAAAGTTCCCCAGAGAGACAGAACTGATAGTATATACTTATATATTCATAGAGAGATATCCAGATATCTATGTACATGGGTGGTATTTTTAAAAACAATTTTAAACATTGATTTTAGAGAAGAAGAAGGGGGGGTGGGGAGAGAGGGGAAAAATATCGATGTGAGAGAAACATTGATCGGTTGCCTCCTGCATGCTCCAAGACTGGGGATCAAACCTGAAACCTGGGTACATGCCCTGATGTGGAATCAAACGTGCCACCTTTTGGTGCACGGGATGGCACTCCAACCAACTGAGCCACACCAGCCAGGGCAATGGAGGTGTGTGTGTGAGGGGGTGTTTTAAGGAATTGGCTCATACAATTATGGAGGCTGGCAAGTCCCCAAATCTGCAGGTAGACCAGCAGGCTAGAGACCCAGAGATGAGCTGATGCTGCAGTTGGAATCTGAGGCTGTTTGCTGGTGGAGTTCTCCTTTAGGAGAGGTCAGTTGTCTATTAGTCCTTCAACTGATCAAAGACCCACCCATATTATGGAGAGAAATCTGCTTTTCTCAAAGCCTTCAATGGGAAGTTAAATGTTAATCCCATCTAAAAAAAATCCCCCTGTGTGGCCTAGTCAAGTTGACACATAATGCTTTACCTCAATAAAAAAAATTGTTGGGAGGTGGGAGTCTTTGGACTGACAAGGTTTAAAATCAGTAATTTAGGAATATACATTATGATTACAGTCACCATAGAGCCAGGTTAAGTTGCATGAGTAGCAACATTGTAACTAGATACTGAGCAATACTCACCTGGAGAGGTTTGTTTATTTCTGGAGGCTACACTTTCATAATGACCCAAGTTGCCACTGGGAGATGTTGCCAAGAGAATTCCCCAAGGATGATTGGCATGTAAAAGGGGAATGATTCACAGAGCAAAGCAAAAGCCTTAAAAAATGGGTGAGTCATCTACCTGATAAATGGCATCTCTGAAAAGTCCAGAGCTAACATCATACTTACTGGCAAAAGACTAAATGTTTTCCCCTAAGAGCAGGAACAAGACATGCTCTTGCCACTTCTATTCAACAATGTACTGGAGGTTCAAACCAGAGCAATCAGGTAAGAAAATAAAAGAAAAGGTATCCAAATTAGAAAGAAGTAAAACTACCTCTATTTGTAGATGAACATGATCTTGTATACAGAAAATTTTACAGAACCAACTAGAAAATTATTAGAACTAATAAACAAGTTCAGCAAGGCTGCATGGTATAAAATCAATATACAAAAATCAATTGTATTTTCATATATTAACAATGAACAATCTGAAATAAAATTTTAAAAAGTTTCATTTACAATAATATCGAAAAAGTTAAAATAGGAGTGAATTTAACAAAATGTGTGCAAAACTTGTCTATTGAAAATTATAATACATTATTGAAAGAAATAAAAGAAGATCTAAATAAATGAATAGACATTCCATGTTTATGGATCAGGAGACTTAATATTGTTAAGTTGGCAATACTCTCCTAATCTAGAGATTCAATGCATTGCCCTGGCTGGTGTGTCTCAGTGGTTAGAGCATTGTCCTGTGCACCGAAGGGTCTTGGGTTGGATTCCTGGTCAGGGCACATACCCAGGTTATGGGTTCAATCTCTAGTCAGGGCATGTGTGTGAGACAACTGATTGATGTTTCTCTCTCCCTTCCTCTCTCTCTTTCTCTCTCATAAATGAAAGACGTATCCTTGGGTGAGGATAAAAATAATGATTCAAAGCAATTTCTATTAAAATTTCAGCTAGCTTTTTTTTTATTTATTTATTTTGCAGAAATTGACATGATGACCCTAAAATTAATAAGGAATTGCAGCCTTAGCCGGTTTGGCTCAATGGATAAAGCATCAGCCTGCGGACTGAAGAAGGGTCCTGGGTTCAATTTCAGTCAAGGGCACATAACCGGTTTGCCGGCTCGATCCCCAACAGGGGGTGTGCAGGAGGCAGCCAATCAATGATTCTCTCTCATCATTGATGTTTCTATCTCTCTCTCCCTCTCCCTTTCCCTCTGAAATCAATAAAAAATATATTTTAAAAATATATGGAATTGTAGTAGTGAGAACTAAGAGGATTCACACTTTTCAATTTCAAAACTAATTACAGAACTATAGTCATCAAGACAATTTGGGTTGGCATTAAGGATAGACATATAGATTAAGGGAATAGAATTGAGAATTTATGGTCAATTGATTTTCAACAAGGATGCCAAGGCCATTCAAGTGAGGAAAGAAGTCTTTCTTTTCTTTAGAGAAAGACGAAGAGAGAGGGAGAGAGAGAGAGAGAAACATCAATGTGAAAATGAAACATCGATCAGCTACCTCCTGCATGCCCCAAACTGGGAATGGAACCAGCAACCTTTCGGCGCACAGGACAATGCCCAACCGAGCTACACTGGCCAGACCAGGAAAGAAGTCTTCCAACCAATGATGCGACAACAGCTGAATAGCCACGTGAATACCGTACACAAAAACCAACTCAAAATGGATCGTAAACCTAAATGTAGGAGTTAAAATTATAAAACTCTTGGAAGAAAACATAGGAGTAAACCTTTGTGACCTTGGGTTACACAAAGCCTTCTTAGGTATAACGCCAAAAACACAAGAGGCAAAAGAAAAATAAATAAATTGGTTGTCATCACAATTAAAAACTTTTGTGCCATTAAGAAAATGAAAAGACAACCCACTGAATGGGAGAAAATATTTGCCAATTGCCTACCTAATAAGGGATTTGTGCACAGAATACGTAATGAACCCTGACAACTCATATAAATAATAAAAAGACAGCTCAATTTTAAAATGGGCTAAGGATCTGAAGAGACATTTCTTGAAAGAAGATACACAAGTAGCCAATGAGCACAAGAAAAGATGTTCGGGATTGTTAGTCATTATGGAAGTGTAAATTAAATCCATAATAGGAGACCACTTCACACCCAGTAGAATGGCTATAATAAAAAAAAGAGAGACTTTTAAAATTAAATGTTGCAGAGGATGTGGAGAAAATATAAATTTGTGCATTGCTAATGTAAATGTAAAATAGTATCACAATTTTGGAAAACAGTTTGGCAGTATCTCAAGAATAACAGAATTACCATATAATCCAGCAATTCCATTTATAGGTATATACCCACGAGAAAATTTTTTTTGTTAATCCTCACCTGAGGATATTTTTTCATTGTTTTTTTTTTTTGGGGGGGGGGTTGTTTGTTTGTTTTGTTTTTTTTACAGGGTGGAAAGGAGGGGGAGAGACAGAGAGAGAGAGAAGCATCAATGTGAGAGAGACATAGATTGGTTGCCTCTCCCATGCACCCCAACAGGTGTAGGGATCAAGCCTGCAACAGAGGTATGTGCCCTAGGCCAGAATCAAACCTGTGACCCTTCAGTCTGTGGGCTGATGCTCTAACCACTGAGAAAACTGACTAGGACTCAAGAGAAATTAAAATATACATTCACACAAAAACATGTACACAAGTATTCAGAGTTGCATTATTCACAACAGTTTAAAAATAGATACAACCTAAATGTTCATTAACTGATGAATGGATGAATAAAATGTGGTATATCTATATAATGGAATTTTATCTGGCAATAAAAAGGAATGAAATTCTGATATATGGACAAACCTTGAAATCATTATGCCAAGTGAAAGAAGTCAGTCTCAAAAAACACATATTATATGATTCTATTTTTATGAAATGTCCAGAATGGGCAAATCCATAGAGACAGAAAATAGATTAGTGGTTGCTGAGGATGGAAGAGGAGGGTGTAGAGTGATTCGATATTGTAGTGATGGACCCACAACTCTGAATATATTAAAAACCATTAAATTGTACACTTTAAATAGATAAATTTTATGGTACATTAATTATATATCAATAAAACTATTTAAACCAACAAAGGGTAAATCCTTAATTTCATTATTAGAAATTTACTACATTTACTAGTAATACTTTAAACAGAAAGAAATTTAATACAGGACATTGAGTTATTTCAAAATTATTGAAAAAACCTTGAGAGTGGGCTGGGCCTCCAGGGATGACTCAGAACATCATCAGTATACTGCTTACCCGTGGAGCTGCTGCCTCTGCCACAGCCCAAAAGCTTGGGAACTGTTGCATTCAGGAATTCGTCGTTTTAGCTTTTAGGGATCAGACGCTACTGATCAATCCCCCCACCATCACCACCACCCTCCTTCACAAATATGTCCTGACCATCTCTGGACATCCATGGGTTGGTGACTGAACACTGAGACCATGGCTGCAGAAATCTCAATACCTTCATAATCAGCAGGAACAGCCAAAGCTGCACATCTCACACATGTGCACTTAATGGGCATGATCTAATTGGTCTCTAAACCCTAGCTGCAAGGGAGTCTGGGAAATGCAATCTTCACCCTTCCAGCCCCTGCAGTACAGGAAGGTAGATAGAAAGAGGTTGGAATGAATGTTGAATAAGCCAACCCACCATCACCAACGGCTGCAAGGATGACCACTGCTTGCAATAATGAAGACATAGGAAACACTAACTGCTTGCAATAATGAAAACTAACTGTGCAACAGGAGGTGTTTGATCAGTTAGGCTTCATCTATTTGATGAAATCCTAGACAACGAATAAATTTGTGTTGTAGAAATACATGTTGTGACTTGAAAAATGTTAGACACACACTGAAAAAAGGCAGGTGACCAAAAAATACTTACAGCAACTTTCATGAGAGCAGAAACCACCTCTGGCTTGTCCTGTGTATCCCAGTGGCTGGCACATGCTTGGCACAGAGTAGATGCTCAATAAACATGTGTTGGATGATTGAAAGTGATTTCATTTTTAGAAATTAAAATCCTTTACAACCAAAGAGAAAGAAGGGTAGTGGGAGGTAAAAGGGAGTAAGTGGTGATAGAAGAGACTTGACTTGGGGTGGTGAACACACAATACATTATACAAATGATGTTTTATAGAATTGTACACCTGAAACCTATCTGAGTTTATTAACCAATGCCACACCAATAAAGTCAACTAAAAACCATTTACATATACACATAATTTAAATATGATATAGCAACACTGAAAGAAATGCAACAAAATGTTAACAGTTGTTCTCCTTGGTGGTGATATTCGGAGTGACTTTTACTTTCCTCTTTTGGCTCCTCTGTATTTTACAAATTTTGAACAGTGGACATTCATTAAAGTCAATTAGGAAAAACCCACAGATGTTCTGTTAAAGCCACGGAAAGAAAACAGCCTGCTTCATCTCTCTGTCTCCCACCGGTCCTGACACAGGGCTGAGCCCAGAGTGCGCCCCAGTTCACACTTAGCGACCACGTGCGTGTATCTCCACTTGCTACCTGAGGGATTTCTGGGTCACTCTCAAGGAGCCTGAGGGTGGAATTAAGCTTCTAAAGTAGTCCTGACTCTAATACAGTGGTGCTTCCTCCAGAGAAAACTGGCCAAATGCCAAAGCCATGTGACCTTTTCCAAGTCCCAGTCTCCAGTGCCTGCCTAGGCTGTGCCAGGTGAGGTCATGCTCAAGATTCTTTAAGAGGAGATCAATGATTCAGCTCCTCCTGTACCCCCGTCAGGCCCTGGGGACATTGCTGCATTGGCTCCCAAGCCAGCAAGCAGGCCTGACCTCACTGCTCCCAGCTGGGCTCAGCCAGGCAAAGGCACAGTGGGGGCGGTGGGGGGTGTCTGTCCTCCTCCTCCTCTTGTTATTGTGAGGAGCCCTTCCGTGTGTGGTTTCAACCACTTTCACATACACAGCTATTGAGGTTTTAGGTCACATTGAGAAGAGTGTAGAGACCAGGATGAGAAAAGTGAGAATTCCAATTGCCACCCAGAGTCCCACTTGGGATGGTGAGGTAGAGCAGTGCGTTTCACGGGCTGTGCCACTAGCATTGTTTAAAACATGCATTACCTGAGTATTTAGTCAGGGCCACTGGCCTCTTTCCCTAAGATTGTCAAGTTAAATAAAGACAACTGTCGCCTGGCCGGTGTTGCTCAGTGGTTAAGCATCAACCTATGAACTAGGAGGTCACGGTTCTATTCCCGGTCAGGGCACATGTCCAGGTTGTGGGTTGGATCCCCAGTGTGAGGCATGCAGGAGACAGCTGATCAATGATTCTCTCTCATCATTAATGTTTCTATCTCTCACCCTTCCTCTCTGGAAAAAAAAAAATGACAACAATCAACATAACAACAGCCATCCAATGTGAATGAATAAAAATTATACCAATTTTTTGTCATATTGGAAAAAATATATTTTTAGTGTGCTGCAGAATTTTAGTAAATAGTTCATGTGTGCCATGAGATGAAAGAGGTTGAAAATCTCTGAGATAGAGTATTGGCCTTGGTTTCCCCATCTCACCAAGAGCCAGCTTTTAAGTCACATTTTCAGAGACCTGGTCATAGCTGGCCTTCATCCTCCTTGGGGCCTTAGCGAGGCCCCAGCATGTTTGATAATCAGCACCAGCCAACACTTCATTTATCACACCCATTAGTCAGATGGGAAAACTGAGACTCTAGAGGGGGAGGGACATGGTCAAGTTCACACAACCAGGAAAGGAACGTGTACAGAGAGGTCTCCGAGATCAACCATGCTCTCCAGAGGCTCCAGGCAGGACCAGAGGGAGAAACAGAGAGGGACGTCACAGAAGGATGGGAACTGGTCTTTCGGGAACAACTTCCCTCACAGGACCTGCAAACAACCCCAGCCTCAGGCTCAGTCCAACCTCAAGTGACCATGTGGGAGAAAATGCTTCCGCCCTAGACCAGCTGGGCACCATTTCCCTTTTTGGCCTTAATTTGCTTGTCTTTTAAATAAGGCCCTGCAATTATGATAATCACTAAATTCAGGCTCTAAAATGTCATGGTTAATGATTACATCATTATTGTCCCCAAACTCATTCCTAACCATGTCACTCCCCCATATAAAAGCTTTCTCATGGCTCCCTATGGCCTAACCTGAGCCTGGCATACAAGGCTCTTTGTGGTCTGGGCCCCACTAAGATTCCCAGGCTTAATTCCTTGCAAGTACCCCTAAACTCCAGCCACACTTTTTGATATCCCTTCCTACAAATTCTCCACACTCTTCCTCACCTTTGACTCTTTGCCTCTATATGCACAGATAGGCTCCATTGCATCAAATGCTCCCCTTTGCCTGACCTGCCTGACTAACTCATATTCATACTGTAAAACCCAGACTCAGTGTAGCCTCCTCCATGAAGCCTGCCCTGATCTGCCCCACAGAGTGTCTCTTCATTTGGGCTTCCTCAGGCCCCAAGCTTTCCATCAACACAACCCTGAGCAGCGTTTATGGGAATTACTGGATAATAGCGAGCACCTAGTAACTTATTTCCTCCACTGACCTGAGAGTTCCTTGACAGTAGAAACTGTGCATTATTCATGACTCAGTCCACAGTAGGTGCTCAATAAATGTTCAATAAATAAGTTATCCAATAAGTAAAGTAATCTCTTTAAAAAGCACTCTCACAGCTCTGTCTCTAGCTCTTTTGGGGTCTCTAGACAATGTGAGCCCTGTCTGAGCCTTAGTGTCCCTAGATATAAAATGGCAAGGCTGAACCAGCTGGCCTCTGAGGGCATGACCTCTCTCTCCCCACAAGCCATGACAAAACAGACCCAATGATGCTATCAGGTTACTCTAAAGCTAGTTCAGCGAAAGAGGAAATTGAGACACAGAAAAGTTAAGCCATCTCCAAGGTCACACAGCACCTAATATGTGTGGGCCACATCTTTACCCACGATTGAGTTTCCTTTAAGGTCGCATACTTCCGCAGACGCGGCAAACACTTCTCGGGCACCCATGCCATGCCCAGGTCCCCTCATCAGGACAGAGCCTCTCAGGCAGAGGGAACAGCCGTGCCAAAGCTCTGAGCTGGGGGCACAGCTGGCATGCCAGGGGATGGCAAGGAGGCCAGAATGGTGGGAGCTGAGCGACAGGGAAAGAATGGCAGGAAAGGAGGTCAAAGAGCAGCAGGGTCAGACCATAGGTTATTGGCGGCCTGGTGAGAGCTTGGGCTTTAGTTGGAGTGAAATGGGGAGCCACTGCAAGTTCTTGAGCAAAATAGTGGCATGACCCGACTTACATTCAAGGGATCCCTCTGGCTGCTGTGTGGGTGGGAATGAAGGGGAGGGACAATGGAAGAAGCAGGGAGACCTACTCCAGATGAAAGACAGCAGGGGCTTGGACTAGCGAAGTGGCAGTAAAGGTTGTGAGAAAGGGTTGGGTTCTGAAGATATTTTAAAGGCAGAGCCATCAGGACAAATTAGGGCTGGGGCCTGAATTGAGAGGGGCGGGGAGAGTCCAAGGTCTGGGGCCTGGGCAGAAGGAATGGTAGCAGTTGCCATCCACGGAGAGGGGCCGACTGGGAGGACCAGGTTGGGGTGGAGACCAGGAGAATGGAGGAGGTGATGGGAAAGCTGGGTCTGGAATTTAGGAGTGAGGACAGGACTGAAGATGCGAAAGTGTGTGTCATTCCTATACAGATCGTGTCTAAGGTATCAACGTAAGAAACATCCAAACCTGTAAGAATTTTTGTGAGTTTATCTGAGCCAAACTTTCCCAGGAGGCAGTGTCTCAGCAGATTGAGAAAATGCTCCAGCCAAAACCGGTTTGGCTCAGTGGATAGAGCATCGGCCTGCGGACTGAAAGGTCCCAGGTTCGATTCCGGTCAAGGGCACATACCTTGGTTGTGGGCACATCCCCAGTAGGGAGTGTGCAGGAGGCAGCTGATCGATGTTTCTAGCTCTCTATCCCTCTCCTTTCCCTTCCTCTATGTAAAAAAATAATAAAATATATTTAAAAAGCCCTAACCGGTTTGGCTCAGTGGATAGAGCGTCGGCCTGCGGAGTGAAGGGTCCCAGGTTCAATTCCGGTCAAGGGCATTACCTTGGTTGTGGGCACATCCCCAGTAGGAGGTGTGCAGGAGGCAGCTGATCGATGTTTCTCTCTCATCGATGTTTCTGGCTCTCTGTCCCTCTCCCTTCCTCTCTGTAAAAAATCAATAAAATATATTAAAAAAAAAAATATATATATATATATATATATATATATATATATATTTACATAAAATAAAATAAAATGCTCCAGAGAATGCCAGTTTTGCTCCTTATTTTCTACATTTCAATTAAATGGGGAGGCATAAGTAGGGTGACATGAAATTCATTGGTGGTAGATTGGATAAAGAGTAAAATGAATAGACACATACTTCATTTACATTGATGGGTATAGGATAGGCAACAAGGACCATTGACAGCACATAGAGGCAGTATGCATGTCAGGGGAACAAGAAAGCAATGGAGGGTTCCTTGGTCTTGCAGAGATTGAGCCGTGAGGGGTCTGGAGAAAGGGATTCCTCGGGCATTTCAAAGCTATACTACCATATACAAAAAGACTAAAGTAAAGGCTGATCCTTATCAAGGGAGATTCCTGCCCAAGACGTGACCCCTGGCTTCCGTCATGACTCACTTCCAGTTAGGGAGTTTCAATTTCAGACTGACCCCTGTGGTTAGGTAGGTCTCTGAGCGGGTAAGGTCGCCTCGAAGGCCTCCCCTGAGCTTGTCAGCTTTGGTATGCGGCACAAAGGTCACAAGGCTTGCTGGCTCCTCCTGGGGTTGGTGTGGGGACTGAAGGAGATGATGATGGAAAACACAGGTCCCTGCACACAGTGAGCGCTTAGCGAACGGTGGCCACGCAGCTGTCGATGTGGCGGCTGTCACTGGGACAGGTGGCTCTGGGGTTAAGCTGTGAAGGGGAGTGCACAAGGGGCAGTGCAGGCAGAGGCACCGAGGTGTGAACCCCGCCGCACCGCCTCCCCAGCCCCGGCCTCCATCCTCTCCTGCTGGGACACTGACCCCAGCCTCCTCTCTGCTCTCCCGTGTCTCTTCTCCCACGTCTCTTCTCCCACCCCCGTAACAACTGGCCCATACAGGAGAAAGGCATTTTGCAGAAAGCATGGTTTTGGAGCTGGGCACGCCCAGTCCTATGCAGGTGTGTCAGTTTCCCCACGTATAAAAGGCTTTCACAAAAGCATTGGAGGTGGCTGAGCTGGGGTTTGCTGCTCCCTGTGAACCTGGGACGGGGGATTAATGAAGGCCGGAGTCCAGCCCGCCTCTGCCTGGGGTATCGCAGTGGATGTCCTATCTGAGCTCCAGCAAGGCCATCCTGTGGGTGTCTTGGAGCTGCTGGTCTAGAAAGATGCACTTTTCCCAGGGTCACTTGATGGCTATAGGGGAGCAATGGGGTTGGGGAATGGAGGTGGCCTGCTGGGTTCAGCTGGTGGGATGTGTCAGAACATGGGACTGGGATGCTCAGGGAAGGGACAGACATAGCATGAACCCATCTCGACAGACCCAGGGCTTGTTCCAGCTCCAGAAGTGTCACCCAGTGACCTCGGACAAGCTCCTGCTCTTTCTCAACCTCACTCTTCTCCTCTGGAAATTGGGTGACAGAGCCATTCATCATGCAGACAGAGAACTACTCAAGAGAATGACAACTTCGGGTCTTGTGGGGCCAGATGAGGAGGAAAACAAACCAAGAAAAGGCCATAACCTGCATAAATCTTTTTCACACAGAGCTGGCACACAGTGGGTGCACGACAACACTAGCATCCCCTCTCACCCAGGCCCCAGAGCTGACATGAGGGAGCAAAGAGAAACGAGGGCCTCGAAGCCCTTGGAAATAATAAGAGTCATGAAAATAGCCAACATTTGTGCAGCATTTTCCTGTGCCCAATGCTCTGCCTTGCAATTACTCATTTCTTCTTGAATAAGTCAGTACTCTCCTTATCCCCATTATTGGGGTGAGAAAACTGAGGTGCAGGGATGTGAAGGTCTTTGTATCAGGTCACACAGCTGGGAGGCCTTCATCAGCTCTGCCTCCAGGCCTCCTGATACGTCTGGAGACCACCCTGAGCACCCAGAGAGGATGGTGACCTGAGAAGAAGGTGGGTCCTGACGTAGGACTTGTCCTGATCCTAGATGAGGAATCAGTCACTTCCCTCTTCCCACCTCTCCACCCCCCAGCAAGCCAACAGCCGACTGTTGCTTAGGAAAGGACAGGGTTAATCTAATTTGAACCTCCAGGACATGCATAGGGTGATTCATTTTATTTTTTAAAAGGAAGAAGGAGGAGGAGGAGGAGGAGGAGGAGGAGGAGGAGGAGGAGGAGGAGGAGGAGGAGAACCAAACCTGTCAGGTCTCATTTAGAAACCTGAACATTCTGAAAATATTAATGAAGAAAAGGGGCTGCATCATGGGAATGATGATAATCCAATGTGACAAGGGGATTTTTTTCTTAGGCCAGAAAGGCAGAGACTGAGAATTGCTCTTCTGGGGGTCAACCAGCTGAGGTGCAAGCTCAGGAGGCCATCTGTGGGGGAGCAGTGGGGTGAGGGTTGCGCTCCCATCCCCCACTTGGTCAATTTCCTGTGATTGTTTATCAGAAGATAAGGCCTTGCTTACTCCGCTCTCATAGTCAGAGCAAGTCGAAATCACAGACCCTAGCGCATCAGAAATTCATTTCTTGGTTTAACCTCATTTCTCAAATGGGCAAACTGAGGCCCAGGGAAAAGGAGGGAAGCACTCATTCGATCAACTGTCAGTCAATAAACACTGATTAGAACCCATGTGATGAAGCTGGTCGCCTCCTGCCAAGGTGACCAGGGATATTGAAAGGCAGCGGGCAACCTTCATGACTTCAGCTTGGATTTAAGTTCCCCCTGTGTGGTCTAGGGAAGGTTATTTAGGTTCTCTGAGCCTCGGTTTCCTCTGTTAAAAGAGGAGAATAACCTTAAATTCCATGGTTGTTGGAAAAGTCAAATCAGGGAACTGTAAGGGTCTCTATTCAGCTCTTTGTTTGCATGAACAGGCATAGATTCAAGGCAGCTTAACATCCAAAAAATCAATTGGAAGGACATGGGGATGACTCACACGTGTTTATCCAAAAACAAAAACATACTACACACAGAGCTGTGCCTGTACATTTACAGCAGCTCTATTCATAACTGCCCCAAACGACCCAAATGTCCTTCAACTGGTTAATGCCTAAATAAATGGTGGTACATCCATTCGATGGAATGCTGCTCAGCCATAAAAAGGAACAAGCTGCGGACATACAGCAACATGAATGAGTATCAACTGCATTGTGCTAAGTAAAGGAAGCCACACTCAAGGGCTTTGTACTGTAGGACAGTGGTCGGCAAACCGCGGCTCGCGAGCCACATGCGGCTCTTTGGCCCCTTGAGTGTTCTAATGCCACTTCTTCAAAATAGACTCACCCAGGCCGAAAACCGACCTCTGCGCATGGGCCACAAAGTTTCAATCGCACTGTACGTGTGCACCCGCACATGTATTTTGTGGAAGAGCCACACTCAAGGGGCCAAAGAGCTGCATGTGGCTCACAAGACGCGGTTTGCCGACCACTGCTGTAGGATATCACTTTGATGACATTCTGGAAAAGACAAAACAATAAGAACAGTAAGATCAATGGTTGCCAGAGACAGCTGGAGGGAGTGAGAGAATCACCTGCAAAAGAGCAGGAGAAAATGGGGGGGGGCGGAGTGTTGATGAAAATGTTCTGTATCACCATTTTGATGGAGCAACACGACTGGACATGTTTGTCAACTCATTGAGCTATACACCTGAAAAGGATGAATTGTATGTAAATTGAAACTCAATAAATCCAACATGAAAAAAATAAAACAATTTAACAAACCTAGCTTCAGAAGAGACAAGAAATGAAATGGTCCTAGGAATGAAGCCGTGAACCTGAACCATTACGGGCAGACCTTGGAGACATTGCAGGTTTGGCTCCAGACCACTGCAATAGAGTGAACATCACAGTAAAGTGGGCCACCCAATTCTTGGGTTTCCCGGCGCGTATAATAGTTCTGTTTACATTATACTGTAGTCAATTAAGTGTGCAATAATATTGTGTCTAAAAAAAAGTATGTATCTTAATTAAAAATACTTTATTGCTAGGAAATGCCAACCATCATCTGAGCCTTTTTGAAAAATAGCACTGATCGACTTGCTAGATGCAAGTCTACAAGCCTATTTGTAAAAAATGCAGTATCTGCCAAGCATAAGAGAAGCCCAGTAAGATGAAGTATGCCTCTCTTTAGAACTGTGTCAGAGCTGTAAGATCTAAAGTCCCAGGAGAGAACCAGATTGGCTGAGTTTGGGTCCCAGGCTCGCCTCTAACTAGAGTTGTGCAGGGCCGCTTGATTGACAACCCCACCAAGCCTGTAGAAAAGGGTCCTTACACAGAAGCAAACATGTAAATTGTACAGAGAACCCCATCAATTGCAGAGGCCTGTAGGCCTTGGGGTTTATTTATTGTCCTGGACACTGATGCCTGCCCTTCCAAGAATAAGACCAAACTCCCCATCTCTGAGACATTGGGACATGGGGACTGCAGGTCCCCCTTGGATGTGCAAGTTGGGTTTCAGATGAACTGGGTCAAGCTAAGTGTGGCTTCAGTCCTACCAGCATTCAGTGCAGGCAGGTAGTCACTCAAGTGGCTCATCAAACAGGCAGGAGACACAAGTGGTCAGTCATCTAAACAAGTGTTCAGCCTAGAGCGTCATTTATTTCCATGAAAGAAAGCGTGTTCGACTCTTATTGACTGAAATGGGTGTGTCAGGCAGACACAACCGGTGACTCAGCCTAAGGTGGGGAGAGGCTGCACAATCCGTGGTTCATTCCCTGTCTCCCTCTGGCTGCCCCAAATGGCCATGGGAGCTTGGCCAGAAACTAGCCCCAAGGCTTAGCTACCCTTCATGACATCCTAGCAGAATGGCTTACAAGCATGGACTTCGGAGCACTCACTCGGCCTCTTCCAAACGGTGTGACCTTGGGAAGTCATGTCACCTCTCTGGCTCTCCTTTCAACAAAGTAAAAGATTTTTCAAGCACTTTATTTGATTTTAAGTGTGTGTGTGTGTGTGTGTGTGTGTGTGTGTGTGTGTGTGTAGGGGTGCTCCAAAAGCATAGTTAGACATAAATAGGGTTGCTACGTAAACCAAAACTCGGTGTACTGTCTTCGAAATTCTGAACTTCAGATGTGGGAACTCTCACCGGCATAGGGGGATGATGAATTTCCTCACTATTCCTCTTTATGTGCTGTACTTGTGGGTTTGGTTTCGTAAGATTGTGCCAATATTGACAAAGTTTTTTAAATGGGCTGGTGGTGGAATTTTTTGGGGGGACATATTAATTTTCTTTTTTATCTCTGTCTATATTTTTTCTACCTACTAGTACTTTGCCAGAATTTCTTTATTTTGGAGTCTTTCCATTTTTATGAAAGCTCGATTCTAAATGTAAAACAGTTATTCTTTTCTTTTGAAAGCTAACCTTTAACTACCAAAGTGGTACATAAAAATAGTCCCCCACTTACTAGTACAACGTTTCTCACCTCCCAGGGGATCTGAAACCAGCTTTAATCACCACCACTTGCTCCCAGGCAGGGTGCCCATACCCCTCCCACCCCTGTCAGCAATTTGGAGTGTTTCTCCAAACTTCCTTCTATATATTTACATTTACACATCTAGTATGTACTTGTGTTTTTGTTCTCATGGAAAATAGACAGTCTTGTGGAATCATTCCCCGCATAATGTTCCCCCATTCGCTTTTTCCCCCTCCTAAGAATTATGACTTGCAATTGTTTCCCTGTCCATACACAGAGGACTACCACTTCTGCTCTTTAACTGCTGTGTAATATTCCAAGGCTTAATTTATTATCCTTCCCTCTTTGCTGGGCATTTAGGTTGCAGCCAATGTTTGCCATAACATATAAAGCTGTAGAGACTCCCCCGTACACATCCCTGGGGCACACGCGCAAGTGTTTCCTTTGGGTTTTTAATTAGAGAATGGGACAATATTTGCAAAGGCTTCTAGAGTTTTATTATTGGCTTTTTTTTTTCCAACCACCATAAAAAACACACCCATGTTATTAAGATGTAACTCATATCTCATAAAATGCATTTGTTTACATTGTGCAATTCAATGGTTTTTAGTATATTCACAGATTTGTGCAACCATTCCCACAATCTAATTTTAGAACATTTTCTTCACCGCCCCCCTCAAAAGAAACCCTGTTCCCATGAGCACTCACTCCTCATGTCCCATCCCTGTAGTTCCTTACATCCATTCATCTGCTTGCTGTCTGTGGATTTGCCTATTCTGGGCATCCTATCTAATAAAGAGATAATATGCTAATTGACCATCACGGTCTCACAAAGATGATGGTGCCCACAGCCAATAAGAAGGGAATATGCTAATTGACTGTCACACCCTCAAAGATGGCGGCGCCCACAGCCACAAGATGGCAGCGCCCAGTCCCCTTAGCCCTGCTGGGGCGGCAGGCACGCAGCACAGCTGGGCCCACCCCTAGGCGGGTTTGGCCGCTCCGCACCCGCCCCCAGTGGGTCTGGCTGCTCCACACGCCTGCCTCCGGAGTCCCCCAGACCTCTCAGCCCCCCAGCCACCCAGGGCTGGCCCGAGGCGCAGGCAAGACTCGGATGGTGGCTGCCCAGCCTCCCAGGGCCGCCCGAGGCTCAGGTAACCAGGGCAGGCTGAGGCTTGCACTGCTGGCAGTGGCAGCAGCAGAGGTGTGATGGGGTCATCGCCATCCCCTGATTGCCAGGTCGCCTCCCACCCCTGAGGGCTCCCGAACTGTGATAGGGGGCAGGCCAGGCTGAGGGATCCCCCCTCTAGTGCATGAATTTTCATGCACCGGGCCTCTAGTTCTGTATAAATGGAATCACGTAATATGTGGTCTTCTGTGACTGGCTGCTTTCACTGAGCATAATAGTTTTGAAGTTTCCACATGTTGTAGCATGGATCAGTACTTTCATTATTATTGTTGTTGTTGTTAAATAATCAACCATTCTTTTTGAGTGCCAACTCTCTACCAGGCATGGTGTTAATCCTCACAGAAAACCTACGAAGTAGGCACTACTTTGTCCCCATCATACAGACAAGGAAACTGGGATTAGAGAGTGCTGTGACTTATCCATGGTCGCACAGGAAAGGGAATGGCAGAGCTGAACTTGAACCCAGGTCTGTTGACCCCCAAGCCTGTGTCCTTGTAGCTGAGCCATGCTGCTGCTAGAAGCAGGAAGGAAGTGAAAAGTGTCTCCTAGGCCCGATGTGCTCATCACAAAGTCTCCATTCATAGAATGCCTCTAGGTCACTGCCATGACTGCTGCTGGTTGCCCTGTGAGGCTGGGCACACTGGGCAGGACAGTTTGTCCAGCTCCCAGTGGCCCCAGATGTTACCAGCATCAGAGGTCCTGGTTCTTCTTGTGCATCTTTTCCAACATCTCCCTCCCTGGGTACCTCCCACGTCCGGTATTTCTTCTCCCCAATCCTAATGTCTTAACGTCTCATCTTTGGGGACTGCTAGATCAGGTTAGGATGTTACATTTTGATTAAAATTGTAGGCCAAGTAAGTGATAATTGGTTGTGAGTAAGGGTCTGAAGCGGGTTTTCCTATGAGTAAAGCACATTTTACTGCCTGTAATGGGCAGGACTCCACTCTCCAAAAATCCTAACACTCCCCATTCCCTGGGGTGTCTGGACAGTTAAGAAATGGAAGCACTTAATGGTGACAACAATACTAGACTTAACTTACTCTCTTTCGAAGGGGTTTTCACTTCTTAAAATCTCCTTCTCTGAGCCTGGTGGGCTCAGAGTTTTGAGTTCTTTTCTTTGGAGACTGGTATTTGAGGTCACACAGCCAATGAGAAGGGGCCCTGGGGTGGAGCCTGGAGCTTTCGAACTCCATGTCAGTCCTTGTCATGCCAATTCAGCATTGATGACACCAGGCGAGCCTCATGTTCCATCCCACTCCCATTACAATGCAATTCCCATGGGCAAATGGAGTAAAAGCAGCTTTCTAAACATTCAAAATCGAGGGTCAAGGTGCAGGGCCAGTTCTGGCTTCTCTGCAGTGTCTGGAGCACCTGCCCCTGCCCTAACTTGCTGTGGGACCAGGGAAGATTGTTTACCTGAGGCCTCTGAGGCTCAGCAGAGGGCCTTCTACCCCGGGGTTGTAACAGATGTGACTGGAGAGTAAGTTGAGCTCAGACCGCTCATCTCTGATGGAGGCACCAAGGCTTCTTAGAGGCCCCAGCACCACACTCTGGCTCCTGGTTCTGCCATGGACAGCTGGCACCACAGATTTCGCCAACCAAGGCTCTGAGCTGGGCTAACCTCCAGAGCTTGGCCCAGGGCTGGACAAGTCTCTCTCTCTCTCTCTCTCTCTCTCTCTCTCTCTCTCTCTCTCTCTCTCTCTCTCTGCCACAGGTCACTTATTTATTCAACAAACATTTGTTGAGCAGCCACTAAAGCCAGGGGAGTGGAGGGAGACAGAGGCGCACACACACTGGGCCTCAGACAAGGCAGACTGTGACTGTCCTGTGGTGCTGGGGGCTGGGATGGGGTTCTGCTTTTATTTATCTATTTATTTTTTAAATATGTTTTTGTTGATTTTCAGAGAGAGGAAGGGAGAGGGAGAGATAGAAACATCAATGATGAGAGAGAATCATCTATGGTTGCCTCCTATACGCCCCCTACTGGGGATCGATCCTGAAACCTGGGCATGTGCTCTGACTGGGAATCCAATCATGACTTCCTGGTCCATGCATGGGTTGATGCTCAACCACTGAGCCACAGTGGCTGGGTTGATTCTGCTTTTACAGAAATAGAAACTGAAGCCTCAATGGGCTCATAGCCCACAGAGCTTAACTGGCATAGTTGGGCCTGAGACCCTACACAGGGGACAGGGCAGCGGGAGAAGGATGCAGTATGACAGTGGAGCTGAGGACACCATGAGCAAGTCAGTTTTTCCATTTTAAAAATGGACACATTGGGAGGGCCACACGGATCAAGGGTACTGTTCTCTGCTCCCCACAACCGGGGGCACATGGATCCTGCCTCCACAGGCCATCAGCCATGCTCCCTTTCAAAGGGCATGAAAGGTCACACCTACCTCTTGACCTTTTCTCCAAGTCTCCTGTTCTCACCCCTACCTCAGCCCATCCCACCTCAGGGAGTCTGGTCCTTCCCTCCCTGGACTGGCTCACGCCAGACGCTGCTCATCTGCCATTAGTCAGCAGTTGGTAGAAAATCAGAGGCTTCCAATGCCTATCACAGTCCCACCTACACTGTCCCGTCTCCCTCTACCCTCAGCTCAGCCATCCAGGGCCATCTCTTGCCTAGGGACCCCTCGTCCTTGGGGAATGGCTCAGCTGAGCCAGGGCCTGGGAGCCCAGCTGTGCTGTGTAACCTCAGGCAGTTTCCCCAACCTATCTGAATCTTAATCTTTTTCTTTTTCTTCCTTTCCTTCCTTCTAGTTTCCCTTCAGTTCCCTCTGACTCATCTTTCTCTCTCATGCCAAAAACATGTATTGAATGTCCACTGCCCACCAGACACCATGGATCAGAAGCAGGGCGGGCGTGGCAGGATATAGGGCTGATCCCTGAACCATGGAAGAGTCAGTGCCGGCGTTTGAACCAAGGCCAGACTCTATGCCCCACTTCCTGACTATGTGAACTGGGGCAAGTCACTTCACCTCTCTGAGCCCCAGTTTCCTCATTTAACAAATGACAAAAATCATATTGTGAGATTTAAATGGGACATCTAGCTGGTAATGGGTTACTCAAAAGTTCTAAAATGTCACCTTTATCTCTACCTCAAGGCCCCAAATCCTTAAGAAAGTGAAGGGGTGACCTCTCTAATGGTGGGGTCCTTGCATCAGCGACCCTGGGTCTAAGACTTATTTGGGAGGCAGGGCATTCTTCTGAGCACCCCACAAATAGTCTACATGGTTTGCCACCTGCTTCACCTACACATAAGAACCTCACTTTTATGGATGAAGGGGACTCCTGATCTTAACATGCACATAAAATGTTTTAGGTACAATTTATTGAGCATCTACCATATGCTCAGCACTGAACAGACATTGTCTCTAACCCCCAGAAGCGGGGACTCTTATTACACCCATTTTATAGAGAAGGAAACTGAGGCTCAGACACGTCTAGTAATTTGCCCAGGGTCACACAGCCCGCTCTAACCACTGTACAGCACTTCCCTTGCACAAAATGATGAAGGCCCCTGTATGTTCTGAAGGGGAACCCTGAGCCCATGACCACCCTCCCTGGGCCTCAGTTTCCCCTCAGTAAGCTGGAGTTTTTAATCATTACTTGTGCAATTACGTAAGACAAGGCAGGGTTTCCCATGAACAGATAGAAAAACTGAGGCCCTGAGCAGGGCAAGGGCCCCCTGGCCACTGGAGCCTTTGTTGTCCCTCAGGACCACTTGGCATTTTTGCTCCAAAAATCAGGGACCCAGTTATCAAGTGTGGCACTGTAGACTAGGTCCCGGCCTCAGTCATTTTGATTGAGCCTTACTCCAGGCCTGTGAGGGATGAATTCTTGCCCCCATTTTGCAGAGCGGGAAACTGAGGTCTGGAGAGCTGAAATACCTGCCCATGGCCACACAGCTGGTCAGGGCAGAGTGGGTACTGGCTTCTTGACTGATGTCCACTCATCTTGCTCCTTCCTCTGAGCTCTCGCCAGCTTCAGGGGACAGTTTCTCTAACAGTATCTATAAAACCGGGCAGTTACGAGCGAGGTTCACTCATTTTACAGGTCAGCAGGACTCAACGCTGTGTCATGAGTCTGTTCACTAAGACCCAGGCAGGGCCCACTTGACCTAGGGACAAACATCCACGAAAACAACACAGGCTTGTTCCCTGCACTTTGTGCCACGGGAATGGGAACTGGGACCAGTTCTGTAGCCGAAATCCCTCAAGAGATATGGAAGTTATTCTAGAAAAAGGGCTTGGGGAGGCCCCAGGCCGCTGCATCTCTTGCTCAGACCTCAGGGTGGGTAAGAAGCACAGGAATCTGGGGGAGTAGAGGGCCCAGCAGGAGCGATGCCGCACACCCCTGCCCTGGATGCTAGTGGGAAGGGTCCGAAGTTGAGTTCCTGGAAAGTTTTCTTTGTTTCCTTCTGGCACACAGTAGGCCTGCAGGGATGAGACTGAATGGGAATGGAGGGAGGATGAGGAACAGGTAGGGGTGAGTGGCGTCTGGGTGAGTGGATGGCTAGATAGATAAATGGGTGGGCGATGGATGGGTGGATAGATTAGATCTATCATCTGAGGGACAGGTGAGATGGGCAGATTACCTGGGTTTTGCTCCAGGAAGAGGTGAGCCTGTCTCTGTGGGTATGTCTGCATGTGTACACGAGGCTGTGTCTGCATGTGTGTCCATCACATGCATCTTTGCATATCTGTGGATGCCCCAATCTGCTTCTGGGTCCATAGCTGATGGTATGTTGGTGTCTGTGAGCTGGGTGATCTGGACACCTGTGTATCGGTATGTGGCTCCTGGTGGGTACCTGTGTGTCTGCCAGTGTCTATGTCCTGGCATGTCTCCATGCTTTTAACCTGATTTTGTGTCCATGTCACTGTATGTCCAGGTTTGTCTGTTGTATGTGTAGGAGTGTATCTGTAACTGTGTGGGCTCCACATGTGTCCATATCTGTATGTGTGTATTTTTCTGTCCAGGTGTCTGTTACCCAAGTTCTGACACCGTGGGTCCAGGTGTGTCTGTGTCCTGATTTAACTGTGTGTCCTTGCTGTCCCAGCCCTGCACTCTGTCTGCTCCCCCAGGGGGAGCCCTTGCCTGGCCACCATTCCCTCCTCCCTCTAGGGCTCCTGCCCTGGCCAGCCAGCCCAGAGCGTGGGCCCAGACTGGGCAATAGCAGCCTCAGCAGGTCCCCGCCTTCCCTCTCAGCCCCGCCCCCGGCCCGCCCCTGAGCGGGCTATAAGTTCCCTGCGCTCAGCCTCCTCCACAGCGGCTGCCAGTGGTCCACCCCGGAGGGAACTGCCACAGTCCCAGGAGACACTGCCACCGCTGACCATGGCGGAGGGTGAGTATTAGGTTAAGGGCTGCCGCTCCTCAGGAGCCCTGTGCCTGGCTGTCCCTCCCTGGTCGTGGTGCTAAGCCAGTGCAGCCGGGGTCAGGACAGGTTGGGGCTCAAATCTTGGAGAGCAACATGTGGTCTGGGCTGGGTGAGGGCTGCCTGGCTCCCAGTCCTGGCTGGGCTCGGGGCCTCAGTTTCCCCATCCCCAGGGCATAATCATTGACCCCTGGCTGCCTGGGTCAGATGAAGCAATGGGACATGAAGGCGTGTTGTGAACTGTAAAGTACTGTGTAGTGGACATTGTTCCTGTCCTCAGTCAGTTAGTTGGGCTGGCTGCTGTGTGTCAAGTGGCATAAAGCTGTGCAGGGGCTGTTGGCCTGGCCTCAGAACACTTATCTTTGGGTAGTCCCTGCCAGCTGTGAGGAGGCGTGCCTGCTGACCCAGGCGGTGTGCAAGCCAACCCTGGCCGGCTCCTTGGCCCCAAGGGGCCAGAGAGGAGGTTCCAGCATCCTGTGGGGGAGTGGGCTGACAGCAGGATGTCCTCTTAGGTCCCTCTGGCTCACAAGTTCTGCACCCCTAGTGCTCGGGCACCCCTCGGCCACTTGTTGAGTTTCAGTTTCCCCTTCTGTAAAATGTTCTTTTTTAAAAAAAAATTGATTTGAGAGAGAGAGAGAGAGGAACCTGGATTTGTTGTTCCACTTATTGATACATTCATTGGTTGATTCTTATATGTGCCCTGACCAGTAATTGAACCCGCAACCTTGGCATATTGGGATAATGCTCTAAGCTACCCAGGTGATAATGTACCCTTGGTACATCTGTGAGGGCTGAGAGGAGTGGAAAAGGGGCTCAATTAATTTCCCACCTGCCTACACACACACACACACACACACACACACACACACACACACACACACAATGCCACCATGCCACCATGCCAGGGGAGGGAATTTCTACAATGAAGGATGTCCCTGCAGTAATGCTGCTGGACCCAGCATCCCAGTGGGCTCTTGGGTCAGCTCTCCATTTGAAATGACCCCTGCACCACTGCACTTCCGGAAAGGAGCTGTGGGGAGAGGGAATGTGGTCAGGGCCATGGGCCATTTGGGGCAGGGATGAGTGGGAGGAACCATGAACCTGCCTGACCTGCTGTGTGATCTCAGGTCCTTCTCTGGGACCCAGCTCCCAGTGTGTGGGATGGAAAACCAACTCAGGACTGGCTGTGACATGTCGCCAAGGTGGCCACTTGTCCCCAGTGCAGCTTCTTATCCCCAACCCCAAGAGTGGGGCTCAGTGACCTTGGAGATGACAGTTATGATGAGCCTCCTACCCCAGTGCCCGAGGGGCCACTTCCTACAGGAGTCCCCCAGGCTGGAAGGCCTCGGGTCCTTCCTCCATGCAGAAATCCTGTGATTTCAGACCCTAGGGTTTCTGCGCCTTTAAGCTGGGCATGACTTTTGGAAATCCTTCTCCAGACAATAGCCTCAGAGCGGAGACTGGCCATCTCTTGGTCTCCCAGGGGGACAGCAGTGCTCTCTCTCTCGCTAAGCAGGCCTGCGGAAGTTCTGCTCCTTGTGGAGGTCTCTCCCGCAGTGATTGCAGGGGCACGGCTTCCCGGCGTCCCCTCCCTGGCTGGAGAATAACACAGGGCACAGTGGAAGAAGGGATGGGAGGAGAGGCGGGAAGACGGAGAACAAGCCCTGAGATGTGAGTGAGATGGCTACTAGTGCAGGCTCCAGAATCTACTGCCCTGGATTCAAACCCCAACGCTGCCCTTTGCCGTGGGACCTGGGGCCACGTAATATCCATCTCTGCCGTCGCTGGGCACTTCGCACCTCACTTTTGGGATATCCCATGGCAGGAGGCAGGAGACCTGAGTTGCTGTCCCAGTAGAAGGACTGACTTGCAGGGTGACTTTGGGCAAATCCCCACCCTTGGGCATCAGTTGGCCACATACTTCCCAAGGGCCCCACAACTCTGAGAGTCTGCCTTGCCCTCTTCCCCCACCCTATGGGCTTCCCAATCTTGACCTTGAGCTTGCCAAGGTTTATGAAGTTTGTGCTTCCCTCAGACCCCCACCCATCCCAGCACCCCTACCCCTGCCCTGGTTGTCAGCTCCCTCTGAAATATAAATAGACTTTTCACATATCAAGCTCCTGCCCTGAGCTAAGCCCTGGGGAAAGGGTGTCCCAACATCCCCAACATCCTCTGCTAGAACTCACTGCAGCCCTTTGAGGCTTCAGCGAAGGAGGCACAGAGAGGGAGAGACACCTGTCCAGGGTCACACAGCTGCACAACAGAACTGAAACCTAGATCCAGAAGACTCCAAAATCCCCGTCATTTTAAAAACCTTGTATTATGGAGAATATTGAACAAACATAAAAGTATAGAGCGCCCTGCTGGTGTGGCTTAGTGGTTGAACGTCGACCTATGAACCAGAAGATCACAATTCGAGTCCAGGTCAGGGCACATGCCCAGGATGCGGACTCGATTCCCAGTGGGGGGCATGGAGGAGGCAGCTGATGGACCGATGATTCTCTCTCATCATTGACGTTTCTATCTCTCTCTCCTTCTCCCTTCCTCTTTCTGAAATAAATAAAAACGTCTTTTTAAAGTGGCGAGAATGTCATAATAAATGTGCATATTCTCATTAGTCTCAACCACCATTAGCCTATAATTGCTCCTGCCTCCTGCACCCTCAGCTGACCCCTCCCCATTATTTGAAAGCATTGTTTCATTTGTAAATATTTCAAAATATGTCTCTAAAAGATAAGGCCTCTTTTTTAGATATAAACAAATGCACAAAAATTCCTTAACATCACCATTGTTCCATTAGTAGTCACATTTCCAGTTGTCTCATACATGTAATGTTTTAAGTAGTAGTTGTTGTTTTTTTAATCTGGTAGCACAACAGTTAGAATGTCTCTTAAATTCCTCATAATCTATAGGTTCTCCCTTTAACTCACCCCCATTTTTATTTGTTAAAGAAACCAAGTACCTTGCCTTTTGTTTCCCTCAGTGTGAATTTTGTTGTGTCCTGTTCTTTGTTTAAAATGTTCCTCAGTCCTCTGTATTTCCTAAATTGAAAATTTAAACTAAAAGGCAAGCCTGTGTAATTAACCTATCCCAGATACTGCCCTTGATAACAAAAATACAACACACACACACAAAAAAAGCCCCACAATAATGATAGAATAGCTAGAGTTTACTAATCATTTATTGTGCACCAGGCACTGTACTAAGCGAAGGAGCGTGGTAGGGGGTTGTAGCTGGCTGAGGGTGGCAGGAGGCCAGGGTGATGCCCCTCATTGCCCCTCATTGTCTCCGTAGATCTGGTTGTGGAGAAATGGGACCTGGAGCTGGAGGCCAATGGCCGTGACCACCACACGGCAGACCTGTGCCGGGAGAGGCTGGTGGTGCGGAGGGGCCAGCCCTTCCGGCTAACGCTGCATTTTCAGGGCAGGAGCTATGAGGCCAGTGTGGACCGCCTCACCTTCAGTGTCTCCACTGGTAAGTACCGTCACACCCCTACAGCCTGAACTTGTCCTGCTCTGTGCTTTGATTGTCCCCTGACAGACAGTGGAGCAGGTGACTCCATTGCTCTTTGCCCCCCTGAAAATTCCCAGCAGTCACTAGCCCATTTCCCAGATGAGGGAACGGAGGTGCAGGAAGTTGAGAGATGTCACCCAAGGACACGCAGCTTTGTAAACAGTCTGTGCTTCTGGACACCTTGGTTCCTAAAAACCTGTTATCATCAGGGTTGGGGTCAAGATCTTTCGTGCTCATCCCCACATCAAAACAACTTTCCAGCTCTTATCAGTAGCTGCTTCCCAAATTCCACGCAACTGGCCAGGCCTCTGGGATCAAGGCCCAAATGAGGTCTGGGTGCTGGAAAGAACCCAGCTGGCTCCAGCCCTAGGGAGGCTGCCTCAGGCTCAGGGCTGCACGGACAGACCTGGGTTCTGGTGCAGATTGGGCTGCCTACCTGCTGTGTGTCCTGGGGTAAGTTGCTTAGCCTCTCTGAGCCTGATTTGTCGTGTGAAAAGCAGGCACGGTGAAGGGTTGTTAAGTGAGAAGGGCCTTACTTGGGGTAGTGCCCTGTTGACGTCAGTGGCTGTTGCTGATTTTGCTCCAGTGGTGGGTAAAGGGACATCGAGACCCAGCCACCCCATCCCCAGATGCCCAGTGCCCATTCCTGGGAAAGTGGCTTTGAATGCTGAATCCATTGCTTTGGTTTCCAGTGGGAACCACTCCTTTGAGGTCATCAAGGGGCCACCTGGCTGGGACTCTGGCCCAAGGGTGGGAAAGGCCAGCTCTTTCTGAGGTCTCCGAGGGCAGGCAGAGCAGGGAGCAGGAACTGACTGCACCCACCTGGCTGAGGCCTGTGTTTATTTACCTGGGAGGCCGTTTGATAAGGCTTATCACAGCACCTGCAGACTGGCCACGGATATCCCCTTCATCCCTTTCCTCCCTCCCCTTCCGCTTTGGGCAGGGGCACACCCACTACCCAAAGTCACCCCCACACACCCAGCACCTATGGGGCCCTTTCTAACAAAGCGGCCTCCGGCTAGTCTCTGATCTTTCTAGCCTCGGTTCCCTTTCTGTAAAGTGGCAGGTTGGAGTACATGACAGTGGTGCTCTGAGAAGAGTCAAGCGTAGGATGATGAAAATCACATCAATGGAGCACCTACTGTTTGCATGCCGTTCTAAATCCCCCCATCCCAGAAGCATCAGGAGCCCCCATTTTACAGATGGGAACATTGAGGCCCAGAAAAGTCACGTTACTTGCTTGGGTCACACGGTGTCTAGGAGAAAAGGAAATTCAAACCTGACCCTAGAGTTGAAGTTTTTTGTCACGGTGACCCCACAGCAGGCCCCTTCAGGTGCCTGCCAGGCCTCAGTGTATTCCCCTGTGAAATGGGATGTAGACAACCACCAGCCTGGCAGCCTGTGATCCCCCCCTTTCTTTTTCCTTCTTTCTTTTTCAAGGTGTCCCCTTTCTTTCTCCTCATTCTCTAAGTGTTGGGTAGTTAGGGTTCCAAGTTCAGGGTTGTGGAGGCAACCAGCCTTCCCACCCCAACAACTAATCTCTGTTCTCCAGTCTTCACCAAATTATCTCAAACCGTAGCCAACCTGCCCTGGCCACTTCTACAACCACGGACGGAGGTCACAGTATCTCTGGCTGCACACAGCTTCCCCTGTCTGAGCAGTTGAGACCCTCCCCGGGGCCGGGAAGCCTGAGGACAATAGAAGGAAGCCAGGCCTCCCACCTCAAGGCCTGGCTGGTGTCAGCGCCCAGCCCCGGGCCTGGCCTGGGCACCCTAGAATGTTGCAACATTCTCGCGAGGAATCATCCTATCCTACCTCTTTAGGGAAACTGAAGCCCAGAGAGGGCAGATCGCTGGCCAAGTCACGCATGGAATGAAGCGTGTGGCCTGACCCCACACATCCCCGAGGGCTGCGTGTTCCACCCAGACTTGGGTGGAACAGACCTGACAGGCTCTGTTATGGGGTACAGACCACAGGAGACAAACACCTCCTTTGTCACCGGATTAAAGCTACGCTCCCTCCAAGGGAGGGCCAGGGCATGAGGGTGAGTGGGGGTGGGAGTGAGACCAGCCCGAAGGAGTGAAAAGAACTCTTATGAGGCTAATAGAAGGCTTTGCTCTGGAAGGTTCCCCTCAGCCACCACCCTGGCCTCCTGCCACCCTGGTCTGGGATAGGGCCCAGGACCCTCAGGTCCCCAGAGTCATTTAGGCCCCACAAGAGTGCAGTGTGGAACCGCAGCCCAGGAACTTTCAAAGCCAGCTTACGTGAGCCCCGGTGAGGCCCGGGGGACAGCCTGTCTTCATGCCCCCTCCAGGCCCCTTGGAAGAAAGGGCCGTGTGTGTGTGGGGTCGGGGGGGAGGGGCACGCCTAGGTGCTCCGTTGTCCTGGGACAGAGAGAAAGGGAAGTATGTTTCCTGACCTTTCCTTGGGGCTGGTTGTCAATAGTGGCTGTGGCTATGGGACCTGGCCCAGGTTGTAACCGTGGTGACCAGATCATTGATCTTCCAAACAGGGACAATTCTGATAGTGAAAGGGAGGCTATTAATAATTATACTAGGAGTACAGGCATAGATTGGGACTGTCCCGGCAAACTGGAACATAGGGCCACCCCAACTTGACCCCTCTTGCCTCAGTTTTCATTTTACTCCAGTCTTCAAAATGTTGTATGGCCTGAGAATGCTGATTTTTAATGGTCCCCCTTTTAAAAATATTTTTTTAATTGATTTCAGGGAGGAAGGAAGAGAGAAATAGAAACATCAATGATGAGAGAGAATCATTGATGGGCTGCCTCCTGCACGCCCCTCACTAGGGATCGAGCCAGCAACCTGGACATGTGCCCTGACCAGGAATCGAACTGTGACCTCCTGGTTCATAGGTCGACGGTCAACCAATGAGCCATGCCAGCCGGGCTTTAATAGTCCCTTTTGATGATACTGAAGATAGCTCACATTTCTGTGTAATTACTGCTTCCTAGTCACTGTTTTAAGTGTCTTCTATGAACTCTCACTGAATCCTCTAAAGAGTGCTAGGAGGTGATGGCGACAATACACAATACCTTTTATTCACTGTGCACTTACTATGTGCCAGGCACCTTTTGAGGCACTTCACATGCCTCATCTTCTTTAAGCTTCAGACTGACTTTGTGAAGAGGTAGTGCAATTGGCTCCATTTTACAGATGAAGAAACCACGTCACAGAGAAGCTAAATAGCTGTCCAAGGTTACAGAGCCAGTTTCAGATCTGGAATCAGACCCTCCCAGGCATGTGGTCTAAACCTATTTTCTTCTTTGATGAGAAAAGTGCAGATCAGAGAAGCCTGGTGACTTAGCTCAGGTCACACAGCTCTCAGGGCCTGAGTGGGGGAACCAGAACAAGATAGGTTCTTGGGCCCCAGTACTACTGGCCTCCTCCCTCAAATGCCTACTGTGGGAGACTGGGAGCGTTTAAAGGCTCACAGCTGACTCCTGGCACCCAGACAGGGTCCCTGGGCCAGTGTCAGGCCTGTTAGTTCATGATTATATTTGGGCCTGGGTGTGGATGGTGGCTGGGTGTTGGGAGGGAGCCCCTCAGTGAGTAGGCCCCATATTGTCAGCAGCAGTGGGCTGGGCTGCAGAGAGGGAGGTGGGAGATTAAAAATAAACCTTCCTGGGCAGCTGCCCAGTCGAGCAGAGAAGGTCCTGTTTCTCTTTTCCGCCACCCAAGTCCAGAAAGGGAGACCAGCCGCCCTTGCCCTCCCCATGACTCAGACCTGCCTGCTTGGGCCAGGCCCTCCCCTCCACCTGAAAAAGCAGCTATTTGAAGCAGCCTCTCTGCCTCCCTGAGCCTCAAGACCCCCTCAGACCTCCCAAGGGGCATCCTCTGGGCATGAGAGGTGCCGAGGGGACAGCCAGAGCCCAGAAACCTGATGCTGACCTTGCCCAGGGATACTGGAGCAAGCATACAGCGGGCACATGCATGCTTGTTTTGATTTCTGACCCTGGGATAGCCTCAGTTTCCCCCCTCAAGGGGCCCTGGGGGAAGCAGGGAGTGCCCAGGCATTTCATAAAGTGCAAACGGCAATGGGCAGGTCAGAGATGGCTGTGAGCACTCCTCGGAGCTGTCCTGGAGATCCAGAGGCCAAAGGCTGGAGGGGCCACCAGGGACCCCCGTCCCATCCTATTTGGAGCCTGGGTTTCTTTTCCTGAAAGGGAAGAAGGACGTTAGCGGGTAAAGGAACTAGGCAGGAAAGGCGGGCCCCGGGAGCATCTACCCAATTCCTGTCCCTGCTGCAGGCGGGCAAACAGAGAGGGGGATGGGCTTGTCCAAAGTCATGCCAGCCCAGAGCAGCATGACGGACCCTGCCCCAGGCTGCACTGACCCCTCTCCCAGGAGGAATCTGTCTACAGCTTGTCGTGCATTCCTACAAAATCTCCCTCCAAGGTTGGGGTTTGATCCCCACTTTACAGAAGGGAAAGCCAAGGTTCGGGGACATGAAATCTCTTGCCAAAGTTCTCTCAATGGTTAGTGGCAGAACTGGGCCTTGAATCCAGCCCAAGGACCCCTGGCATGTGCCCGGCCTCTGCCCACCTCTAGCTCATGGCCCCTGCTTTCTCCTTCCACAGGCCCAGCCCCCAGCCAGGAGGCCGGGACCAAGGCCCGCTTTCCGCTGTCCGATGCCATGGAGGAGGGTACCTGGACGGCCTCCGTGATAGACCAGCAGGACAGTGAGCTCTCGCTGCAGCTCATTGCCCCAGCTCACGCCCCCATCGGCCTATACCGCCTCAGCATGGAGGCCTCCACCGGCTACCAGGGCTCCAGCTTCAGGCTGGGCCACTTCACCTTGCTCTTCAACACCTGGTGCCCAGGTGAGGCGCACTCCACCCATGGGTAGGGGGGAGGTGGGCAGGGCCAGACCCACCCATGGGGGCTACTGAGGGTGGGAGATGGGGCAGAAGAGACATCAAGGTGGACTGAGTGAGGCCCACCCTGTGCAGCTCCGTGCTCAGCTCCCCCAGACCCTGCGATGTGAGGACTCCTCTTATTCCCATGTCCAGAGGAGCAGACAGGCTCACAGAAGCACAACGACTGGCCCAAGCCTCACAGCCACCAAGCGATCTTATCCCGTGTCTTGTCCATATGTCCCCATGCACTGTGAGCTGGGCGTGGAGGTGGCCCGGGGTCGGAAGCTCCACTCAGGAATGGGGTGCCCAGTGGGTGCCCATGGCTCCCACCTGGTACTGTTTCATGAGGCTCTGTTTTAAACCTCACCAGACCGGCAAGTGAGGGGAAACCGAGGGAGGTGGCGGGCTGGGGTAGCCAGGAGAGGGGGGCAGGAGCAGTTTTATCTAAGTGTCTCCACGTACACCCTCTCAATCAGCGCGGGGGGAGGGGAGGAGATGTCAGCGGCCTCATGTCACAGGCAGGAAACTGAGGCTCAGAGAAGGGAGGTGGCTTTGGGCAGCTCCTTCAGTGAGTAAGTGGACCAGGCTGGACGAAACTGGGGAGTCAGAGGGGACGCTCGGGAGGACCGAGGCCAACTTGAGCAGATGGGAGGAGGCAGGGGCTGCCACACACCTCTTGGGCCTCAGCTTTCCCATCCTACTAACAAGGCAGTCAGCTGGGTTTCCTTCCTGCTCCTACAGCAAGACAGAGAGAGAGGCCTTGTGGGTGGGCCTCAGCCGAGGAACGGGTGGGTGTCTCCCCTCAAAGCCACGGCCCAGGGCAGAAATTCTGGTCTCTCCAGCGTCAGATAACCAGCTTCTTACAGGCCATTGCTTTATTTTTTTTTCCTTCTCCATTTGGGGGCATTTGATAACATATTTGAGCAGAAAGATGTTTTATTTTCCCTTTTACATACTTTGGCTTTTATTTCTCATTATAACAGTAAGACAGGGACCGTCCTCTTTCTAAAACCTCAAGCACTGCAGAGACAGCCACCCCTTGTCACCCCTCCTTGGGGAACACCATCATAGCCACCTTGGGGGCTCATCTCCTGAGATTTGGGCGCACGTGCCTTCAGATATCACTGCATTGAGCTCCTCTGTCTCCTTAAACCTAAAAGGATCCCACAAATACATCAACCTACTGGGTTGTTTTTCTTCTACAATATGTCTTGAGGATCTTTCCACATTCACCTGCACACATAGACTCATTTTTTTATGTGTTTTTATTGATTTCAAATAGAGGAAGGGAGAAGGGAAGAGAGATAGAAACATTATTGATGAGAGACAATCATCAACCGTCTGCCTCCTGCATGGCCCCTCCTGGGGATTGAGCCCGCAACCCCGGCATGTGCCCTGACCGGGAATCAAACCGTGACCTTCTGGTTCATGGGTCGATGCTCAACCACTGAGCCACACCAGCTGGGCCATCCGCTCATTCTTTTTGAGCACCTGAGTGACCATATCCTGTCCGTGTGGCTCTTTCATTCATCTGGTCCCCTACGTCAGGGTTTCATCATGGGGAGGGTGTGGCAACGAGCACCCTTGCTTTCGTGGCCACGTGGGATGCTTTCTCAGGACACACTCGGCCTTGCTGGAGCACGCTGTGTGCTTGCTTTCGTATATGTGCTGCCGCAGCGGGCACATGCATGCCTGTTAGGTGTCTGGCAACCTGCAGAGCTTACAGCCCGTTGGCAGCCCAGCCGTGGAGCAGGAGCATGCCGGGTCCTCCTCCCGCCCTGCACTGTGCGATTTCAGAGTCCAGCGAACAGGGAGCAAGGTTCTGGGGATGTCCTCCTTCCTTTGGAACTGTCCCCTTCCTGCCCGCGGGTTGGCGTGGCGGTCAGCCAAGCCGCACGGTGCCTAAAGTGACCCACATCCCAGGGTGGGAGCCTCGAGGAAGCAGTGGGGCTGGTGACTGGAAAGCAGGAAGCTGGGCTCTGTGGGGGGTGGGCTGGACGAGGACACTGTTTTCCCTCTGGGGCAGAGGACAGGATCCACCCATGAAAGGGGACCCCCTGTCCCCGCGCTCCAGATGGACAAGATCAAGTGCCCGTTACAGTGAGGCTTCTGTCCCCAGTGCCCACCCTTACCTGAGCCGGGAACCTGAGCGGGGGACACCCAGCGTGCTGACACGCTCACGCCAATGGGAAAACATCTGTGGGCATTTCTTTCCCTTTCATTCTCTTTCCCACACTGCCAACTGATTTATAACCACATGGTTCACTTATCGTAAGGCTAATTTGTATTGCACAATTTCCGGAGCCAAAGAGCAGGATACATAAGACGCTCAGCCATTGCCACATCTGCCTTCCTCCATGCAGTACGAGTGGGGGTGCTGGTCACTGCAGAGGGGCCGGTGGAGCCCGGGGCCCGAGGGGCCCTGGCCGCTGCGTTCTAGCCCAGCTTTGCCAGGAGCACCGGCTGCGCTTTCTCAGGCAGACTTCAGAAGGCACAGGGCCTGGGGCCACCATTCCTTCAGGGGCCCACAAAAACACGTGAATTGTTTTAAACTCAGAAGAAAAGAAATATTTAGGCCAGAGACTATGTCTTAATATATAATATTACTATATCTATCATTAAAGCAATGCAGTCATGAAATATATTTTTAATATATACATTTTTTTAATGGAAGCAAAAATGCCCACAGGCATAACGTGGCTCTGGAGTTCCCCTTCCTCCGTTTCTTCACCTGTGACATGGAGATGGTAAAGGCCAGCCTGACATTTGACCTCCTGCCCTCTGGCCCCGGCTACCTCCGCCCCCTTGTCTGTCCTCACTAGTCACAGGGAACTAAGTGCCCTGCGTTTTTCAGCAGCTGCAACTTGGCTGTCTCTGCTTCCCAGCTTAGCATGTCGTCACCTGCTCCAGGTGGCTGTGGCTAACCCCCGAGCTGGACGGGACCCCACCTCCCCGGAGCCGCACACACACTTCCTTGGCTTTCTCTCCACCCTGAACAATGCTCCTTCCTCACGCTGGCTCGGGCTTTAGCTCACGAAGCACCTTTCAGATCTGCCGCCCATTGTACTCACAGGGAACACAGAGAGGTGGGCAGAGAAGGAGACGTGACCTGCTCAGGGCCACACAGCAAGAGAGGACCAGAGCGAGGGGGCTCCCAACTCCTGCCCAGGCTCCTCGGCCTTTTGTTTTAGCATCAGTTTTCCCATTCTTAAATATTCTTGAGGCTCAGTTTTTCCCCTGGTAAAAGGGGGCTTTCATGGATCCCTTCTACATAGGGCTCTTGGGGAGGATAAGCAAGCTATTATATACCACATGCTTATCACAAATCCAGGCACTTGACAAATGTTGGATGAAAGGCAGCCGGCCGTTGCTGTCACTAACTGATAATACAATCTCTACCATTGACATGGGATTATGTGTTAATGATTAGTTTTTCAGATTAAATCATAGAAAGGCTTCTGAGACGCCGACCTGGCCCTGGGGAGTTGGCACCCCGGATGCCAGGTCTGCGGGAACCCTGAGCCTCACCAGACCCAAAGCTGAGGCCCCTTCCTTCCCACCCACAGCGGATGCTGTGTATCTGGACTCAGAGGAGCAGCGGCAGGAGTACGTCCTCGCCCAGCAGGGCTTCATCTACCAGGGTTCGGCCAAGTTCATCCAGGGTGTCCCTTGGAACTTTGGGCAGGTATGGTCTCACCCTGCCCCTCCCAACCATCTCAGACCCACTGTGTGCTAGGCCCCGGGTCTGAGACAGTCAATGCAAAAGTGTGATCAGGTCTCAAGCCGCCCACCCCATGTTGTCAACATTAAAGGTCCCTGAAATGGAAGCTCAGAGACATTTCAGGCCAGGCCTGAGGTCACACAGCGAAGGGTTTTCCTACCTGCCATGGGAGCAGCAGCCCCAGATATTCAGGGTGGGAAAGAATGAGGGGAGCCTTTAGGAGTTGTGAGCAGGCAGTCATTCCAGGAGGGAGAAGGGGAACATTCAAGGCCATATATCAAAATAACAGGCAGCACTTGGTGAGTACTTACTGTATGCTCAGCATGTACTGAGAGCAGGCTTTAAACCTTTATCTCCATCAGTGGACCTCAAGCTTAAATATACATCAGAATCACTGGGAAAGTGTGTCAAATACACATCACTGGGCCCATCCCTACTTTCTCATTCAGTAGATGTGGGTGTGGGCTGGGATTCTGCATGTTTAACAAGTTCTCAGGTGATGCTGATGCTTCTGATCTAATGTCAATACTTTGGGAACCGCTGGTCTGAATATATCAGCTAGCTACTGACGAATAACAAACAAGCCTACACCTGAGAGGTTTAACTATCTGGGTCAGCCAGGGCATGGCTGTCTAGGCTGAACTTGCCTGACCTCAGCTGGATGGTTCATCTCTGTTCATGTGGTTTCTCATTCTCCCAGGCCAGGCTGGGCTGGTTCTCCAAACCATTGCTGTTTTCCTCTACCAGTCAGCCTCCCATAAAAATCCTTGAGACATGGCTGAGAAAATGCATGAAGCAAGAACTATCTCACCCCTGGCCCCTTAACCTCCTGATGTAAAGGAAGGGAATAATTGCCCACAGGGGACAGGGCAGTTCCTGAAATAGGCACCATGTGATCTGGGCTTTGAAGGAGGTGGGTATATGTCTACTAGGCAAAGGGAACTGCATGAGCAAGAGCTTGGAGATGGGAAAATTTATGCCTTAGAAGTATCTCGTAGCCTGGGGAGCATTGTACTTATGAAGGAGCCCCAGGAGGTGAAGTGGGAGAAGTCAGCAGTGTTCAGGTTGGAAACTGGCCTTCATGTCAGGCTGATGGCAACAGGGAGCCACAAAAGGATTCAAGCCAAGGAGGGAGACCTGTGATGAGGCCTGGTCTGGGACAAGAGCATCGAGATGGGGAGCAGGGGGCAGACGGAAGAGCCTTCGAACATGACAGATCCGTGGTCCAATAGAGGTGACAAGGAGAAAGTCCTACTTTTGATAAAGATAACGTTTAAGTTGCAAGGATGAGAAGGTGTGAGCCATACAGAGAGTGGCAGGAAGAGCGCTTCAAGCACAGGAAATAGCCAGTCCGAAGGCCCTGCGGTAAGAGATGAGATCGAAGAGGGGTCCCCCAGCCACAGGTCATGCAGGGCCTACAGGCTACAGGGGAAATCTAGATTTTAATGAGTATGGTAGAAACAGAGGGGTGACGAGATTACCAGTAGATTTATATCTTCCTAATGTATATCAGTTCCAGTCAGAGCAGCATGTGTGGGTGGGGTGGGGGAGGAGGGGGCCCTCATCTGCTCTGCAGGGTGAGTCAGGTTTTTGGGGAAATAGATTTGGCTGAGCAGGGAGGGCAAAGGGACACTGGCAGGGCCTGAGGTGACTCTGAGGGTAGAGAAGCCCCAGGGACACTGGGCTCCCCACTCAGTGGTCTCTACTCCAAACCCCCAGGACCCCCCAGCCAGACCCTGGATGCAGGCACACCCCCTTTCCCTTTCTCATACACTCAGCCTTTGTCCCACCCCAGCCCCTCCTCGGCCAGGAGCAGCTGGCATCACAGTCTGTGTAAGGCAGGCTGAGAGGTCCTATAGCTGCTGGGCTTCAAGGCAGACTTTCTAGAGGAGGTGACTCCTCACCCCCCTTATCCTCCTCTTGTTTCCTCTGACACAGTTTGAAGATGAGATCCTGGACACCTGCCTGAAGCTCCTGGACGTCAACCCCAAGTTCCTGAAGAACAGTGGCCGTGACTGCTCCCGCCGCAGCAGCCCTGTCTATGTGGGCCGGGTGGTGAGCGCCATGGTGAGTGAGCAGCATGGCCCACCCTAGGGGTCCATGACAGAGCACAGTGGGGGTTCCCAGGGGATGGGTGAGTCTCAGCTAAGAGAGCTCGTATTTAGAAAGACAAAATTTACCCAAATGAGGATAATGTCATGTGATCCCTCAAAGCAATTCATTCGTTCAGCAAATATTTATCAAGTGCCGCTGTCCCAGGCACTGGAGAAACAGCTGGGTTTAAGACATGTGTGGTCTCTAACTTCAGAGAGTTTATGTTCCAGTGGGAGAGTGGGCGGAGACAGACATTAACCAAAATGTCAAGTGAATAAGTTGCATCGTCATAAATAATGATGCAGGCGCTGAAGGAACCCAGATGTGTGAGAGTGTCTGACCGCAGGGCCTAACCTCAGAGAGGGAGGGGGAGCCTCTGTAAGTGATGATCCCTGAGCTGATATACTAACTGGGAGGAGAAGAGCCTTCCAGACAGAGGGTTCTGCTTGTGCAAAGGCCCTGATTAGGTACCGACTTGGGCAGGTTTGAAGAGCAGAAGGGAGACCAGTGTGTTGGAGCAGAGTGAGCAAGGGGGAGCAGGGGGCAGGCGGGGCTGCAGAGGTAGGCAGGGGCCAGACCACGCAGAAGCCTGGATTTTTATCCTCGAGGGAAGGGATTTGGGGGAATAACACAATATGGGCAGGAGCCAGAACTGTTCTTTGTACTCAGATCACACGGTGCCATTCCCCTGCCACCCCGTGGACACATTCACATCTCCAGCATCGCCTTCATGGCCTTGACCCCTCTCCACCTCCTGCCTTCCCTTTCTCTTTCCCGCACCCTGGCTGCCAGCCCCAACCATCTCTGATGTACCACACAGCCTGTCACACCTTGGTACCTTCGCACCTGCTGTCCCCTCATCCTGAGACTCCCTTCCCTGCCTTTTACTATGTGCTGGACTTGTGCTCTACCTGGCACAGCCACCACCCTCTCCCCAGACTGATGCCCCCGATGCCCTGCTGGTTGCAGGTCAACTGCAATGACGACCAGGGTGTGTTGCTGGGACGCTGGGACAACAACTACGCGGACGGCGTCAGCCCCATGTTCTGGATCGGCAGTGTGGACATCCTGCGGCGCTGGAAGAACTACGGCTTCCAGAAGGTCAAGTACGGCCAGTGCTGGGTCTTCGCTGCTGTGGCCTGCACAGGTGAGCTGCGCACTGGGGTGTGGGAGGGCCTGGAACCTTTTCTCAGCTCGTGAGCCCTGGAAGTGGGTGCAGAGAGCCCTGGAGTGGGAATCAAGAGGCCCAAGGTCTCGTCCTATCTCTGCCACCAATGCCATCAATGTACTGTGTGGCCTGGAGCCAGTGGCTGCCCTCTCTGTTCCTTTTCCCCACAATGAGGGATGTTATTTGGGGGGCAGCATGGGCTCACGGTTGAGAATATAGACTTTGGAGCCAGGCACACCTGCGTTAAAAATCCCCACTGTTCCATTCACTTGCTCTGTGACCTCGAGCAAATGACTTCTTTCCGATCCTCAGTTTCCTCACCTGTAAAATGGGGACAACAACAGGATCTACCTCCCAGGGTGGGTCTGACACAAAACTGATCGGCACGGAACTTGGCCCAGCGTGTAGGTCTTCTTAGGTCTGACCATGAATAAGTTGATAATATTATCATCAATGTCAAGAAAGAGAGAGCACTTTCTAAAATGCAGAGGAGGAAAAGAGAAAGCAATTTAAAAACAAAAAAAGGGGGGGGGGGGGCGGGAAATTGCTAAAAAAAATTCTTGAAAATTTGAGCCCAGAGAAAGGTTGAAGATTGTTCCAGAGCTGATGATGGTGCTTTGAGAATGGGTTAGCATCAACCAGTTGGGAACATGGAGTCAAGGGTGGAATTCAAACCCCAGCTGGGCTGCTTACCATGTGTGTCCTTAAGAGTAAATCACTTAACTCAAATGGGCGTAATAATAGTGCCTTTATTCTGGGGTGTTGTAAAGATTCAGTGAGTTAGCATATGTGAACTGTTCAAATTATTTCATATGCATACCAGCAAATACGTACATAGTGCTGCTGCCATTACTACCACTATTATTCTTATTATTAATTATTATTATTATTATTAGGCTCAGGAAATCTAAGAGGCTGATCTTGGGTTCCTAGCTTTTCTGACTCTAAGACCAGTACACAGCCCCAGAAAAGGGTCCCAGCACCCCCGCACTTTCCTCCACTCTAGAAGGCTGGATGGGGACAGCCTGACCCCGGTTCCCAGCGAGGCTGCCTCTGCTTTTCCTTCCCCATCTCCACTCCTCCACGACTGTCTGCCCCGTGACCTCTGAATTCCTCTTTCTCGTGGACCCTCCCTCTCCTGCCCCCTTTCCTCTGAGGGGCCTAGAGCACCCCTGCTCAGAGAACCCCACGGGTTTCCTGGAGAAGTCCCATCCTCGGTGGTCTGCGTCCCCCCCGCGCTCCCCTGCGGATGCCTCCTTCCCCCGGGGCTGTGACCGCCTGCAGGTTTAGCTGCAGATCTTGCCCTTGACTGTCCTCTCCCCTTGGCCAAGGCTGAGTCAGGGTCCTTGCAGCCTCCTCTCAGGCATGGCGTGTAATGGAACCAGGAAAACTTAGGCAAAACAGGGGCTGTCTGGTTCCCTTGGTCCCGGCATTTCTTCAGGAAGCCAAATGGTGGGTTGGTCCGTGGGCGCTGGGGTCTAACTGCCTATTTTGATCCCAGCTCCACCTCCAGCCCCTGGGTGGACTTGGGCAAGAGAATTGGTGTCTCCAAGCCTCAGTTTCCTCACCTGTAGAATAGAGACAATGGTGACCAACCCAATTCACAGGAAGCTTGTAGGATCCTTAGCACCTTCTCCGGCTCAGGTTAGGTTTGCGCTGGGGGTTGTCAGGGGAAGCTGTGATTCCTCATCTGGGTCATGGGGCATTTTCTGGACAGACAGACATTTGCAGTGATGGGCACTGTGACACACTCTGCTGGTCCACCCTGGGCACTGGCAGACTGGACTGCCCACACCCAGCACCTCTCTGAGTCATCACAACATCCAGACAAGCAGCTATTATTAGCTCCTCTCAGAGGAGGAAATGAAGGCTCAGAGAGGGGAAGTGTCTTATCCGAGGTCACACAGCTGGTGGGTGAGTGGCACAGCTGGGCTTGGAACCACGCGTGCTTGACTTGGGGGAAGCCTTCTGGCCTCAGACTGCGATGGAGGCTTCCCAGACACCACCCCTGGGGACAGGCATGGTACCTTGCTCCTTGGGCAGTGGGGACAGGATCCTGGTGGCATGGTAGGGCAAGGCCTGGGTTTGGGCCACCAGCCTCCGCTGAGGCAGCAGCGAGTCTGACCTCTGCCCAGGCCTCAGGGCACAGGAACCAGGCAAGAGGCGAGGATTCAAAGCTGCTCCTTTCCCGCCTCCCAACGCCCACACATCTGGCCTGAACCCTGGGCCCTAGTGGATGGCAGGCAAAGTTCACCTCCCTGCCCCTCCCCTGATTTAGCAACTCAACCTCAGTCAAAACTAAAAGCGAAACAGAAGTCCTGCAGGTCACGTTGGTAGGGCTTTTTTGCTTCACTTCTTTTTTTAGCTGTTTACTTTCTTTACCCGCCCCTGAGAGCGTGTTACTTTTACAATCGACACTGAAAAGCACCTGAAAGATGGGGTAGTGAAAGCCTCATGATTCCATCTGTCAGGAGCACCCAGTACCGCCATTCGGGCAAGATTCATGCCTGGGGTTCCCTCCTCTCCATGTGCTTTGGAGTAAATGCAGGACCCTCCTCATCCATGACTGTGTCCCAACACATCTGACGACACTGCACCTGTACCCTGACCTTATTTTATAGAAGAGGGAACAAGGCCCAGAGAGGTGGAGGGACTGCCCCAGGTCCAGCAGGAAGCAGCAAAGGCCTGAATGGAAGGTTTCCTGACCTGTGTTTCCTCTTCTGCCTGTTTCACTGCTTGCCCCCCACTCTGAATCTCTATCATTCCTTCATTCCTCCCTTCCTCCCTCCTTCCTCCTCTCTCTACCTCACCCACACCTTCATCGCATTTGACAAGATAGTCTGTGCCAGGCCTATGCTGGGCTCTGGGGTTACGAAATAAGACAGATCCCTCCCTGCCTCGGAGGACTAATTAAAGACCCCCTCCCGTGCCCACCCATGGAGAATGATGATGAATCCCTAGTCTTGGTATGAATGCAAACAATGGGGCAATTTAAACCTAGCAATGTGGCTTTCCTGGAGGACAGAACAGCACATGCCAATGCCCTGTGGCTGGTGGGAGTGTGGATGCTGGAGGAGCAGTGAGGAGGCCAATGTGGCTGGAGCAAAGTGTGCAGGAGGCAGTCAGGGGCCAGACCCTGCAAGGCCAGGGGGCCACAGCCGGAGGTCTGGCCTTGACCTCAAGGGCCACAGGGAGCCATTGCAGGTTTAGCAGAGGCATGTTGATGTCAGATTTGCATTTTAGACGTTTCTTCTATTAGCTGGGGGTACAGAGTGGACATGGGGCGACTAGCAAGGTGGGCGCCATTGTCTGGGTAAGGGGATGCACACACCCTCACCACTTGGACAGTGGGTGCAGTTTTCACTGGGGTACAGATGGGCATGTCTTCAGATCCTCAGCCCGACCCCTAACCCCTCTCTCTGTCGTGTTCCCCCCCACACACAGTGCTGCGGTGCCTGGGCATCCCCACCAGAGTCGTGACCAACTACAACTCGGCCCATGACTCGAACAGCAACCTGCTCATCGAGTACTACCGCAACGAGTTTGGGGAGTACGAGGGTAACAAGAGCGAGATGATCTGGTGAGGTGGGGCCCAGGTTGGGGGTAGGGCCCTGTGGTCTCCAGGAGAGGAAATTTGGGAAGGCTTCTCAGAGGAGGTCACATTTGAATTGGGTTTCAAATCCGAACAGAGTTTGCACAAGGGGAAACGGGGTGAGGGGAGGGCTCTCCAGGCAGGGGGAACAGCATGAGCAAAGGCCAAGAGGAGAAAAGTCCGCGCAATGCGTGGATGGCCTCAGGGAGTAGCGTTGTTGGGATTCTGGAGGCCAGGATAGGGGGCCTGGGCTTCCAGAGGCAGTGGCTGTCACCCCACCCAAGGCTTCCAGCTGGGAGCGGGACAGGCTGGCGACCTCGGAGCAGGTCTGGAGGGAGAGACTGGAGGTGGGGTGTGGTCTGGGCAGCTGGGGATGAGGCCTGAACCAAGGCACAGCCTGTTTCCAGAGGCTGGAAAAGAAGGGACGGAGCCGAGAAATTAGGAGGAAACCTCAGCTGAACATCAGGAGCCCCTGAAAGGGGAGGGCGGTGGGAGAGGCGCTGAGAATGACACTCAGTGCAGGAGTGAGCACCTGGCCAGGGCCCACAGAGGGAAGAGCAAAGAGGCATGTCAGGGGTCCATGCTGGGCTCAGCGGAGGACGAGGCGCGTGTGGACTGTGGGGAGCTGACCAAAGCCTGAGTTTGAGTCCTGGCCAACGTCGGCTTCGTTTCCCAACAGGAACTTCCACTGCTGGGTGGAGTCATGGATGACCAGGCCGGACCTGCAGCCGGGCTATGAGGGGTGGCAGGCCCTCGACCCCACGCCCCAGGAGAAGAGTGAAGGTGGGTAGGCGTGTCCCCGTTGCCTAGATGAGGAAACTGAGGCTCAGAGAGCACTCACCAGAGTCCCTCTGCTGGAGAGCACAGGGCTGGCATTCTAACCCACGTCTGACTGACCCGAAGGTCACTGACTGGCCCATCTGGTGTGGGGACCTCACTGATGTGATATGCTTCTTTGTCCTTTGAAACGTCATTCCTGCCCACTGTGGAAAACAGAAAGTAAGGAGAAGCATAAAGAAAATATCAAATAGCAACTTGTCCTCTCCCTCCTCACAAAGCATCGTTAACATTCTCACACCGTCACCTCCAATTAGATGCTTGTTTGCATATGTGTGTGCAGGCGAGGAAGAGAGAACCAAGGCAAAATTGGTGAAGCCAACTCATAGAACATAATACCTAGGGCTTACAAAGTAAACCAATTACATTGAAATAGAGTTACCAAAAAATTTTAAAAATAAATTTGTAATATAATCATATGTATTTCATATAACAAGATCTAGTGGTAGAATGAATACATTAGGTAACTTGGTAGCAGAGATAAACATTATCTCCAAATATCTGTGACAACCATGAAGTGATATGAAAGTATCTGTGGTTTTATGGGTGATGAGTCATAAGTGCACCTAAGATTATGGTTTGCCTGCTTTCACGGTTGAAGGAAGTGCTGTCACAGTACAGAGAGGAGAAAGACCTCACCTTCCCCCATCCAAGTTCACGGACCCCTGAATTCTATTCGTTGCACCTTGGGGGTCTGTGGACTCCAGGTTAAGAGCTCTGGCTGTACGTGGCCTTTTATGCTAATTTGTCACTTTTCCGTATGCCATTAGCCTTTCTCTACCAGGCAGTGTTCTGTGATTTGAATTTGAATTTCATGTTACCGTGTTCCATCAAATGGACGCACCATAATATAGTTACCCAGCTTCCAGTCCTCCACTTTCAGATGTGTGACCAGTTTGAGGCAGCTGTAAACCACACTGTGGTAAACACTGGCGCGGGTGTTAAACCAGACAGAGGCCCTGCCTTCTCTAATGCGGCCAGCTGCTTGGCTCCCTCGGTTCCTTAGGGTGCTTTGGGATATTCTTCTATTTTATTTATCGCTTACGTAGCACCTAGTACATGCCAATCCTCACTAGGTAGGTATAAATAGCATCCCCAATAGAAAACCGAGGCTCAGAGAAGTTAATAACTACTGCAACGTCACACAGCTACTAAGAGCTATGATTTTAACCCTAAAAGCTGGGCTGGCTCCAGGGTCTCTATCCTTAATTCTTACCTATGATGCTTTCCTAGCAGTGGAGTCCCTGAGTCCAAGGGCTTTATGGCCTCAAGACTTTTTGCCACGTGTGGTTGACTTGTGGCAGGTTTTGGGGGTGCCATCCTACCCTCATCCCAGGTGCATCTCTGCCTCCTCTTTCCCCCAACCAGGCACATACTGCTGTGGCCCAGTTCCAGTTCGTGCCATCAAGGAAGGCGACCTGAGCACCAAGTACGACGCCCCTTTTGTCTTTGCCGAGGTCAATGCCGATGTGGTGGAATGGATCCGGCAGGAGGATGGGTCCATGCACAAGTCCATCAACAACTCCATGGTTGTGGGGCTGAAGATCAGCACTAAGAGTGTGGGCCGTGACCAGCGGGAGGACATCACCCACACCTACAAGTACCCAGAGGGTAGGTGCCCAGAGCCTTCGACACTGCCTTGCAGATAAGCTGCCGGTTTTACCAGCCCGGCGTGTGTGCGTGTGCGTGTGTGTGTGCATGTGTGTGTGTGTGTGTGTGTGTGTGTGTGTGTGTGTGTGTGTGTGGCTTGGCAGTCTGCATACAATGACCTGTAGGTTACTCTCCGTTCCAAAAAATTCCTTAGGAACAGGTTATACTTACCAAACACACTGGAAGACGGTGGTAGAGGATAATTTGGTTAGGAAAATAATTCTATATTCCACAGAAGGATTCCATTTGGTCTTTAAGCCTCACTTTTTGGGGGGTTGGCTTGACTCATTAAAGCTGAAGGGGATGTCTGTTATATAGGAGAGGCATGCATCGTAACAAAAATGAATGATGTACGTGTTGTGTGTAAACAGTGCTTACCAGCAGTGGGACCTGCAGCTGTAGATGGGCAATTCCACACTTTTTCATTGCAATGCACTTGTACTAGAGAGGCTTGGAAATCCAGGGGGCCCTGGAGGAGAGGTTCTGGAACTCAGTCGTGTTTATTTTTGCCGTAGTTCTCATACAGCTGGGGAAGTGCTCAGGACGGTGGATGGGGAGGGATTAGATGAAAGAGAATTGGACCAAGATAGATTTAAAGATAAGATGGGCTCAGTCAGGCACAAAAATGAGACTTCTTTCTGTTGTTAATGTTAAATCAGTAGGAGGTGGGGGGAAGGACATGGATTATTTTTAAAATTGGATTCGAGCGCATCTGACAGACAATCCAATACGATTGATGTTTCTAAGCATCTGCCCAGCACAGCAGGGCTCACAGAGATGACGAGGAAATCAGACCCCGGCCCGCATCTGGCCCACATCTGGCCCTCACTGACTTCCCGGGGCTGGCTGGGGGGTGGCTGTTGCATGGCTGTGCTCTGGGTGGAAAGAACAACACAGAAGGAAGAGATGTTCCCGGGCCTCTGAAAGGTCTAGAGAGGATGGTTTGATAGGAGGAATAGAGATGTACCCAACAACACGTCGGGGGGATGAAAGGAGCATAGGAGAGAGGTAATGGGAGGATACGGAGGGCAGGCTTTCCTGTTGGAGAGCTCCATGGGGGGTCCTTGGGGGGCGAACCGGGGGGGGGGGGCAGGGGATCAATTCTGGGAGAAGTGATCCCTGTGCAAACACTTGCAGGCGAGTAAGTTCAAATTCTATTGGTGCTTACTACGCGCCAAGCACTATCTATATGACATAAAGATAAGTAAACACAGTCTTAGTCCTCAAGCAGCCCAAAGGGTAACCACGTAGACAGAAAACAGTTTGGTGAGCTAAAAAAACATAATTGGCAATATGCAGCTGTGAAGCTCCATAAGACACTGTGACTGATTCATCCTGGGGAAGGGGTCATTCGCAGCAGGGTCTTGAGGGATGCATAGGAGTTCACTTTGGAAAATGAAGAAAATATTCTTTCCTCCTCGTGGCACAGAAATGTAGAGATGACACTCCTTCGGGGCTGCTCTGAGTCACCAGGACTCTGAGAGGCCAGCTTGCTCTGCCCTAGCCTCCTTCTTATTGAATTTGGTTCCAGCCATGGAGTTCTCTTGCCTGTCCCCACAGGGTCTCCGGAGGAGAGGGAGGCCTTCAGGAAGGCCAACAACCTGAACAAGCTGGCCGCCAAAGAGGAGACAGGGGTGACCATGCGGATCCGTGTGGCCCGAAGCATGAAAATGGGCAGCGACTTTGACGTCTTTGCCCACATCACCAACGACACTGCGGAGAGCCACGCCTGCCGCCTCCTGCTCTGTGCTCGCACTGTCAGCTACAACGGGACGCTGGGGCCGGTGTGTAGCACCAAGGACCTGCTCGATCTTTCCCTGGAGCCCTATTCTGGTAAGGCCCTTCGTTTCTGGACCACAGACTGACGTGCTAGGAAGGGCCCTGAGCCCTGAGCGTGTGCAGTTTACGTCCCCATTTTCCAGGAGAGCAGACTGAGCACAGAGTGGTTAAGTAACTTTCTCGGGACCACACAGTTGGGATGTGGCAGGTCAGAGACTCGAACCTGTGCTGTCAGCAGCTACACTGCTTTGTTCCATCTCATGTTCCCGGACTCCGGCTGCTTTCCCAGACTCTCGACTGCTCTCTCCCAGCTAATTCCTTTCCTCTGTCTCCAGCAACTCCCACAGCCAGGAGCCTCTCTCCTCTGGAGGCGCCCAGCCTCTGAGAGAAGAGGTTCTCTAGACCAACGCTAGGGCCTGTGGCTGCTGAGCACTTGAAACGCCGCTGGTGCAACTGCGGAACTAAAGTTTCCATTTCACTTTGTAAACAGCCGTGTGTGGCCAGAAGCTGCCACATTGGACAGTGTAGCTGTCATGGTGACAGGAGAAACTGTGCAGTCCGCTGCGGAGAGAAGGTTTTCCTCCTAGCCCTGATTGTCTCCTCATAAATGTTTAGCCCTAGTGCCTGTCCCATCCACCCTGTAAGGCAGACCCCCTTCCCTTCCCTCCTTAGTTCTGTGTCTCCCCTGTTTTGGGGTAAAATAATGTCAGTAGATGACCCAGCCCTCAGCCCTGGACAGAGCCTCTGCCTGCACGGTCGTCTCCCTGGTCCCTTTTGTTGCCCAGCTTTGTCACCATGCTGGGTTGTCTTCCTTAAGAAGGGGTCATCTGGGGCTGGGTCTTGAGGGATGCATAGGAGTTCACTTTGGAAAATGGGCAAATAAGCCTGAGACCCTGAGAGGGGTTGTGGCCGCTGCTGAGGTCACTTAGGAAGGCGGCACAGAGCCCTCCTCCAGCCGCCCAGTAGCCCGATCCTGCCTTTTGCGTGAGGAACCAGAGGCATGAGAAGGGCAGAGGGGTCATGGAGCTGGGAGAGGACCTGGGGCAGTGGAGACGCTGACGGTCCTCTGAGGGTCGTGCTGGCTGAACCTCCATGTCCCCCTCAGAGACAGGAGAGTCATGACCTGATAGTGTGGGACTGCCTGGCCAGGAAGAGGCGCACACCGTGGGCACTTCATACCTGGGAACTGAGCTAGGACGCAGAGCTGCGGCGAGGCCCAGGGCCGGAGTGCTCCGTGTTTGTGCAGCTTGGCCCACCCTCGCCTCTTGCCTGTCAGCCTGCATGTTTCCTCTCCTTCATTACCTCTGCCTCGGCCCTTGGGCCCAGGGGCTGGCATGTGGGGCACAGCCACCCAGGTCCTAAGGAGGCCTGTCTGTGTTTCAGGCCGGGGGCCTATGGGACTGACAGTGCCACCTCCTGGTTTTGTCTTGGGAACCACATGGGCACTCCTGGAGCCGCATGTCCAGAGCAGACGCTCGGTCAGGGTCCCTGAGCAGGGCCAAGACCTCAGGACAGAGTCACTGGCACTAGGGCTGGGGTCCCAACCCTTACACTGGTGAAAGATGCCTTTTGAGGCCAGTCAGACTGGCTTTGAATGTGGCCACTACCACCTCCTAAATGTACGTATGACCTTGGGCAGGTGGCCATGCTGCCTGAGCCGCAACCCGTTCTCCTGCATTAACTGGGGCAGCAACATGCCCACCTAACGGGCCCCTGTGAGGACGTGTGCCCAGGAGCTGGCTGGAGAGTGTAAAGTGGTGCCGGGCGTGACGGGGCCTTCACGCCTCACCCAGCAGAAGTGCAACAGGCCGTGGCAGGCGAGAAGCCCCCGGGCCTTTCCTGATCACCTGCTGGGCCAGGTAGTGTTCTCAGCGCTGGGCACAGTGGTGCCTGAGCCCTGCTGCCCTGGATAGCATGGCAAGGACCAGCTTGGCCCTAAGCATCCAGGCCCTAAGTGTCAGGTGTGGGGGGTGGTCAGAACTCCCAATTCTGCTGACAGGCTGTGGGTGCTGGGGTGTTTCTCTTCTCCATCCCAGGCCTCAGGTTCCCCATTTGGACAAAGCCTGATTCATCTTTGTAGAGCCCTTTGGCCCATTTGTTAGGATGCATACATGTCATGTCCTTCTTGGGCTCAGAACCGCTTCAAAGGGAGGAAGTGTCCTTCCTGGAATGTGTGGCAAGACGTGAACTTCAGCCTGGACCAGGGATAATGATTTCCTCCTGGGCCTCTTTGCTGCCCAGATGCCATCGGGCCCACGGAGCACTGTTCCCCGAGGCTTCCGCCAAGCCTGTCAGTGTTTCTCCTCATCCTGGGGATGTGTTCACAACAGGGGGTCCTGGACCCACAAGAGCCCAGCCTGCAGGGAGCAGGCAGAGGACGGTATCCTAAGGCTGCCAGGCGGAGCTAGTCCAGGTGCCCTAGGGGCCTCTGATTCCAAGCTCAACCTGAGCTAGATTCTGTGACTCTTGAAAACCTCACACTTTGGCTGAATTGCACATTATTCTCGGATGATAAGATCTGGGGGATTTCCATGTGCTAATGGACAGGAAGCTGGGCCTAGGACAGCAGGACAGAATCCAGTCGCCCCCACCCTGCCTCCTTGCCCTGCTGCTTCTCTCCCTCCCCTTCCTGCCTCTCCCTTTCTCTCTCTCTCCTCTCTCCCCCCTCCCGGTGATCACTGGGAATGCAGCCAATTGGTGATCACGCCTGCCCGCAGCACCCTCCAGAACAGGCAAATCACCTAAGGAATGACTGAAACCACCGGACAAGTTTCCTTCTCTCGGCCAGCACCTGGCCCAGGGCCAAGGCCGTGGTCCCTGCCGGCAAAAGGCAGTTCTCGGAGGTCCGACCCCACCCGGTTCAGCCTCCTGGAAAAGTCAACAGTTGGGCCATGTCCTCCGGGCTCCTGGACGACAGTTTCCTTCCTTTCCTGTGGAGTTGGTCAGACTTTCCACTCTGCCCCACCAGGGATTTTCTCTCCTTTTTGTCCCTTTTGGCGGAAGATTTGGTTTTCTTCCCCTAATGTCATCTGATCAGAGGTTGGGGCAGATCCACCCTGGGAATGAATGGCTAGAGGGTTGGGCACACAAATGCAGCATTTTCCACAGGGTGGGATGTGGATCATCCGTGTGAGAAAGTGACTCTCTCAGGTCTTCACACTCCTTCAGATGACCTCATGGGGAGCGTCTCAGTGGGTGCTAACGGGTCTTAGCATCCCAACCCTTGCTAATCTCCCTTTTGAACAGTAAGCTCAGGTCTCAAACTGAGAGCCTTTAGCAGACAAGACTATCTCACCGGAACTGAATAAGCATGACTTAGCGTGTACTTATTTTTACCAGTTATCTTCTATTTAGGGTAAATGAGATTGGTTTGCTGCAAATGATGATGAAAAATTTCCCTGGTTAGAATAGGCTAGAAAATATAAATGAGTGGACTGAAAGAAAAACAATGAGCAAAGAATTGGGATATTCTCAGATGTGTGAAAAGTCGTGAATGGCTGGAGTTTGGGAAATGCTGGTCTAGTGGTGGGGGAGGAAGGGGACAGATGGCAGAAAAAGAGGCACCAGCATCTCCTGTCACGGCACTGGGACGATGGAGAGAGGCACTGGGATGATGATGGAGCCCAGGGACCCTCCCTCCAACGATCCTGTCTGGCAAGGGAGGCCCAAGACACAGGGATCTGTCCAAGGCTCTCGGTGATCAATGGGACAAGCAGGGTCTGGGTTTTCTCCGCCCTGTGTTCTTTTCCCTGCTCTTTCCTGCCTCCTACAGGCCTCCGTGTTCTTGTCAGAATAATGGGCTGACAGTCACACCTGGTTTCTCTGCAGTGGGAGCGGTTGACCCGGCTTCCTTCTCTCTTATTCCCGCATTGCTGTGTGGCTCTTACTCTGAAAGGACCTCTCGTCTCAGCGTTAAGGGTGCCGATTGTCTGGGGAAACAAGAGGGAACAGGAAAAACAGAGAGGGAGGTCATCTTCCTAGGCTCGCACAGCCAGTCCGTGGCCAACCAGGGCCCGCTCTCCTGATCGGAGCACCTACTGGCAGAAGTGTTTCTTCGTCTATAAAATGGTACAATCTTACCGACCTCATGGGGGAAAGCAAGGTCCTGACTGGCAGAGTGACTTGCCCAGCATCCCTGTGAGCAAAGCGTCCCCGGGAAGGCAGGATCAGCACCCAGGCCTGTCAGAGCTCCAGGCCTTGCCCTACCAGCTGTTTTACTTCCCCTGCCCACCTCCTCCCTGGGAACCCTGAAGCCAGGGCAGGCAGGGGGAAGGCCTGGGATCTGCCCAGCCATCTTCCAACTGTGTGAGCTCGAGCACATCCCTTGCCCTCTCTGTGCCGGTGGAAATGCAAGAGGATAGGCGGGGCTGTGTCTTGGTCATTACGGGTGCTCTCCCCTCCCCCCTGCAGAGAACAGCATCTCCCTTCCAATCCTCTATGAGAAGTACTGCGACTACCTGACGGAGTCGAACCTCATCAAGGTGCGGGGCCTCCTCATCGAGCCAGCTGCCGACATCTACCTGCTGGCTGAGAGGGACATCTATCTGGAGAATCCAGAAATCAAGATCCGGGTAAGGGGCTGGCTGAGCAGGGGCCCAGGGCAAGCCCAGAGCTGGGAGAGGGCAGGCCTAGTGCCCCTGCATCCCTGCACCCTCAAGCTTGTTGACACCTCAGGGATCCTCATGAAAAGCATCATGATGCCAAAAGAAGTTGGGACTCATATAGCCTCTAGGGATGAATTTTAGAATCTCAGCGTGATAGAGTCATGGCATTCAGGGATCTCAGAGTCACGGACCCTTAAAGGCTAACCTCCTAAAGTTAGATCCCCAGAGCCTGGGACTCTGGTGGGACAGAGAGGGTGGAGGAGTCAAGGGCATAGACTCTGAAGTCTGACTGCCTGGCTTTGTGGCTGGGTGGCCCTGGGCACGCTACTCTGCCCCTCCGTGCCTCAGTTTATTCATCTGTAAGGTGGGCGTTGTAAGGATTAAATCTGCATCCACAAGAAGCACGTAGAACCATATCCAGTGCATTGCAAGGGCTCAATAAAAACTGACTATTGTCACCATCATCATTGTCGTCGTAGTGATTCACTTCAAGGAGCCACTCAGGACCCCAAATGCAGCAGTTATGAATAAATGGTGAAGAGCAGAGGGTGAGGGAGTGAGCACTGTGTGCCAGATACTCTGCTAGGAACTTGCATGTTATTCCCTCAGCAGTCCTTCTGAGAACCCTGCAGCCAGGCATTTCTCTCCGTGAAGAAACCAAGGCTCAGAGAGGGTAGTGACTTTCGGGGTCACACAGTGAGGAAGGGGCAGGGATCAGCTGGCTCCAAAGCCTGTGATCTTCCCACTCGAGGCCCTAGAACAAGGGAGGCAGTAGAGCCCCTCTGGGAGCCTCCCTGCCGCTCCATGAAGGAGGCTGGGCCAGTATCATCACCCGTGTTTTCCAGATGAGGAAACTGAGGCACGGAGCTCAGGAGTGAGAGTGGCAGGATGGGCATGGCCATGTTCAGCAGACATTGGCCAAATTGCAGCAAATGCAGAGATGGCTCAGCCGGGACCCTGCCTGCCCTTGAGGGGTTCTGAGTGCCTCCCTCAATGCTGCCCCTTACATCTGCCCTGTGTCCTGCCCAGATCCTAGGGGAGCCCAAGAAGAACCGCAAGCTGGTGGCCGAGGTGTCCCTGCAGAACCCGCTCACCGAGCCCCTGGAGGGCTGCACCGTCACTGTGGAGGGGGCTGGCCTGACCGAGACACAGAAGACTGTGGACATGTAAGTGTTGGTCACTCCTGCCTGGAGACTGGGAATAGCGGGCAGATGCTGATGGGGGCACCACACTCCAGCCCATAACCCCGCCTCTCATCCACACACCCACCCCACACCTGCCTGAGTACCCTTGGGGCAGAGTTCCCCCCCACCTCTCATCCTCTCAACACCCACACCCCTGTGTTCCATGCACGTGTCTCACAAACCTGAACAATTACACATCCTGTCACTAAACACCTGTCCCCAATGCACAGGCCCTCACATAAACACAGGCATCTGCACCCTGAATGTCTACACGTGTGTCCTAGATGCACGTCTATGTACAGATGCACATATGAGCATATACACTTATTTTTCACTTTATTATTGTAATGTAACTTACATACAATAAAGAACCCAAATCACACATGTACAGATCAATGCATTTTCACGCATGTGGTCACCTGAGCACACCCACTCTTACTGCAAGCACACCATCCACTTCCATGTGTGCATGAGCATACACACACACACACACACACACACACACACCTCTATACAAAGCAGGCTGCCCAGGCCTTCGGAGAGCAGTGGATCAGTTTATTACTGTCATTATTGTCAGCATTAAGCTGGACATTCGTGGGTACAGAGGCTCTGTGCTAAGTTCTCTGTATCCATGTGTCATGCTGGCCTGACCCCGTGGGCACTGGGCTTGGCATCTCCTCAACCTCCTCCTCTCTCTCCACAGCCCGGACCCTGTGGAGGCGGGGCAGGAAATCAAGGTCAGAGTGGACCTGCTGCCTGTCCAAGTGGGCCTCCACAAGCTGGTGGTCAACTTCGATAGCAACAAGCTAAAGGCCGTGAAGGGCTACCGGAACGTCATCATTGGCCCCCCCTAAGGGGCTCCCGTGCCCAGCTCCACCTCAGCCAGCCCACAGCCCCAACTTGATCCCCAATCTTTATCTCAAGCTAATGAGGAAAATGTGCCCCTCCTTGGGCCCCAGACCCATCTTGTCCCCTGAGCCTGGTTCCCACCCCCTCACCCATGAGCGATGTTCTGTGCCTCCAAAGTGGGGTTGACTGGGCTTGGGATGGAGAAAAAGAGACCCACGCCTCCCCCTCCAGCCCAGAGGCCATTTGGAAAGCAATGATCACCCCCACATTGTCTGCTCTATACCACAGTCCCTTGGAGCACAAAGGAGACTGTGAGACAGGCTCCAGAGTTGGCTGGATCAAGGAACTCAACACCCTAGCGTGTCCTGTGCCCCTTCCCCAGACTGTGCCCAGGCCCCAGGGGTCCCTGGGAGAGCCAGCGCAGGTGGGGATGGGGAGGGTCCCAGGTGTAGGACAGGCTTGAGCTCCTCCCACATCCCAGAAGCTCTGGCCCACAGCTCCCCGCCGCCCCTCTCCTCACGATTGTGAAGTACCTACGTGCAGGTGCCTCTTGTACTTGCTGGTACTCTCGTGGCTGCCAACCCATTTAGTCACCACAGGAAACTGCAGAGCGGGAGCTGATTTCTCAAGGAGGAGACCGAGTCTCGGAGAAGGGAGGTGGCTCGTGGGCACAGGCGGGCTTGTGGGTATTCCAAAGGCTGGGTAATGTGAAGGCCTGGGAACGGAGCACAGGCCTCTGACTCCGAGTCCAGAGCCCTGTTCATGCCACCAGCCCTGACCTGAGGGTGTCAGAGAGGCCATCTGGGACCTGATCCAAAAGGACGCAGTTGGGGTGAGGAAGTGGGAAAGGATTGGGAGAAGTTGGAGCCCCAGGTGCGGCCAGCCGCTGCCTTCTCCTCTCTGGGCCTCGATGTCCTCACCTCCGAGGCCCTCTCAGCTCTCCCGATGCCTTGTATGACCCGGCAAGTCCTACTCCCTGGCTCCGCAGAGCTTAGGCCACATGCCCGGGTGTTTCTAAGAGTGAAACCATGACCAGGACCACGGCTCTGCCCCCAGCTGATCCAGGCCCCCTCCTGTGCCCAGGCACCTCCCATCAGACCCCAGTTCCAGGGAAAAGAGCCCAGAGGCCCCTGTCCGACCCGTGAGCCTACCCACCGCAATGCCTAGACTTCACAAGCGCCTTAGCTGCCCGTGCTGCTCACTGACCACGAGCGTCAGCAGCTCGGCCGCCCCCTTTGCAGGACCGGGGCCCTGGGACCCAGCTCAGAGAGCTATGAGCTGTCATCTCTGGCTTAACCCCCACACTCTCCACGTGACTGGGTCTCCCTAAGGCTGGAGGAGGGAAAGAGGGAGGATTCTCCATCTGGAGTGGGGTCCCAGCCAAACAGGGTCCCCCGAAGCCCGGAGAGGGCCTTGGGGAGAGTCACGCTGATGCACTTAGAACTTGCTGTTTCGCACAGGGGACGAATCACAGCGTGAGCCGACACATCTGTTTTATAGATTGCTCTGTTTCTCTATGGTTTTATAAACGCTTTTGGGTTCCAGTCAGGCAGTAGATATGCTTTTGAGCCACAGGGAGCTTGCACTGAAATAAAAGAGTTTATTTTGCACATTCAAATAAGGTCTGTCTGGTTCTTTTCATGCTTTTGAGGAGGGTGAGTGGGTGAGTGAGCTCATTCACACTGGGACCAGCCAGGTCCAAACTTGACTGGCATTCAAGGCTCTCCAGCTTCTTTCTCAAACAAACATGTTTGGGCCACAATGAACTTCCCGTATCTCCCCAACCCTGTGTACTTGCCAGCTCCTCAGCTTTCGCATGTCTAGTTGCCTGAACCTCGTGTCCTTCCCCTTCCTTGCCCATCTTGTGAACTCCTACTCATCCTCTAATGCTTAACAGCAAAGACACCTCTTCTGTGAAGCCTTCACGGATTTCTTCTCAGGCCCCCAGAGTCCTGCAGCGTGGACCAACTCAAACATTTATCAGTGAATTTCAGTTCCATGTTGGTATATCTGTCCCCCTTGCCATTCTATCTGACGTTCTTGGGGGCAGAGGCCACGTATCTCTTAAATAGACATTAATAAATCCTGAATTGGTAAATCAAAGTATTTGAACTCAGCTCTCAGAAAACCAGTGCCATCCAAAAGAAATGTAACATAAGCCACATTAAAAAGAGTAAAGAGACCTGCTGGCATGGCCCAGTGGTTGAGCACCGACCTATGAACCAGGAGGTCATGGTTTGATTCCCGGTCAGGGCACGTGCCTGGGTTGTGGGCTTAATCCCCAGTATGGGGCGGGCATCAATGATTCTCTCTCATCATTGGTGTTTCTATCTCTCCCTCTCCCTTCCTCTCTGAAATCAATAAAAATATACTTAAAAAAAAAAAAGAACAAAAAGACACAGGTGAGTTCCACTTTATCTAATATGTCCAAAACATTGTTGCTTCCTCACGTAACCCATATAAAAATTATTAGTGAGACACTTTACATTCTTATTTTCACACACTGTCTTTGAAATATGGTGTATAGTTCACACTGACAGCTGTCTCCGTTCAGACTGGCTGCATTTCAGGTCTCCATGGCCACAGGTGGCTACTGGCTACCACAGTGGACGGTGCCATGTCCAGACTGTGATTCCAGGAGTGTGGGGACTTGGTCATTCATCTCACTCCCCACTAATGTTTGTTGATTGAATAGATGATAGAAGACAGTCTCTGGTCCTCAGGGAACCCATGTTGAAAGACATGACATGCTCCTAACAATAAATCAAAATAAATGAATCATATTATCTAGGTGCTGAATCCTTCTGTTCCTTGAACATTATCCCCTGGTTCTGGCCTGCACTGCTGAACGTTTTATCAATTACTAACTTACCGGAAACAGAAACCACTAGCCACTTCAGGCAGAGAGTGAGTTCATTGGGGAAACTGGTGGCAGAGGCATCCGAAAGGTGGAAGAGCAGAGAGGAGTGTCACCCAGCAATCGGGAAGGAGCTGCGCCACCTGGACAGCCAGCCAGGAGCCCAGGAGCCCGTCAGTCCGCACCACCTCGCTGCTAGAGGGGTTGTCCCTGCAGCCCTGGTCCCGACAGAACTGCTGGGTCTACAAAGCCTGCCCAAGTCCTCCTGCCTTCTCCCCACTGGCAGAACCTACTCAGAAACTAGTTGGCCAGGGACTCTGGAAAATACCATTTCCAGGCTCCAGCCCCCCTGAAAACAGAGATGGCCAGGCAACTGGGGATGGAGGAGGGGATGGAGTTGAGTAACTGCTTCCTCTGAGAACACCCTTCCCATGATCTGCACCTTGGAACTCTCACTCAGCCTTCAAAACCCTCCTCCTCTGTGAAGCCTTCCTGGACTGCAGCCAGTGCTTCAACCTCTGGCTCCCCTCGGCACATTGTAAAAGCCCATTGCAACACTCAGCAGCCTGTTAGGAACAGCTGTGTGTGCGCGCCCTATATTCTGGAGCACCCTGAGGGCAAGGTGGGGCACACACCCCTGAAAGGGGGCCACCAAGTGGACTCAGGAGGGCCAACTCTGGCTCCCAGCCCTGACTGCCCACCCCCCACAGGGCAGGTCTGCCAATGCTGGACAGATTCAGAGGCCTCTCCTGGCAGCCCCTAAGCCTGCTCCAGCCCGGGGGAGCCCACTAGCCAGGAACCCAGGAAGGAGAAAGGCCCTGCTGGCCACACAGGCCCACTTTACAGACAGAGAAAATGAACCTGAGACCCTGCTCGCCAAGCCGGATGTGAGGGCCCAGTCTGGGCCCTACAGTACAGTCTCTACATGCACTGCCACAGGGCAGCTCAGTGCTGCTGGGCCCCCTCCAAGCTCAGTGCACAGCCCTGGCACCAGGGGCCTGGGTTCTGGAGTCAAACAGACGCAGGATCAAAGCCTGGCTCTGCCACGGATCCACAGTGTGGCTTCAGGCAGGTTCTCAACCTCTCTGTGCCTCTTGGTCCTCCTCGGCGGAGTGAGGATGAGATGGTGTCTACTTTCATGGCCAATGTGAAGGTCCAGGAAAGTGGTGCATGGAAAACAGAGCTGCCCCTGGCCCATTGCAACCCTAATATCCACCTTTTCTCCAGGTCAGGAACCTTCATGTGCACTGAGTCGTTTACTCCTCAAACAGCCGAGACATGTAGTCCCCCCACCCCAGTTTATAGCTCTCATTGCAGAGCTGGACTCGAACCCAGGCTGCCTCCCGTCCCCAGAACACAGCCGAGCCCAGAGGAGGCCTGATTTCCACTGAATTCTCCTTCCCAAATTGTTCCAGAACACGTGGGCCAGAGGCCTCCGCACAGCCCTGGCGGCCATCATGGAGTGTCTGATTGGGGCCACCTTCCCACCCCCGGAGTTCCTCTCCTCTCCAGCTGCTCTTGTTTGCCTAGGATGCCTGCCAGCTCACCCCTTGGCCTCAAGCCAAGTCCAGAATAACAGAATGTGGATAGACTCTAAGAAGGAGCAGCTGAGGGTAGAGGACCAGGCCAGAGCCCCCTGGAGGCACGTGTGCTGTGAGGCCAGGCCCGGGTCAGCGCGCTCTCCGGGCCTCCCTGCTTCCCTGCCCCACGGGCAGAGACGCAGAGACGCAGAGACACACAACTGGGGAACCGTGAAGCCCTGTGTTCTGTTTCAAGAGCCGAAGTCCAAAGGGACCCATTAAAAGCAGAAGAGATGAAAAAAAACTGATGATGCATTAGCCTCAGCCTTGGCTCAGTGGATGGAGTGTCCACCCGCAGACCACAGGGTCCCGGCATCGATTCCGGTCAAGGACACGTACCTCGGTTGCAGGCCCGATCCCCAGCCCTGGTCAGGGCGCACGAGCAGGAGGCAACCAATTGATGTGTCTCTCTCGCATTGATGTTTCTCTCTCTGTCTCTCCCCCTCCTTTCCACTCTCTCTAAAAGTCAATGGGAAAATATCCTGGGGTGAGGATTAACAATGACAAAAAATGGTGGTGCATCAGCCTGAAGAAGAACACAGGATCTGTAATGACACGCAGCACCGTGCCTCTCCCAGACCTGCAGTGAAGCAGAGGCAGCAGACACAAAAGACTATTATCGACAGAGCTCCGCTCACATGCAGCTCATGGGCAGGCGGAACTCATCTGTGTGTGAGAAGTCGGGGCCGTGTTTTCCCTGGCGGCGGGGAGGCAGGAATGGAATGGTTTGATTTTCTTCATCTGGGTGCTGGGTAAACAGGCACACTCCGCCTGTGAAAATGTGCCAACTCTACTGTTATATAATGGTCCTCTCTTTGGATGTATGGTCTACTTCCATCAAATTTTAAAACATTTGGTTCTCGAAGGTTCTAAACTTAAGTTCAGAGGGGGGATGGAGGAGAGGGGCTCAGCTCCAGAGTGCTCTCCATTCTTCCTCTGGGAGAGGGACACTAGCAGGTACACCTCCAGGGATACTCTGAGGCTTAAACAAGATGTTACACGTGTAAACACAAGACTGCAGGGCTAGGGCTTGTGTGTCTCATTTGCTGTGAACAGCGTGAGGCACGTCCGTCAGCAATGAACACGTTGAATGAATGAACATAAAGCTGGGTTTTTGTCATCTCAGCCAATCTTCAGAGCAGGCCATAGAGATGATCATCCCGTTTCCCCACTGGGGAAGCGGAGGTGCAGAGATGTCAGACAGCTCACTCGATGTCACCCAGCGAGCCGATGGTGGAGCAGGAATTAGAATCCGTTGACCCTCTCGACCACAGCATGTCACAGAAAGGCCTGGAAAGTGGAAGGGAGGACTTGATCCCCAGACCCCGGGCAATGGAAATGGCAAGTCTTTCCGCATCAGCACCCCAGGGTCTGAGAAAGCCAGAGCTAGAGGCTGGGCTCATAAACAGTTACCGCATGACCCAGCAAGTCCACTCCAGGTATACACCCAGCAGAAGTGAAACCATGTGACCACACAAAAATTTGTACAGGAATGTTCATAGCAGCATTATTCATAGTAGCCACGAAGTGGAAACCACAAGAAAGTCCATCAACGGATGAATGTATAAATAAAATGTAACATATCCCATAAAAGGAAATATTCAGCAATAACAATGGGTGAAGAACCAGTACACGCTACAACATGGATGAACCTTGAAAACATTATACTCAGTGAAAGAAGCCAGTCACAAAAGACCCCATGTTGCATAATTCCATTTATATGAAATGTCCCAAAGAGGCAAATTTATATATATAAAAGGCTAATATGCAAAGTGTCCCCTCGGGAGTTCGACTGGGAGACCTGGAGTACGCTCACTCGCTATGATGTGCGCTGACCACCAGGGGGCGGCGCAGAATGAAGGAAGGTCCCAGCGGTCAGCTGGAAGGCCCCTATCGGCCCTGATCACCAGCCAGGCCCAGGGACTCTACCTAGGCATGAATTTCGTGCACTGGGCTTCCAGTATATAGAGAAGAAAGTAGATTGGTGATTGCCTGGGGCTGGAGGGATTGAGGGACTGGGAGTGGGTAATGGCTATTGGATATGGGTTTTTCTGTTTTGTTGTGGGAAGGGGAGTGATGGCATTAAAGCAGATCGCCAGTGCGAGGTGAGATGTGCCAGGAGAGACCAGGGCTTGGGCTAATGGGACCAGCACGGCAGTCATGAACAGGGTGCCAAGCATCCTCTCGAGGCATCACCTGCACTAACCGCTGGGCCCTCACAACATACTGTGAGGAGGAGCTGGCATTGCTTCCTCCAGTCCACAGGGCAGAAGCTGAGGCCCAGAGGTTACACGACATATCCCAGGTCACACAGCCAGAAAATAGTGGAGCCAGGACACCAACCAGGCAGGCTGGCTCCACAGCATTTGCTCCTAGCCTCCTGCTCTGTTGTCCTCTGTCACATGACGTGGGTTTATGAAATTAGAGGGTCTTTGACAAGGAAGTCAGAGAAGGCCTCTTTGAGAAGCTAATGAGAAAGCTGATCCCTTAAGGAAAAGGAGTTAGGCCAGGAAGGTGGGGTGGGCGGGGGGCAGAGGTGGTGAGGGCCAGGCGGAGGCCATTTCCCAGGAAGCCGATGACGCGGAGCTCAGGGACCCTCACTTGCACGGCCGGCCACACAGGAGGGTCTGAGGCAGCTGCTGCAGCTCCAGGCAGGACCTGAGCCAGGGAGCTATCAGGAAGCATTTCCATGTAAGCACTTGTGGGAGATCTCAGAAGAAAGGAATCTGAAGCTTGAAAATCTCTGGCAATTTGCTGTGATTTCTTTTCACGTTCTTAATAAATAATTCACTTTTGTACCCAATTTTATATTCATCATTTCATATTCTTTTTCTTAAAGATGGTGCCCCCCAATTAAAATGAAAACCATGGTGTTTTAATGGCAATCATGAGCCAGGGTGCCAAGCATCCTCTCACCAGAGGAGATAAAGCAAAGAGCACACACACACAGTCTCAGTGAAGACAGGGAACCAGGAAACGGTCAGGAGCGGCCGGGAGAGGAGGGGAGATTGAAGGACCACTTGGGAAGCTATCCGCGGCACCTTCCCAAGCAGACGAACGCTCATTCCCTACGAGGCCGCAATTTCTCTCGTGATGTTTACTCAACAGAAATGCCGAGTTTGGGTGTCCTCCGAAAACATGTGCAAGAATGTTCACAGCAGCTTTTCTTACACTGTCCCAGAGCTGAACACAACCTGAACATCCCGCGCTGGCAGGATGGTATGTACACCGCGGCATTGTCGTTCACCGTAACAGTGTAAGAAGGAGAAAGGCCAGCCTGCAGCTACGTGCACGATTACTGGACTCTCACAAACACGTTCCACAAAAGATGCCACACAGGGGTGCACACTGAATGGTTTTGTTCCTATGAAGTTCAACGCCAGGCAAACCCTCTGTGATGTGAGAAGTCAGTTAGTGCTTACCATCAGGGGTTGGGTAGCAACTGGAAGCGGAGCCAGGGGAGCACCTGGGGGCTGGAATGGTCTGATTCTTGAGCTGGGGTGCTGGTTCACACGGGCGTGCTCAGTTTGGGGGAATTCATAGAGGTGTACGCTTACGGTGTGTGTCTTTTCTATATGCATGTTCTACCTGAATACGAATTTCCCCGATGGTATAAGCTTCAAGCCCCTGAAAACCTTGACCTTCCCCGCCCCCACCCTTTAAGGACTTTTATAAGAGCCGAACTGATGACACACGCCGAGGAGCAAGATCTCACCTGCTCTCTGACCTGTCCTTGGGATCAGAGCAGAATTTGGTTTTATTCTTGTGAAGTGGTTTCCGCTGGAGGGAAGTGAGTGAAAGCGATATGAGGGAGTACTGGGGTTAAAGTGGGGACTTGGGAGTGGCTATGGAGAGCCCCAGTGAACGGAAGGGCAGAGGAGGTATCCTGGGTGGGATCTCAGGGCAAGGCAGGCATAGAGGAGGTAGGGGTAGGTGGAGAGGGTTGTTTGGGCAACGATGGGGAACTGGAATAAGAGAGGGGCAATTTGTGTGTGGGACCAGAGGGTAGAGGGAGGTGTGGTCTCTGACTATTCCCAACCAGTCGGTCACCCTGGCACCACCAGGCCCGGCTCCACCTGGAAGCCAACGTTCCGTTGGCCAACTCCCCCTTCATTCCTTCTCAGGGCTGGCCAGCCTGCTCATGGAAATGCTAAGGGGCTCACAGCCAGAGCCTGGCAGCCACCCAGATCTTTACAGCCCTGGCATTTTGTCTCTCTCGGTCATGAACCTGGTCTTTCTTTTTCTCCTTTCCTGTTTTATTGACACAAGCCTTTGGAGTGGACTTGAAGCTTGACGGTGTTGTATCTTGTGTCACTGAGAGCCTGGTAGCCTTAGTGAAGTGGGTGTACTGGCCCATTGTACAAATGAGAGTGAGACCTGACCTGGTGAAGGGACTTGGGGCCAAGACTACCCACCCAGTGAGAAGCAGAGCTAGATGTTAACAATAATAACAATAGCAGCAGACATGATTTAGCAATAAGTGGTGCCGGATGCTGTGCTAAGCACTGTGCATCCATTCTGCCACCCATTCAGTCCTCACAACAACCCAGTGGGGAAAGTTGTAATTCTTATCAGCCCCTTAAAAAAACTTTGACGTCTTACATACATATGCATAAAAGTGTACAGATTGTAACAACCTGGAGAGTTTCCACAAACTGAACCCACCCAGATGAAAAAAAAAAAAAGAGTACTTGATACAACACCCAAAGCACAAGTGATAAAAGAGAAGACTGATAAAGTGGACTTCATAAACATTTAAAACTTTTGTATTTCAAAGAACACCATTAAAAATATTGCTAGAGATAAGAAGGGCACTGTATAGAGTAAATGTTTTAATTTACCAGAACATATAACTGTTTTAATTTTCTGAAACCTGATGACATAGGTTCAAAATGTGCAAAACAAAAAATTGATAGAGCTCTCAGGAGAGATACACAAATCCAAATCATTATGGAAGGTTCAATACATCTCTCTCAGTATTTGACAGAACATGAAGACAAAAAGTCAGTATGGATATAGAAGATGTATTTACTGGATAAGTTATACTGCAGTAACAAAAAGATCCAAAGTCTTGGTGGCTTAATATCGCAGAGGTTCATATTTCACACAGAGTCCAGTGGGATCAGCAATTGCCAGGGCTATTCTCCTCCATGCAGTGACCCAGGGATCCAGGCTCTCCCATCACGTTTCTGCCAATTTATCCTGTGGTTTCCGCAGATGCTTCTCAAGAAGAGAAAGTGGGAAGGTAGCATGGGCTTTAAATGCCTTGGCCCCAAAGTTACATGTCTCACTTCCATTCACATCTCTTTTTTTATATGTATACTAGAGGCCCGGTGCATGAAATTCGTGCACAGGGGTGAGAGGTGTCCCTCAGCCCAGCCTGCACCCTCTCCAATCTGGGACATCCCTCTCACAATCCAAGACTGCTGGCTCCCAACTTCTCACCTGCCTGCCTGCCTGATTGCCCCTAACCGCTTCTGCCTGCCAGCCTGATCACCCCATAACCACTTCCCTACCAGCTTGATCGATGCCTAACTGCTCCCCTGCCAGCCCGATTGCCCCTAACTGCCCACCCCTGCCAGCCTGGTTGCCCTTAACTGTCCTCCCCTGCAGAGCTGGTCACCCCCAACTGCCCTCCCCTGCTGGCCCAATCACCCCTAACTGCTCTCCCTTGCCAGCCTGGTCACCCCTAACTGCCCTCCCCTGCTGGCCTGGTCGCCCCTAACTGCCCTCCCCTGTAGGCCTGGTTGCCTCTAACTGTCCTCCCCTGCTGGCCTGCTCACCCCTAACTGCCCTCCCCTGCAGGCCTGTTCCCCCCCAACTGCCCTCCCCTCCAGGCCAGGCTCCCTCAACTGCCCTCCCCTGTGGGCCTGGTCCCTCCCAACTGGCCTCCTCTGCTGGCCTGGTCACCCCTAACTGCCCTCCCCTGCAGGCGTGGTCCTCCCCAACTGCCCTCCCCTGCTGGCCATCTTGTGGTGGCCATCTTGTGTCCACATGGGGGCAGCCATCTTGTGTGTTGGAGTGACGGTCAATTTGCATATTAGGCTTTTATTATATAGGATATTTTGTTGATTTTAGAGAAAGAGGAAAGGAGAGAGATTGCATACATTGGTTGATTCTTGTATGTGCCCCAACTGAAAAATGAACCCACAACCATGGCATATCAGGATGATGCTCTAACCAACTAAGCTATTCAGCCAGGGCACATTTACATCTCTCCTATCTCCAAGGGTACTGAGAAGCATAGTTTGCCGATGACTCTAGAAAAGAGAGAGAATCAGGTAGGAGTGAGCATTTGCAGTCTCTATTCACTGGATTTCAACAAAACAATGAACAAGCTTGACCTAATGGACATATATAGATAACTCTGCATCCAATATCTTATTTCCAAGCACATATGACAATTTGCAAAATTTGACTATAACCTGGCTATAAAGCCGGTCTTACAAAATCTTAAAGAATCCAAATCACATGGAGCATGTTATCTAAACAGCTATTTCTTATAACTAAAGTATAAGTCAATAATGAGATAATTCAAAATTTTCCATATGCTAAGGCAGTGGTCGGCAAACCGCGGCTCACGAGCCACATGAGGCTTTTTGGCCCCTTGGGTGTGGCTCTTCCACAAAATACCACAGCCTGGGCGAGTCTATTTTGAAGGAGTTGAAGTTAGAAGAAGTTGAAGTTTAAAATATTTGGCTCTCAAAAGAAATTTCAATCGTTGTACTGTTGATATTTGGCTCTGTTGACTAATGAGTTTGCCGACCACTGTGCTAAGGAATTTAAAAATACACTTTTAAATAACCCATGGGTTAAAGAAGAACTAATAAAGGAAGCCAGAAAATATTTGAATCAATTAATAACACAGAAAATTCGTATCAAAATTTGTAGGTGTAGGTAAATCAGTACATAGAAGGAAATTTTATAGTTTTAAATGCATATATCAGAGAAGAGCTGAAAAATGATAAAATAAACCTTTACCTCAAGAGGTTGGAAAAAGAATATCAAAATAAATATAATAAAAGAAAAAGTAAGTAATAAAGGCAAGAACAGAAATGAATAAAATAAGAAAGCAAAAATTAAAACAGAGCTAATCCAACAAAGCCAAAGCTTGGATCTTTGAAAAGACAGCAAAATTGACAACCTCCTGAATAAAATTTCCCTAGAGAAAAACAAATGCCACACACACACACACAACCCCACACAATATTAGGAATAAAAAGTGGGATGTCACTATAGATGCTACCAACATTACAGAAAAAAGAGGATGTTTTGAACAACTTTGAGTCAATACATTTGAAAATGTAAATGAAATGAACATCCTAGAAAGGCATAAAATATTAATTTTGACTCAAGACAAAACAGAAAAACTAAAAAATCCTCTATCAGTGAAGGACTCTGAATACCCTTTCCAAAAAGAAAACTTCAACTCTAGATTGCTTCCCTGGCAAGTTCCAACAGCCAAAGATGACACAATTTCAGTCTTCCACAATCTCTTCCGAAGAATAGAGAAAGAGGGAGCAAGCCCCAATTAATTTTACAAGGCTAACATGACCTGCACACCAACATAGGACAAAGATATGGTGGGGGGGAAAGAAAAGAAAAAAAAGTTACAGGCCATTTTTGCTCAGAAACTTGAATGAAATATCCTTTAATAAAGTGTTAACCACAAAAATCCATCCATCTATAAAAAAGTACCACAACCAAAATGGGCTAATCACAGGAACCCAAGGTTGATTTTTTAAAATTATATTTTATATTTATGGCTGACATTATTACATTTTCCCCCCTTTCCCCTCCTTTGCCCACCTCCATCCAAACCCCACCCCAGGCCCCCCTCCCTCTGACCTTCATCACATTGTTATCTGTGTCCATGGGCTGTGCATATATGTTCTTTGGCTGTTCTCTTAATCTTCTTCCATTCCATCCACTCCACCCACCTCCCTTCTGACAGTTGTCAGCCTGTTCCATGTATCCATGTATTCCTCTTGTTGTTTCGTTCATCCATTTATTTTGTTCATTAGATTCCACATATAAGTGAGATCAATGGTATTTGTCTTTGTCTGACTGGCTTATTTAACTTAGCATAATAATCTCCAGGTCCATCCATGCTGTCACAAAAGGTAAGAATTCCTTCCTTTTTACAGCTGCATAGTATTCCGTTGTGTAAATGTACCACAGCTTTTTTATCCACTCATCTACTGATGGGCATTTGGGTTGTTTCCAGATCTTGGTTATAAACATAGAGGTGCATATATTCTTTCTGATAGATGTTTTGGGATTATTCCCAGAAATGGGATTACTGGGTCAAAAGGCAGTTCTATTTTTAATTTTTTGAGAAAACTCCCTACTGTTTTCCACAGTGGCTGCACCCAGTCTGCATTCTCACCAACAGTGCAGTGGGGTTCCCTTTTCTCCACATCCTCTCCAGCACTTGTTGTTTGTTGATTTATTGATGGTAGTCATTCTGGCAGGTGTGAGGTGATACCTCTTTGTAGTTTTAATTTGCATCTCTCTGATGATTAGTGATGTTGAGCATTTTTTCATATATCTATTGGGCCTATGTATGTCCTCTTTGGAGAAGTGTCTATTCAGGTCCTTTGCTCATTCTTCAGTTGGACTGTTTGTCTCTTTGGTGTTGAGTTGTATAAGTTCTTTATATACTGTTTTGGAAATTAACCCCTTATCAGATGTATCATTGGCAAATACGTTCTCTCATGCAATGGGTTCTCTTTTCATTTTGTTAGTGGTTTCTTTTGCAGTGTAGAAGCTTTTTAGTTTGATGTAGTCCCATTTGTTTATTTTTTCCTTTGTTTCCCTTGCCTAGGAGACATATTGGCAAAAATACTGCTATGAGAGATGTCTGAGACTTTACTACTTGTATATTCTAGGGTTTTTATGGTTTCATGACTTACATTTAAGTCTTTTACCCATTTTGAGTTTATCCTTGTGTATGATGTAAGTTGGTGGTCTAGTTTCCTGTATCTGTCCAATTTTCCCAACACCATTTATTGAAGAGACTATCTTTACTCCATTGTGTGCTCTTACCTCCTTCATCAAATATGAATTGAGCATAGTGGCTTGGGTCAATTTCTGGGGTCTCTGTTCTGTTCCATTGATCTATATGCCTGTTCTTGTGCCAGTACCCGGCTGTTTTGATTACAATGGCTTTGATATCCAGTATTGTGATCCCTTCAACTTCATTCTTCTTTCTCAAGATTGCTGAGGCTCCATTCATGTAATCCAGCACATAAACTGATTAAAGGGCAAAAAACAACATGCAAAAGACCATTTGATAAAATATTGATATTTATTCATGATTTTAAAATTTAAAAATGATGTGAGAAATTATTAATAAAAGACAATTTCTGTAATCTGATAAAGATTATGTCTGCAGCTAACAGTTAATGGTAAAATATTGCAAGCTTCTTTTTTTGAGACCAGAGACAAGTCAAGGATGTCCACAGCACCCATTTTTTTCAACATTTTATTGGAGGTCTCACCAGTGTGGTAAGGTGAGAAAAAGAAACAAAAGGGGTAAGATTAGGAGAAGAAATAAAAGTCATCTTTCAAAAGTGTGGACAAAAGGGGGGTTCTACAGAAAGTAACCTCACAGGGTGATCTGATCATAAATTCCCAAGTAGGCAGGTCTGGTGAGCAGTCTTGCCCCAGGCCCAAAATGTCTTTAGTAAAAGGTTTATCTTCGCTTTCAGCAAGCCCTGTCCATCGTTCTTGTGCATGGAGGTTAACACCCTTTAAAAGGCCAGGTAATTCTCTTTACAGACCCCAGGCAAGCAACCACCCTCAAGGAAGCACATAATTTTGCTAACTATCCCAAAATCCAATCCCTGCCTGGCTTTCTCCCACCTTCATGTAATCTTCCTTCCATTCCCTCCTTAACTCCCAATGCATAAAAGAAGCTGTGAAGCCCTGGCCGGTATGGCTCAGTTGGTTGGGCGTCACACCGAAAGGTCTGGGCCCATGGCCGGGTTTCAGGTTCGATCCCTGGTGGGGGGCTGTGCATGAGGCAGCTGATCAATGTTGTGTTCTCACATGATGTTTCTCCCTTCTCCCTTCCTTTGTCTCTAAAAATCAATAAACTTTTTTTTTTTTTTAAGAAGCTGCAAAACTGTCACTTTCCTGAGCATTTGAGATCTGGCTTCCTGGTAATTGTCAGTTTTGGCTCAAATAAACTCATAAAAATCCTATCTAATAAAACAGTAATATGCAAATTGACTGTACCTCCGCTACACCCACAAGCCACGCCCACCACCCAATCAGGAGTGAGTACGCAAATTAACCCAACCAAGATTGTTGCGGCCACAGAGCAAGCTGGAGGCTTGGGTTTCCCCGGTAATGGAGGAAGCCAAGCTTTCTGCACACCCTGGCCGGCCTAGGCCTCCACTCAAAGCTACAAATTTTCAATTATAGAAGATAAATAAATCCCAACAAAAATGGCAGCAGCCACGGAGCTGGAGAGAGCAGGAGTCTTGAGTTGCCCCTGGTGATGGAGGAAGCCAAGCTTTCTGCACACCCTGGCTGGCCTAGGCCTCCACTCAAGGCTAAAAAGTTTCAATTATAGAAAATAAATAAATCCCAACAAAAATGGCTGCAGCCACGGAGCGAGCAGGAGGCTTGGCTCCGCTCAAGGCTACGAAGTTTCAATTATAGAAGATAAATAAATCCCAGATACCAGGGCCTCCGCTTGGATCACTGGGGGGCGTGGCTGGCTTGCAAACCACCACAGGCCCCTTGCCCAGGCCGCCCCACACCCCAAGGGAACCTCCACCCTGATCCGGGACACCCTTCAGGGCAAACCAGCCAGCCCCCACCCATGCACCAGGCCTCTATCCTATCTAATAAAAGAGTAATATGCAAATTGACCGTCACTCCAACACACAAGATTGCTGCCCCCATGTGGTCAAAGATGGCCACCACAAGATGGCCAGCAGGGGAAGGTAGTTGGGAGGGACCAGGCCTGCAAGGGAGGGCAGTTGGGGGCGATCAAGCCTGAAGAGGAGGGCAGTTAGGGGTGACCAGGCCGGCAGAGGAGGGAAGTTGGGGGTGACCAGGCTGGCAGAGGAGGGAAGTTGGGGGTGACCAGGCCGGCAGAGGAGGGCAGTTGGGGGGGGACCCAGGCCTGCAGGGGAGAGCAGTTGGGGGGTACCAGGCCTGCAGGGAAGGGCAGTTAGGGGTGACCAGGCCTGCAGGGGAGGGCAGTTAGGAGCAAACAGGCTGGCAGGGGAGCAGTTAGTCATCAATCAGGCTGGCAGGGGAGTGCTTAGGGGGTGATCAGGCTGGCAGGCAGGCAAGCAGTTGGGAGCCAGCAGTCCTGGATTTTTGCCCTAAACAGGCAGTCGGACATCCCTCGAGAGGTCCTAGATTGGAGAGGGTGCAGGCTGGGCTGAGGGACACCCCTCCCCCTGTGCATGAATTTCATGCACCGGGCCTCTAGTTATCTATAAGTTCCTTATGTCAACAAAGGTGATATAATTATTTATAGAGAAACCTCAAAATAGTCGACCACTATGTTATCTATCTAAATTAACAAGAAGATTTAGTGTTTGTATTAAATACAAAATAAATATATTAAAAATATATTTCCTTAAAACAACCTACTGAGTTATTGGATGAAGCCGTGGAGGGCAAGTTTTGCACTTGGGGGCGAGAAGCTATTCTTAACATTCAGAGATGACCCTGTGGAAACAGGCTCTTCCTTGTGTAAGCGAGCTCCCCGTTACCGGAAGGGTTCAAGCAGGGGCAGGATGGGCTGCGTCCAGGGGTGCTGGGAAAGAACTTGGGCTCGAGTGAGAGGCCAGGCCCTCCCCAGGCTGGACCTCAGCTCTTCTTACACTCAGCCCCGGGAGTGGCCTGTCTCCTCTCTTTTGGCTCCTCTCAAAGTCAACTTAATCCCTCCGGTAAACCCGTAAAATGCGCCAGGATTTATAACTCCAGGAAATGTTTGTAACAATTCTTAATCTTATCAGGGTCAACTCCCCTCTCCTAGGCTCTGCTTTCAGAGAAAACCCACAATGGTTATTTCTCTTCTCCTTTCCCCTGCCCCGGCCCCATCAGACTTACTTCCTAGTCCAAGTTCTCTAGCAGGGCGCACAGCTCCCCAAGTGTGGTGGGTGTTGGGCTGGGGGCTTCTCCATAAGCATGAAGGATAAAGGTCACTCTGTTCATAGGCTCCCTACTGCTAAGAGTCCTGTCTGTCTTCAACACCATGGACCCCATTTACAAAGGCAAATCCTTGCAAACAGTGCCACACTGAGCACTTTCTAGGTGCCGGCCCGGCACTGTGCTAAGGGCTGTCTGTGTTTGACTTCTCCAAATCACCCATCCATCTCGTGAGGTGGGTCTATTACCAGCTCCCCGGGTCCCATAGTAAGTGGGACTTGGGACTGGAACATTCTCAGTTCAGACCACACATTCTGAAACACCGTGCTACCTGGTTTGAACAACACGCAGCAGTAGAGCTGCTTTCTTTGGAGTCAGGCCGCCTTGCACTTTCCAGCCACATGACCTTGGGCTTCAGTTTTCTCACTTGCAGAATGGGGCTCAGAGGCATTTCCGCTTCTCAGGGTCATTGAGAAGGGTTATCAATGAATGAGATGGTGAATGTAAGGGCTCATCACACAGGGTGCTCCAGACATGTTGGTTGTGGTTATTGGCAGTTTCTGGGGTCTGGACTCTCAACACAGCAGAGCTGGAGCCATGAGCTTGGGAAGATGCTGCAACCCCGGAGCTGAGGCAGCCTGACCCTGCCAGAGAAAGGGCCATGGCCAAACCGGCACTACTTGCAGCTGGCGCATTGTGGGCAGATGCAGAGCGGCGAGGCTGTTAATAAATCTGTCAGTTTTCAGGATGCCCGGCTCCAGGCCCCTGCTCTGACAGGCACCACAGGATGGGGGGGAGGGGTAGCTGGCAGCAGACCCAAGTGTTGGCTGAGCCGCTAGATAATCTGTAATGAACTGTCTCTCAAGCTGGAGGCATTAACCTTGCTCCCCCCAACCCCCGCCCCCCAGGCCTGGGCTCTGGGATTAACCCTTTCTTCCCAGCCCCAGGGGAGCTGAGAGCACAGCATGTGTGAAGGAGGGCTGTATTGATTATCTATAGCCACCTAAGAGATTACCCCAAACTTAGCAGCTGGGGGTAACAAATATTAGCTCGCAGCTTCTGTGTGGCAGGAATCTGAAAGTGGCTTCCCTGGGTGGTTCTGACTCAAGGTTTTTCACGAGGTTGCAATCAAGGTGTTGGCCTTGGTGGCAGTCATCTCTCAAGGCTTGGGGGCGGAGGGATCTGACTCCAAACTCACGTAGCTGTTGGAAGGCCTCCCTCCCCAAGAGCCACTCCCAAGAGCACTCACATGGGCCTTCCCACAAGGCCACCTCTTCTTGTCAAGAAAGCTGGCCTCCCCCCACACAAGCAATGAAGAGAGAGCAAGAGGTGCACCCACCATGGAAGGCACAGTCCCTTTATAGCCCAACCTCTTCCTCCATCACTGCTGACATACTGTGTTTGTTCACTGCAAGTCACTAAGTCCAATCCACACTCAGGAGGGAATGATACGGGGTGTGAAAAACAGGAGTAGGGGACCCTGGGGCCATCTCAGAGGCTGCCCGCCTGGGGGGTGGGGGGGAGGCTGCTCCTGGGACACACATAGATCTAAGGCCGGCTCACCGACAGGTGCTCCTGCCCAGAGAGCCAGGAATTGGTCTCAACGCCTCATTCCACTCATTGCCAAGCCCTGTTGGTTCAATAACCTAAATAGCTCTCAGGTCTGACCACTTGCTCTCTCTTGACTGTCACGGCTCCAGCTAGGCCCCCACTGTATTGCACGCGGGTGTGGCCACCATGTCACCACTTCCGCACTCGTCCCCCGGCATGTTCTGTTCCCTTCAATCACCACCCATCCCTCCCACCATCATCTGCGTCTTCCTGATACTAGTCAGAGGAGTCTTTTCCGATTGGACCATGTCTTTCCTTGTTGAAAACCCTCTGAGGCTTCCCACATTCTCAGCACGAAGACCCAAGTTCTCTCCATAGACAACAAGACTCTGCGAGGTCTGGCTCACCCGAACCTCGACAGCCGCACCTCGCAACACTGTCTCCTTTCAGTGCCTTGAACACGCTTTGTGCCCTCCTGGCACAGACTTTGCGCATGCTGTCCCTCTCCCAGGAAGGCTTTTCTTGTCCCGTTCACTTAGGTGACCCCTCATCACCCTTTGGATCTTGGCTCAAGAGTTGCTTCCTGGAACAAGCTGTCCCCATCCAGCCCTGACTTGGTTCAGTCTCCTGTTGAAAACTCAACCTCATGTCATAGCACTTTGCTAGGCACACTGTCCTTTATCTGATTGGTCACTGTGTGTCCCCTCACCAAGACTGCAAGTGCCACGAGGGCAGGAACTGTATATGGTTTTGCCAGCTGCATCCCTAGTGCCTATCACCAGTGGGTGTTTAAGAAACACGCATTGAACTTAAAAAAAAAAATCCTCACCCAAGGTTATGTTTTTTAAAAATTGATTTTAGAGAGAGAGGATGGGAGAGAGAGAAATATCGATGTGAGGGAGTTACATCGATCAGTTGCCTCCCATACATGCCCCAAGCAGGGATCAAACCCACCACCTAGGTATGTGTCCTGATCGGGAATCGAACCCTCAACCTTTTGGTGTATGGGTTGACACTCCAACCACCTGAGCCACCCGCCAGGGCACATCTGTTGAATTTTTTTTTTAATTAAAATTCTTGTGCGTATGATAAAACCACAACTTTAAAAACATAAATTCATTAGAATCACAGATCTCCAGGGCTCAAAAGGGGCTCAGAAACCAGCCAATCAACCTCCTTGTTTTCGGAAGAGGAAACTGAGGCCCAGGGTAGGGCTTCCCGGGCTGCAGGGTGAGTGAGAACAGAGAGGAGAAGCCAGTCCTCTGATGACCCCTCACCTGCCATTGCCCATCTGCCATAAGCCCCATTTGCCTCCTATCACCACCTGAGCTTCCCGCTGGCACTTGGCAGACGCTAGCAATCACATCCATTAGCCTTCAGGCCTTGGCACAGAGACCCTGGAAACCTTCGGCAAAACCTCCTTTCTGGTAAATTCTTTTCTTAGTTTTGGAACTACTTACAAATGCATAACTGGTCCTGAAAACAGTCTTTTCACCCCAAATCAAGAACCAGCCCTGCTTTTGAAAAGTCAACATTTTGTGTTCCTCCCACATGGAGCCCTAACCATCTGAGCGGGCCAGGACGTGAGGTAATCTGGCCAATTGCAGAAGAAACTGAAGCCAGAGAAGGCCAGAGACTTTCCCAAGGTCACACACAAAATCAGTGGCAGGGCAGGGACTGGAACCCGGGCCTCCCCTTCTCATGCCAGTGCTCCTGTCTCTACAGCCGGCGGCAAGTAGCGAGCGACCAGATTAACTTGAAGGCACCTGCAAACTGATCCGAGACTAACAGATCCTCCTGGGAAACAGGGATCCTTCCTCAGACTATGGTCAGCTTTGCAGAGTCTGGTCTTGGATCCTCTGCAGAGAGTAACTCCCGATTTGCAAAAGTGGCAACCTGGCGATTCAAAGCAAACAAGCAAACACACTGATACTGCGAACAAACTGGTATTGAAAAAACAAAGTGGTATTGAAAACATGCCAACTGGTATTCAAATGATGTGCCAGTACTGAAAAAAATGAGAGATTTTTACATACAAATCCAGGTTTCCACCTTCTCAAAGAAAAATCAGACAATCTGGCAACATTTGCTCTGCCTCCTGTCATGCGGACACTTGGCTGAACTGCATAGCGGTTGTCACACACTCACCTGCCCACAGCTGCCCACACTCCCTCCTTTCTGTTGCCTTCCCAGGCCACGAGGCATTTGAGTTTGTGGCATTTATTCTACTGGAGAAGTGGTCCCATAGGTTCTGTTTGATGCCTCCAGGGACAGGGAGCTCAATGCCAGTCTGCTCCAAGGCTGGGGCAAGGAAATGGTGGTGGGGAGGGAGAGCTGGATTTGAATCACGGTGTATCTGAATCCATTTATAACAGGTCATGCCATAATGTAATTCCAGAGCCTAATAAACTTTAATTGCCTCATAACCAGGTCTCTCCATGCTTGTTTTGGCTGAGGCAGGTACTAAAGCCACTCTTGGGAATGACTTCACAGACTTCTAGTCCATCGAAATGAAGTCCAGATGCCATTGCATTGTGGGCAAACCAGGGGCTAGGTCTGGATAGCCCTTTTGAAGTTGCAAGGCCAGCTACCGCTGATATCAAAAAAAGGGTTGCAGGTCCACCTTTGGATTCTTGAGCAATGACAGCTCTCAAATTGCCTTTGTGACCTTGCCAGGAGCTGTCACCACCACCCATGTTTCATAATCTGTGGGGGGGAGGGGGCCTTCTAGCAATGTGAGGCTGCTGAGCACTTCATCAAGAGGCAGAATCAGGGCAGATACTCTTAATAGAGTTCTTGGCAAGCGTCAAACTGGAACTTTAAAATAGCAATGGCTTTGTTCCCACCACACTTATCGGTAACCGTATCTCCATGCCAACAGAATTATTAGAGGCCAGGACTATTAGCTCTGGAAGGGGCCTCACCGGTTTTATCTTGTCCAGCTCTCTACCTTCATCGAAAACTCCCTATAGCACCCTAGACAAGAAGGGTGGGCCAGCCCTGCAGGGCAACTAAATCTTCCTGAGAATGAGTCAGAAGCCCTCCCCACTAACACCTGCATCTCCCGCCCTCAGAGCAAAAGCCATGCTCACCTTCACCTACAGCCCATGAGCACCACCCAACTTGCCCTCCCCTTGTTTGCAGACAACCCACTCCAGGACATCTATTCCTTCCTGGGGGACCTTGAATTTGAAGCCTGGCCACCCTCCTGCAATTAGCCAGCGTCCCTCTTCAGCACCTGCACAACATTTGTAACTTAAGAGGACATAGTTCTTGCTCCAGGACCTACAGGGAAGTAAGGCTGAGCCCAGCTGTGCCACATCCTAGGCTCACATGCCGTGTTTCACAGATTGTCTCATATCAGCAAACAGATTTTATTTATTTAACGAATACTTAGTTGACTTAGCTTACTTTAGCGATATGATTCATTAAATCCCCATGACCTTCTTTCTAAGAGAGAGTCCATTATTCTCATCCCCAGTGTACAGATGCTGAAACCAAGACAAGGGAGGTGAAGCCACTTGGCCAAAGTGCCAGTTAAGTGAGGACATGTGGACTCGGATGCAGATCATTGGAGTCTGGAGCTGGTGCTCGTTACCCGTCCTTGTCGTCAGTGTTGGACATGGGGATGAAGGCCTCCAGGGAGACCAGGAAACACCAAGTCTTCCTGATAAGTCAGCCCCACCCTGACTTCTCTGCAGTGATGGAGTTGGGACTTCACCCGAGTTCCAAATTCAGGACTCTTTGCTCTGGCCTAGAGCATGCTGAGTGGACTAATCTAACTAAAGTGGAATTCCTCAGAGTAGCAGTATCACCAGATCCTATTCAGAGGAGTGGCTGGCTTGGATTCCACATGCATATCTGACAGGACACAATTACCCAGCAGGTTCCTGGGCTAGGGAGAGAACTACCCAACCTAGGCATCTGATATTTTATTTTTTATAAATCTTTACTGTTGAAAGTATTACATGCGTCCCCCCTTTTCCCCCACTGACCTCCTCCTGCCCGCCCCCGCCCTCTCTTCTCCCCGCCCCAGGCCTTCACCACCCTATTGTCTGTGTCCAAGGGTTATGCATATATGCATACAAGGTCTTTGGTTGATTACCTCCCACCCACCTACTATCCCCGCCTTCCCTCTGAGATTCTGCATTCTGTTCCATGCTTCCATGTCTCTGGATCCACTCTAATCATCAGTTTATTAATTAAATTCCACATACGAATGAGGTCTTGTGATACTTGTCTTTGTCTGACTTATTTCACTTAGCATGATACTCTCCAGGTCCCTCCATGCTGTCTCAAAGGTTGATTCTTCCTTTTTTACTGCTGCATAGTATTCTGTGGTATAAATGTACCACAGCTTGTTTATCCACTCATCTCCTGATGGGCACTTGGGCTGTTTCCAGATCCTAGCTACTGTAAATTGTGCTGCTATGAACATAGGGGTGCACACATTCTTTCTGTAGGCATCTGATACTTAAAAAGTGCACATGTCAGAAGATCCATTCCCCAGCACTGCTCATGGGGGACCCAAGTCCTTCTGATTGAGGCCCCAAAAATAAAATAAACAAAAGTTTATTTTAGGAACATGTTAGGAAATACATGGAGACCTCATTAATTCATAGTCCAGTAATCTAGAAGTCATCATTAATCCAAATGTGGGCAAACTCTTTCTTATAAAGGGCCAGGTAGTAAATATGTTGGGAAAGGCAGCCATACACAGCCCAGAGACCCTTGAACAACTGCATGAGTGTACCTGGGACCTGAAACATTTCCTTACAAGTGAGGAGCTCTCACTGCCTGTGCTGGTGTCTCACCTTGTTTGGAAGTATCTTTCCCCCACTAGCAGGATGTGTACTGCTTTGCTCTGCATAAGCATGTGCATCAGATGGGCACCCAGTCAACCCTACTGCTGCATCTGTTCCCAGCAGAGAGAGGGAAAGAGAGAGGAACATCAATCAGTTGCCTCCCACACATGCCCTGACCAAGGATTGAGCCTGTAACCTGGGTATATTTCCTGACTGGGAATTGAACCCACCACTTTTTGGTGTAAGGGACGATGCTCCGAGCCACACCAGCCAGGGCCCTTTAACATTTCTTATTGTTCAGGTCTAATAGTGATGAATTCTTTCAGCTTTTGTTGCTTTGAAAACGTTTGTTTTGCTTTCATTTTCACAGACATTTTTTGCTAAATACAAAACCCTAGATTGACAGGGTTTTCCCTTCTTTAAACACTTTAAAGATATCAAGCCATTCTTTTTTTGGCTTGCATAATTTCTGACGAGAAGTCTGCTATCATTCTGATCTTTGTTCTTCTGTATATATTTATTTTTAGTCTTTATCACTGGTTCAGCAATTTGACTATGATGTGTCTTAGCATGTGTAGGTTTTTTTCATTTATTCTTCCTGAGGTTTACTGGGTTTCTTGGATTTATGACTTTATCATTTTCATAATATTTTGGAAATTACCATTATTTCTTCAAATATACATTTTTAATTACATTTTTATTGATTTCAGAGAGAGGGAGAGAGATGGAAACATCAGTAGAGAGAGAATCATTGCATGACTGCCTCCAGCACACCCCCTACTGGGGGTCAAGCTTGCAAGCCTGACCAGGAATGGAACCATGATGCCCAACCGCTGAGCCAATAAACCAGGCTCTTCAAATATGTTTTCTATCTCTTTTCCTCTTTCCTCTCCTAGCATATATTTTTGACACTTGGTATTATCCCCTCAGGTTGCTGTATTTTCATTTCTAAAAACTTAATTTGGATTCTAAAAATATATATCCTATGTCTTTCCTTATTATGTTTATGTTTTCCTTTATATCCTTGACTATTTCTTCTATGAATAATAGCTGTTTAATGTCTTTGTTGGTTAATTTTATAGTGTATCATTTAGAACCTATTGATTTATTTTTTCTCCTGGTTCTGATGATTCTTTTATTTACATGCCTGTCGATTATTTGTTGAATGTCAAACATAGTAAATTTTACATTGTTGAATCTTGGGTTTTGTTGTGTTTCTTCAAACAGTTTTGGACTTGATTCTGCCAAGAAATTATTTGCAGATCAGATTGAGGCTAATTATTTTTTATTGGCAGATTCAGAGCAGCCTTTACTCTAGTGGTAATTTAGCCCCCTATAAAGACATGACCTTTTTGAGGATTCTATGCCGGGGCTGACCAGCAGCACCCGAACGATGGATGAACAGATTACTCCAACACAGTTTCACTGTGAAAGAGAGGGCTGAGGGGTCGCCTGGCTGATACCAACCAGGCAGCCTTGATTGCCTGCCTCGTTAGGCTTTTATTGGAATTTTTATCTTTAGATACAATCAGTAGGGTGAGTTATCTTGGGAGGACACATGTGTTTACATTGTCCTCTAGGCAAGGGCATCCAGGGATTAAGCATAAGGATTCCAGTAAACACCCAGGGGTTTTATACATGCACAGACTTGTGTGGAAAGGTCAAGGAATAATTAGGGGCTCCACCTTCAACACTCCCCTAAGTCAGAATTCCGGTAGACAGGGCAGGCAGCCTTCCACACACTTCCCTTTTATCAGAATGTCCTCCTTACAACTTTCCAACAAAGTCTCGTGTGCTCCCCAACAATCTATATAATATAAAACCTTAATATGCAAATAGACCGAACAGCGGAACAAACGAACAACTGGTCGCTATGACATGCACTGACCACCAGGGGGCATGTGTGGACCATGGTGGGTGTCAGCAACAGGTGGCAGAGCATGAAACATGGTGGGCATCAGCCGTGGCGGGAGGGTGGAGCAGGTGAGCGGGGGCGCCACACCAAGGCGGGGCGCCGGTCGCTGTCATCAGGGCGAGCCTCTGACGGTTACTGAAAATTCTTTGCTCCCGCACACCGCTGTCCCGCCCGGCACTCACACCTGCTGCCGGTGCCAGTCCTGCTTGCACCCGCAGCTGGCGCCGGAGCTGCTGCTCCCACCTGCAGCTGGCACCAGAGCCACCGCTCACACCCATTGCCGGCATCTGGCATCGGTCCCAATCGCTCAGCACTGTCAGCAGGTGTGAGTGGCGGCTGCTGGCCCCAATCGCCCCTCAGGGCTTCTCCACCTCCCCCTGCTCCTGAGGGGTGCTCGGGGCCAGCAGCCGCCACTCGCACCCGCTGTCGGCGATGGCCTCGCTCACACCCGCAGCCAGAGCCACCACTCGCACCCATTGCCAGCGCCCGGCACTGGTCCCGATCGCTTGGTGCCGTCAGTGGTGTGAGCATTGGCTGCTGGTCCTGCTTGGCCCTCAGGGCTTCTTCACCTCCCCCTGCTCCTGAGGGGCGATTGGGGCACCGGCCCTGCTTGCACCCACTGCTGGGGCTGGCCTCAATCACTCCGGGCCATCAGCGGATGTGAGCGGGGCCAGCGCCATCAGTGTGTGGGAGCAGTGGTGGTGGGAGCGGGGCTGCCAGCAGACAGGGGACCAGGGGCCGCAGAGGGAGGGGCTAGGCAGGGGCGTGGAGGATGGGCTGAGACCCACCCCTGTGCCCACCGCAGCCTCGGGGCCCACAGTTCAAGGTGCACGAATCCGTGCACTGGGCCCCTAGTTATACTTAATGCTCTCTGTGTATTACAAGGCCTCTCCACTCTAGCTAACAGAAACTGTAACTATTCCCAGAGGTAGTGAGCTCTGGGAATTATTTGGCCTACTGCTTTCGTTTGTTCTTTCCCTGGTCTGATGGAGTTTCATCCCAAACGTCCTAATCAGAACTCACTTAAGGATCAAGATTTTCAGAGCTCTGTCTCTGTGCAGCTACCTCTTCTGTTACGTCTCCCTGCAAATTCTAGCCACATCAGCCTTCCTGAACTCGATCTCGGTCTCCTCAATTCAGTGACACAGTGGGCCTCTGGCTCCCATCTCTGGGCTGCATATTGGAGGCACCTTCAAGAGGAAGATGGGGAATCCCCTCTTCCCTGTTTGTTTTCCTTCAGTCGGGGCTCACAGTTCTGTTTCCTGGTGTCGTGTCTGAAAACATTTGTTTTATAGATCTTCTCTGCTTTTCTAGTTGTTTATGGTGGAAGGAAATTCCCATAGCACTCAATCCTTCATGGGTTGAACTTTATACTAATTATTTTCATTATTGGTTTATACTTTAAAATATCCTTTAACTAATAGATGGTGATTCATTAAAGATTGTTAGAGACCTTTAAGAAAATTGTGTTTGGAGTTAGTTCATTAATATTTCTGTTTTACAATTCTACCAGAAAGCCAGGCTCTGTCAAGATTGCTATAGAATGTTGAGCTAGGAAATGATCTTCAAGGCTACCCTATTAATCAAAAATTAATTCACTATAGGCATACCTTGGTTAATTGCATTTTACTTTATTGTACTTCACAGATATTGCAATTTTTAAAAACTGAAGGTATGTGGCAACCCTGGTTTGAGCAAGTCTAATGGCACCATTTTTCCAACAGGCTCAGATGATGCTTAGCATTTTTTAGCAATAGAGTACTTTTTAATCAGGTATGTACATTGCTTTTCTTAGACATAATGCTATTGCACACTTTAATAGACTACAGTATAGTGTAAACATAACTTTTATATGCACTAGAAACCAAAAATTTGTGACTCACTTTATTGCCATATTCATTTTATTGTGGTAGTCTGGAACCAAATCCACAATATCTCCCAAGCACACCTGTACTTAATTTTTTAAATTCACTTTTAAAAGTGTTCAAAATTTTTACAAAGGTGGCAAGACCATTTAAAGGGAAATAACAATCTCTTCAACAAACTGTGCTGAGACAACTAAATATCCACATGCAAGAATAAAGTCGAACTCTAATCTCCTACCATATACAAAGGTTAATTCAAAATGGATCAAACACCTAAAAATAAAAGCTAAAAGTATAAAATCCTAAAAGAAAATACAGGAGTAAATCTTCATGACCTTGTTTTTGGCAATGTTTACTTAGATGTAAGGCCAAAAGCATAAGCAACAAAAGAAAATTTAATTAATTAAAAATTAATTTTGAATTCATCAAAGGATACTATCAAAGAGTGAAATAGACACCCACAGGGTGAGTGAAAATATTTGCGAATCATGTATGTGATAAGGGCCTATTATCCAGGACACATATAGAACCCTTACAACTCAACAACAACCCAATTAAAAAATGGGAAAAGAACTTGAATAGACGTCTCTTCAAAGAAGATATACAAATGGTTAACAAGCACATAAGATGCCCAGTGTCCTCAGTCATTAGGGAAATGCAAATCAAAACCACAAGGAGATATCACATCATGTCCACTAGGATGGTTATTGTTATGGATTGAATTGTGTTCCCTCCCAAGATATGTTGAACCAGTATCTATAACTGTGCCGCCTTATGTGGAAATTAGGCCTTTGCAGATTTAACCAAGTTAAGATGAGGTTATTAAGGTGGTTCTTAATCCAGTATGATTGGTGTACTTATAAAAAGGAGGGAAATGTGGATAAAAACACAGAAAGAAGATGACCATGTGAAGATAGAGGCAGACGTTAGTTACATTGCCACAAGCCAGTGAATGCCTGGGCTCCAAGAAGCTGGAAGAGGCACGGAAGGACCCTCCCCTAGGCTTTGGACGGAGCAGGGTTCTGCAAATGCCTTGATTTTGGATTTCTAGCCTCCAGAACTGAGATAAGAAATTTGTTGTTTTAAGCCACCCAGTTTGTGGTACTTTATTACAGAGCCCTAGAGCACTGATACAGGTTTAATTTTTAAAATGGAAATAACAAATGTTGGCAAATGGGATGCTTAACTTTATGTGTCAACTTGATAGGGCCATGGTACTCAGATATTTGGTCAAACATTCTGGTTGTTTCTGTGAAGGTGTTTTTTGGGTCACATTACTGTGGGTGTTTCTCATCTAGTCAGTCAAAAATCTTAATAAAAAGACTGACATTCCCTTGAGCAACAAGGAATTGCTGCCAGCAGACTGCCTTTGGATTGGAACTGCAACTCTTTCCCAGGTCTCTAGCTGCTGGCCTTCCCCTGCAGACTTTGGACTTACCAAGCCAATTCCTTAAAATAAATCTGTCTCTTTATATGCACATCCTGTTGGTTCTAATTCTCTGAAGCACTCTAATACAGCAAGGATGTGGAGAAATTGGAACCTTCATACATTGCTGGTGGAAAAAAAATGGTGCAGCCACTGTGGAAAATCATTTGGTGATTCCTTAATGAGTTAAACAGAATTACCATATGATCCAGCAATTCTACTAGGCATATATCTACAAGAACTGAAAACAGGTGTTCAAACAAAAATGTGTACAAGAATGCTCATAGCAGCACTACTGACAATACCCAAAAGGTAGAAACAATATAAATATCCATCAACTGATGGATAAATGAATGTGGCATATCCATATAATGAAATATTCAACCATAAAAGGAATACAATTCTGACAACTACTACAAAATGAATGAACCTTGAAAACACTATGCTGAGGGAAAGAAGCCAGATTCAAAAGGTCACATATTATAGATTTCATTTATATTAAATATTCAACACAGGCAACTTCATGAAGACAAAAAGCAGATTAGTGGTTGCCTGGGGTGAGGGGAGGAAAGGGGTACAACAAGAGTGTGCTTAATGGGTGTGGGGTTTCCTTTTGAGAGGATGGAAATGTTCTGGAACTAGATTGTGGTGATGGTCGCATATCACAAATGTACTAAATGCCACTGAATTGCACACTTTTAAAATGGCTAAAATGGTAAATTTATGTTATGTGTATTTTACCACACACACAAAAACACGTGTTCCAAGTACACACAAAAGACTAATTCATGAGTTCACTAATTAACCAAAAAAAAATGAACTTCTCAAGTTAACAAAAATAGAACAGTGAAGCGAGAATTAAAGGTCCTAAAATGAGTCATGTGTGTAACCACTGCAATAAGCAAGCAGGCTTGTGGAACTCAATTCACAAAGCAATTTTATTTTTGTCCCCAACTGTCCCTTGAAATCCACTTTGTGGGACTGGTGCATTTGCTAACTCTAGAACAGTGGGGTTCTCAACCTTTTTAATGCTGCGACCCTTTAATACAGTTCCTCATGTTGTGGTGACCCCCAACCATAAAATTATTTTCATTGCTACTTCATAACTAATTTTGCTACTGCTATGTATCGTATTGTAAATATCTGTGTTTTCTGATGGTCTTAGGCTCTACAGCAGTGATTCTCAACCTGTGGGTCACGACCCACAGGTTGAGAACCGCTAGCAGGGTCGCCTAAAGACCACCGGAAAACACAGATATTTACATTACGATTCATAGCAGTAGCAAAATTAGTTACGAAGTAGCAATGAAAATAATTTTATGGTTGGGGGTCACCACAACATGAACTGTATTAAAGGTTCGCGGCATTAAAAAGGTTAAGAACCACTGCTCTAGAAGAAAACTCAGGTCTCCACAACTTCTCCAGTCAATCTTATTTAATAACTAGAGGCCCGGTGCACGACATTCATGCACTCAGGAAGGTCCCTCAGCCCAGCCTGCGTCTTCTCACAGTCCACCCTCTTGCAGTCCGGAGCCCTCGGGGCATGCGGAGCGGGCCTAAGCCAGCAGGTGGACATCCTTAGCGCTGCCACGGAGGCGGGAGAGGCTCTCACCACTGCCGCTGTGCTCACCAGCCATGAGCCCGGCTTCCGGCTGAGTGGGGCTCCCCCTGTGGGAGTGCAGCAACCACCAGGGGGCAGCTCCTGCGTTGAGCGTCTGCCCCCCTGGTGGTCAGTGTGCGTCATAGCAACTGGTCATTCCACTGTTGGGCCAAAACCGGCTCTCCAACATCTCCCGAGGGGTCCCGGATTGCGAGAGGGCGCAGGCCAGGCCAAGGGACCCCACTGGTGCACGATCGGGGCCAGGGAGGGACGCAGGAGGTTGGCCAGTAGGGGAGGGACCGTGGGAGGGCTCCAGGGCATGTCCAGCCTGTCTCGCTCAGTCCCGATGGGCTGGATCCCAGCAGCAAGCTAACCTGAGGGTTGAAGCATCTGCCCCCGGTGGTCAGTGCACATCATAGCGCCTGGTCAATCAGTCAACTGCCCCCTTGTGGTCAGTGCACATCATAGCAAGCAGTTGAGCGGCCTTAGCATATCATTAGCATATTACGCTTTGATTGGTTGAACGGCTGACCGGCCAACCAAACAGTTAGCATATTAGGTTTTTATTATATAGGATAATAGTAATAGTAACACTATTACTAATAAAGTCCCATAGTCACCCTAAAGGTGCAAAACAGTTTCAATTCAGAAATTTAAATGTCCAATCCATGTTATAATCAAAAGAATTTATCATTTGAACTTAAGGCTTTTCTGGAGGCTGCTGCAGGTGGGAAGCCAGCATTGTTTAAGGTTTAGGGCAGTGGGAATGAGGAAAGAGAGAAGCAAGAGAAAATCCTTACTTGAGGCATTGTGGTGACTGGGCACTGGCTGGGCAAGAGTTTCATTACTTTCTCACATAGGCTTTTCCAGCATCCTGAGTGGCTCATTCTCTCCCAGGCATCTCTCAGGGGTGGTACTTACCCCTGGCTCTTTATTTCTTGCTTCTTCCTCCACACTGCAAGGCAGAGTCCACCTCCTTGAGGAGTGACCCATGCCGGTTCTCCTGCATGCAGCTCACAACTGTTCCATGGGAGGCAAGCATGCATCTCCTGCCCCGACAAACTCTAGGAATGGAGGCTGCATCTGACTCAGCCACCTTTCCATGGCTCCATCGTCAAAGCACCTAGCCAGCCCCTTGAATCTCATTCTTTGGGTTTTTCCAGGCAGGGGTCTAGTCTACCTGATCACCACCCTACAAGGGACACATAGTAACCTCCATGGAGGCCCCTTCCCTAGCCTTGAGGTGAGAGGCAGGGGCATCCACTGCTCTCAAAACACACAAATGAATCTCTTCAAAGAAATCCCAACCAAAAACCCTCTTCTTTCAACTCTAACTCCTCTTTCATCCCTTAATGTGGACAAGTTTAAGGGGGCTACAGGTTTTTTACCATCTCCATTATAAAAATAGCATATGGTATACATATTGTGGTATCTTCCAAAAAACATCGATTTTAACCTTATTACCAAGCCTGGCCGGCATGACTCTAAGGTTGAGCGTCGACCTAAGAGCCAGCAGGTCGCAGTTCAATTTCTGATTAGGGCACATATCTGGGTTGTGGGGCTCGATCCCCAGTGGAGAGGGCATACTGGAAGCAGCCAATCAACAATTATCTGTCATCATTGATGTTTCTCTCTCCCCCTTCCTCTCTGAAATCAATAAAAATATTTTTTAAAAAATACTTACATTCATTGTTGAATGTGTAACAGCTACCATTGAGTCCCTAATTTGTCCCAGGCATGGCACTAGGCCCTTTTTACAAACATCTCATTTAAAGTTTATAGGTATATTGTTTGTTAACTATTTTATCATTTTCATAACTGAGGATTGATAACTGGCTTTAAAACTGTGGAGTGCATGTTAGTAAGATTTTCAGTAGGAAAAATTATTCTGAAAGCCTAGTCATAGAACTTCAGATCTGGAAAGGGCTCCAGAGGTTGTTTTGTCAACCTCATTCATTTCCTTAAGAAGCTGCAGAGGTCCCGAAAGGCTTGAGTTGAGGGACTTGCCCATGGTCATCACAGTGAGATGAGATGTGAGTTATCACTTGCCACAGCTGCCTCTTATTCGTAAAAAGTAATATTAAATTCTGATTTATACTGCTAATTTTAATATTTTTCAAACCAGTAGTAGAAATGAATTTTTAATGCAAACTATTTCAGAGTCTAAAAAATTAAACAAACTGGGCTTCCAAGACCACATAGAGCTGTATGAATCCCAATTTACTATATGGGAGAATGGATTCTTAATTGAATCTGTGCCTTAGAGTGGGAGAGTAATTTTTAAGTGGAAAATCCTGTGGAGGTGGTGATGAGAATGAGTTGAGTCCAAGAAAAAGTAAGATAGCAAACCAGGCTGGAAAATAGCTTTTTCTTAAAGATCTGAAGGAAACCAAATGCAGATTGTTTGGGCTCAGACACTGAACTATCTTTACTCCATCCTCCTAGTCTTGGCAGGCTCTTGTGTTCGGATCCTTTTAGATAACAATCTCCAGGATTTCATAAACCTCTTTCCATACATTAGCACTATGGTGACAGTATTCGTTTAACAAATACGGGAACCTAGGACATGGCATTCAGTGTAGCATTCTTCTCATGCAACCCAACAATCATAAGCTTTTAGGGTTGGCAGGGAGCCTAGAAATAACTGAGTCCAATACCACCATTTCAAAGATAAGAAAACTGAGGCCCAGAGAAAGAAACACCTGTCCCGGGAAGGTCACACAGTTAATGGTTCTAATCACAAAGGTTAAGCATTTTGACAGATACATGAACTCTTGAGTAGTTACATCTTCAGCTCTGTGGACTTAGAGTCACATTTTGTAGCATGAAGTGCTAATTAAACCAGATGAATTATAGTCTTACTATTTATAAGTAGGAGTGAAGACATTAACTAGGCCATGAAACCTGGGGCACAGAAGGAGCTCTTGTTTCCTGAGATCCACATATTACATTGAACCTTTGTATTTTAAAACAGAACGTGGGTAATGCAGTCTCAACTCTCCTAACTCGGGACCTGGGCTTGAGTTGCATTTAGTCTTAAAGGACCAGCTATTACAGTTTTCTGTATCATGAGTTAAATGAATAATCCTACTCCTTCAGGCAAATGCTGCCCTCACCCAGTGGAAAGGTTAAAACCATCTTTCCAAACACCAATCACTTCAAAAGGAATGATTTCAAAATATTTTCTATTATTTTGAGTTTTAACAATAATACTTAGTCAACACGCTTCATTGAATTTAAAAGTGAAAAGGAGAAAGGAAACCCACAAAAATGTTTTTAAAAGCATACCACTCAGGTTTAAATTATCTCAACTTTTTCCTCTCGCTGTTCAGAATGGCTTTCACTGTACTGCCAAAATCAAATATCTCTCAGGAGGCCTAGTGGTGCAAACAAAAGCGCTGAAATCAAAGAACTTGCAAGTTTAATCTGTCAGAGACTGTGGTACTGGGGAGAAAGTCACGTAACTTCTCTTCATCAGTTCCCACTTCTGTGCAATGAGGATAAAACTGTGGAGGTACCTCTCCTGGGTACTATGTGGCTGGCTAATTAAAGCTAATTAAGCCCCTGGAAAATACTATGTAAGTGCTGGGTATTTATGTGCCACTAAGACCCACAAAAACTCCTCAGAGACAAGATTTTCTGCAGACAGCACAATCTCTATTGGTGATTACTAATTACCCACTGCTTACAAAGAAAGCACTGTGTTCTGCAAAAGGGTAGGGAAAGGAAACAGTACACAATGTCATTCAACAACACCATCTTTATTCAAAAATATATATCTATGAGACATTTCAGAATATACTGCTGCCAACAAAGACAGCCTATACTTCTAAATAAAGTCCTAAATTAATATACAAATTTAAGCTTTAAAAATATTCTTTAAGAAAAAAGGGGGGAAGAACGAAGACTTTCTGAGGAATATGACCTAAAGGAAAGGTCCTTTAAGGTCTATGGATGCCCTAAGTAAAGAAGAAAAAACACAAAATAAAAACCACCCACCCCACCCTGCCAGATCCTTAAATTAAACAAATGAAGTAAAGCACACTTGGGGAGGATATGGGAGAATTAGATTTAAAAAAACAAAAGCATTTCATTAAAACAACAACAAAAAATACCAAAACTAACTTCCTCACAGGAAGTCCACTAGTAGTAACAGGTGTTAAGAGGCCAACATATTCTTTTACATAATTGCTAGTTTCATTTCTTGCTCTTGCTGCAATAATTATGCACCAATGGCTGGTTAGATGCAATCGGATAAAACATCAGAGTGGGCAAGATTCATTCTGTTATAACATTTCATCTAGCTGATCAGAGCAAATATCTACCATACCCTTTCTTTGGGTTGATTTGTGGCTAGTAAAATTTTGCGTCCTTGATGAAAACATACAGAATGTCCAAGGTCTGTTCAGAAACATGCTCTTAGGTAGAACTAAAGCAGCACACCACATGGGGAGAGGCATATGTGCAGAAAGAGCAAAGACTCGAATTCATCTTGCAATTTTAGTAAAGTCACCCACTGCCCTATGGCCCCTGGGAAGAAATTTTTATATATAGACTCATTAATTTAATCATGACAGGACAACAGGCAGTGTCAATAAGAAACAACACAGTCCATATTGAAATCTGAAAAAATAGCTTAAATGCTACTAGGTTCTACACAGAGTTAAATTGAATACCTGCTGTGACCTTTCACTGTTTTCACTTTTGGCAGGCAGCAGGGCTCCTTTAAGGGAAACCTCTATACTTTTAAAAACATAGGTTATGTTTTAACATGTAAAATTACATGTAATTGGCTTTTTGGTAATCCTCAGAATAATGGAGAATCTGATCCCATGTTATAGCTTTGGGATTTCAACCCCTGGGCTATAATTCCTATTACACTATTGGGGCAAATGGTTTTCTGCCATTTCCAATGTCTAAAATAAGCCTGCCAAAACAGAATGATTTATAGTTAGCAGGTCTAACCTTTACTAAAAGCAAGTAATGTCAGCTGGCATGATAATAGAATTAAAACCCAAAATTAATATCCCTAACTTTCCCCCTTCCCCTGCCCGAAATAAGCTATTCAGTTACATCTGATACAAAGTATCCTGGGCACAGGGACACGTGCAATGATGTGACTGATGGACAGATGAACATGCACGGTGTCATATTTGCAAGGGAGATAAGCAAGTGCAGTCACCTGAGGACATATGCCCACACAGTGAATTGTTAGTGTGTGCCCTACTCCCCAAAAGAAAGGGTCAAAGCAGCACCCACACAGAACCCAGGCTCTCAGCATGCCTTTAGCTTTTCGGCCCACCACTGCCATTGCTAACAAGCACCTTCACAGCCAACTGGGGTCAGAAGGCTGTTTTTAGGAAGGTGTTCTATGACGCTGGGAAGACCCTTGAAAAGGGCAGCCCGTTTGTAGGAACATGAAGCAAAGTACTTATTTTAAACTCATCTTTTAATTCCTGTTACTCTGTCTCTGAACTATGATTTTATGTCCCAGATCAGCTCCTAATCTTCTTGCTAGATTCTCTAGACTGCTTACAAAACAAATGCACCCAACCCTCAACTATACATCGCCAGAAGTAATAGTAGGGGAGAATCAGAGATTTAGCAAACTCCTTATGGCAAAGCTGTTCGACAGTTGTGCCTCCCTTCGGGGTTGATGGAGTCAGGAAAGCCAATGACTCCAGGTTGAATCCCTCAGTGGAAGCCTGTACTGAACTCGAACGAGCCCAGCTCAGACGGAAGCTGCTTTCATGACACAATGCTATCATCAAGGACAAGATTCTTCTGAAAGCTTCCAGAAGTACACATGATTTTCATAACTTCTTGAGTATAAAGTGAGAGCTAAGAAAGGAAAACCAACAGGGGCATAAAAACACAAAGTGGGAGAGTTTGTATTCTTTCCAAATATCAATCTAAACTGGATTCCACTCACCACTGTTCTGAATTGTGCTCAACAGGAGAGGCTGGAGAGGAGAACCAGAGTTTGTGGTTCTTTCTGGAGGCTGGGGGCCAGGCGGAAGGAGGGATAGAACCAGGGGCTACAAGGTTATTTCCAACCATGACTTGCCCTCTTCTTTCTGCTGGTAGAGATGGGAATCTGGGGCATGGCAACTGCCCTAGTCAGTAGAAAAGAGGTCACCAGCAGAGGGCAGGGGGGCCAAGCCCCCTGTGACGTTGGGCAGCAATGAGAGGTCTGGCAAGCTCTGAATATGGGACTTCAGTTCCTTACGGACCTGGGTTACCCGAGCAAGCTTCTGTTTATATTCCTAAGGAAACAAAGAGAAGACAATACAGTAAGTCTTTGCGTGCTGGTGGCCAAGTTTAAGGACCCAATACAGACATTCTCACCCTCTTTTCCTACATTCTCCCCACCAGATCGCCCCTCCCCTATTCAGCTAAAGGACAATGCTAGGTTTTCAAACTCTGTAAAACTTTATATAAAAAAGGAAAGCAGAATTCAATACTGGCAACAGCATGAAATGGTATTTCACTTAGCACTTGAGATTTGGAAGTAAAAAGAAGTGACATTTTGTATTTACAGTCTTTTATTTGGTTTTTAGCTATTTCAAAAATGCCTTATAAAATACAGATGCTTAGGGTTTACAATTATTTTGAAGGCTATACCTAGACATGGCTAGAAAAATCACTATAAAACATACTTTCTGTGTTAAACTTGGAGATTAAACCAGATTTATCATTTTTGCAGACAATGACTACACGAGCTCAAAATACCCAATGCCACTACCTATGCTTATTCCATTCCCGAGTAACCGAACAAGTCCCTGATGAGGTTTCTAGTCTACCCTAAACAGACCAGACTTATCCTCCAAAAGCCTAGCTTTCATCAAGTCACCCCTCTGAGAAAGTGAAGCACAGCATCACACTGTTTCCACGACTGCTCAGAGCTCAAGGTCTTCTAAAATGAGCTCCTGCCAACTATATTTCTTAGAACTTCCCAACCCCTAGGCACATGCTACTGCCTGTAGGGCCATTTCTTCAGGATTCTCCTCAAGCCCAGAGGGGAACACAATCTAGACACGGGTCTTTCTTCTCCTGGTCCCAGCAAAGCCCAGCCTCCACTCCTCTGCCTATCCGCTTGAGTTCCACCTCTCTAGGGAAATCTTTCCTCCTCGTCCAGGAGACTGGTCTGCACCTCTGCCTGCTCTGGAACCCTCCTGTGCACAGAACATGCATCTGGGCCCCTTACCAGCCTGCTTTTAGGCACTCTCTCCATTCATGCTAGACTTCCATGTTCCTCTAAACCAGCTGTCGCCAACCGGTGGTCCTCGGACCACTGGTGGTCCATGAGGTCTGAAAGGTTGGCGAGCACTGGTTTAAGAAAACCTTTGGAGCAGCAGTCGCCAACTGGTGTGCTCCGCGGACCACTGGTGGACCGTGAGGTCTGAAAAGTTGGCAACCGCTGCTCTACTAGTAAATGATGACTCCCTTGATGATGGGAACTGAGTATACCACTTTCCCTCCTCAGCTCCCAGTTATAGGTTCTCTTGGTAAATCTGTATGGAATAACCCACCAGGTCATGTGAGGTCTGTGGTTTACAGCCCCCTTGGGGCTTGTCTTTTTTCCTCTAGTTGTGCCAGCCTCCTTAGTGTTTCTGTAAAGACAAGGATGTTTCTGAGACTGGGTCCTTGCTGACTAATGCTCTCCTGCAGGAACATAAGAGAAAGCACTGGGCTAAGACTCAAAGACCTGGGTTTAGTTTTGGCTCTGACTCTAACTTGCTTTGTGACTGGGGACACGTTTCCTCTCTTCCTTCATCCTCACCTTCCTTAACTGAAAATGAAAGAACTGGACCACCCATAGATCTTTCTTCAAGTTCTAGATCCCTTCATGCCAATACCGCATGCACACTTGGAGAGGCAGAGGGTTTGAGGGCATAAGTACGCTTGGGAAGAGTGATAAGACAGGAAATAAGTTAAAAGAAGTACACTTAGTTCAAGTTGTAAAAATGAAGTCCAAGCAAGGAGTGGAAGAGGGGAATCAGGGATGCAGGCAGGCAGGGTCTGCCCCCACATTCCCATAGGCAGTCAGCCTCCCCTGAAATAACGGTCGCTCACACAGGTCATCAAATGGAGAGACTGGGAAAGAAAGTAAGTGCTCTCGGCACCACATTTATTTTTTGTGTGTGGAATTAATACAACTATAACCACAACACGTAAGTACTTAATAATGAGCCCCTCATCAAACTTGTAAGCTTCAGGAGGCTACACCAGATCCATCTGCTTTCTCCCAGCATACACCATGCCCAGCAGGACTGAACAGTAGGTGTCCGACACCATTGCCCAAAGAAATAATAGTATATAAAACATAATATTATGAGCAAGTACACAGTATTAATCAGCTTTAATTCTTGAAACTGAAGACTAATTTCAAATGTGAGGATCTAAAATGTCAAGTTCCCTCCCTGTCCTTCCCTCTACAAACATTTTTCTTCATTGGTTTTACATACTTCAAAGGAAATCAATAGAAGATCCATTCTATTACTGGGCATGGATTCATTTAATTAATTTCTCCTGAATTCTAGGTAGAAAAAGGGTAAAATACTTACTCCCTGCTCAAATCCTCTGACCAAAGCTGACAAATAAAAGCCGCTTCGATTTGAAGCCATGCACTCCTGGCAGCTATAGAGCACTTCATTTGAAGGAATTCCTCAAGAACAGTTGAATGTCACTGAGTCTCTAGTGAGCTAAGCTGGGACTAGAATCCAAGACTCCTCACTCTTGGGTGATCCTCAGACTGACTTAGCAAATCCATCTGAGGCTAAAAGGAAAGACAGTTGATCTGATCAGATACCACCTTAGGTTCAAATATCTCTCTCCCAGGCAATCTTTAAAACAAACAAAAATACCATTTGCTCCTATTTGTGGTGGGGTGTTATCATAATTAGGTGTTATTATATCCTAGATATCATAAAAAAACCCTTCATTTTAATAAAAAGAAACATGTTCCACATTAAAGTCCTCTCGTTAGGCCACTCTGAAAGCTGAAGGATCCTGCCCATACCTCCTCATGCTACCAGTTATTCTTTCCCTAGGGATTTCTATTTTAGAGCAGATGCATGAGCCTAGGAATAGGGCATTACTAGAAAAGAATGGGATTGAAAAATACAGAGCTGCAAGAAACAAGGTTGACATACAAAAGTCAATCACTTTACTATATACCAGCAATAAACAAGTGAAATTTGAAATTAAAACACAGTATTTATTAGCACCCAAAACAATTAAAAACTTAGATATAAATCTAATAAATATGCACAAGATTGTCTGAGAAAACTACAAAACTCTGATGAACAAAGAACTAAATAACTGAAGAGAAATTCTATGTTCATAGCTAGAAATGTGGTAGGCAGACAGACATGAGCAGAGCAACGATGAAGGGCCAGATACAGAAGGTCATTTAGGTGGAAAGCCCAGGTGCCTAGGTAGGGACAACTGTATGGTGGAACCTTGCCCCCCAGGGTGACCTTTCCTCCTCTAGCATATCGCTGGTCATGTGGTTTGAGACCCCTGACCTTTTCTCCCTAGAGATAACATCTAAGCCTCAGTTGTAGTTCGGCTCCAGGCCCAGAAAAGCAGCAAAACAAACAAGTGACACCAGGGCTGACCTCAAGACCAGCTGCATTGACTAATGACCTTCTGCCCTGGCACGGACCAAGCAATCAGTGGAGACCTAGACCCTGAGAGAACACACCTAGAAAGCTGCTAAATCTTATAATGAGATAGTCCCCTGGGACCTCCCCTAAAATCTTCACCCTTAAAACCATTAGGACGAGGAACCAGTGGCTCTCCCTTCCGAGAGCACGCCCACACCTTTCCCTTTCCCTTACCCACCCCAGGCACATTAGCATTACTTCCCTCACTCTAAGCTCCAAGGGCCCTTCCTTTACCTGTATAACTTGTTTCCTAAGTCCATTTCTTCCAGGAATTACTTTTTCTACCTCTGTGATTTTATAAATAAACTAGTGGCCCAGTGCACAAAATTCGTGCACATTAAAAGGGAATTAATTAGAGGAAATATTTTAATATTACTCTTTGCCCTTTCTCTATAATAGAAGTGTCAGAGATGAAAGAAAATTAGTAAAATTTATATGAATATCTCCCTCCTGTCAGAGTCTGGGGCACACCACGGGACCTAGAGTCAAGTACCCGCCCACCATCCGCACACACTTCGAAAACCCAGGAGACCAAGACCTAGCCGGCCCCACCCCCATTGGGTGAGACCCAGACCTGGCCGCCGGCCCCACCCCGTCAAGCCCCTCCAGGTGGGGGGTGGGGGGGGTTCAGCCTCAGGTCCCCAAGCCAGACGCTGGGTGGAAGGGGGGGGTCACAGCCTGAGGTCCCCGTCAAGCCCTACCAGGGCTTGAGGTCCCTTGCCCCGGCTAGGCGCCATGCAGCCTCAGGTCCCTGCTGTTTGGTTGTGTCGTTATGGCATCCCAGCTAATTTGCATATTCCTCTATTACAGTGGTTGGCAAACTGCGGCTCGTGAGCCACATGTGGCTCTTTGGCCCCTTGAGTGTGGCTCTCCCACAAAATACCATGTGCGGGTGCGCACATACAGTGTGATTGAAACTTCGTGGCCCATGCGCAGAAGCCGGTTTTTGGCTCTCAAAAGAAATTTTGATCGTTGTATTGTTGATATTTGGCTCTGTTGACTAATGAGTTTGCCGACCACTGCTCTATTATATAGATGGTCTCTTATAGTTTGGGTCTTGACTCTGAATTCTTTCCTAGCCAGAACCCAAGCACCAAGGTTGCTGAACCCAGGTCCAGTCTAACACCTGGTGCCATTCCTGCTGCCTACAACAGGAAGACTCAATACTGTTATGATGTGCGTTCTTCCCAACTTTATCTATAGATCCAATGCAATCCCAACCAAAATCACAGCAAGTTCTTTGGTGGAGACAGACAAATTGATTCTAAAGTTAATATGGAAAGAGAAAAGATTCAGAATAGCCAAAACAATATTAAGAAAAACAAAGTCAGAACTACCTGACTCCAAGACTTACTATAAAGCTACAGTATTCAAGACAATATGGTACTGGCAAAAGAACAAACAGATCAATGCAACAGAATGCAGAGCCCAGAAACAGGCCCATACAGTCATCTGATCTTTGACAAAAGAAACAGAAACGATACAGTGGGAAAAAGGCAGTATTTTCAACAAATGGTGCTGGAACAATTAAAAAAAAAAAAAACACAAACAAAAAAAACAAATCTAGACATGGGTTTTACATCCTTTTAAAAAGTAATTCAAAATGAATCACAGGCCCTAGCTGATTTGGCTCAGTGGAGAGTGTCAGCCTGTGGACTGAAGGGTCCCGGGTTCAATTCCAGTCAAGGGCACATGCCCGGGTTGTGGGCTCGATCCGCAGGAAGGGGCATGCGGGAGGCAACCAATCAATGATTCTCTCTCATTATTGATGTTTCTCTCTCTCTCTCCCTCTCCCTTCCTCTCTGAAATCAATAAAAATATATTTTTTAAAAAATGAATCACAGATAAAAATGTAAAAGCACAAAACTATAAAACTCCTAGAAGATAACACAGAAGAAAATCTAGATCAGTGCTCAGCAAACTGCGGCTCGCGAGCCGCATGTGGCTTACGAGCCGCAGTTTGCCGACCACTGATCTAGATGATCTTTAATTTGGTGATGACTTTTAGATACAACACCTTAGGCAGGACCTATGAAAGAACTAATAAACTGGACTTCATTAAAAAGAAAAAAAATCCTGCTCTGTGAAAGACACTGTCAAGAGAATGAAAATGTTTGCAAAAGACATTAGGAAAATGCAAATTAAAACAATAATGATATCACCACATACCTATTAGAATTGCCAAAATCCAGAACACTGATAACAGCAAATGCTGATAAGGACTTGGAGCAATGGGAACTCCAATATGTTGCTGGTTAGAATGCAAAATAGTACAGCTATTTTGGAAGACTAGTCTGGCAGTCTCTTACAAAACTAAACATACACTTACCATAGGATCCAGCAATTACACTCATTGGTATTTATGCAAAGGAACTGAAAACTTATGTCCACACAAAAAAATGCACATGAGTATTTATAGCAGCATTACTCATAACTGTTTAAAAGAACACAAGATGTCCTCCAGCAGGTGAATGAATAAACAAATTTTGGTATAGCCAAACACCAGAATATTATTCAACACTAAAAAGAAGTGAGCTATCAAGCCATGAAAAGACATGGAAGAACCTTAAAAACATAAGACTAAGTGAAAGAAGCCAACCTGAAAAGGCTAAGAGTCCAACTATATGACATTCTGAAAAAGGCAAAACTATGGCAAGAGGAGCTAGAGTGGGTAGGGAAGAATAGACAGAGCACAGAGAATTGTTAGGGTAGTGAATATACTGTAATGATGGATATGTCCAAATGAGTAGAATGTACACCAATGTAAACCCTAATGTAAGCTATGGACTTTGGGTCATTACAATGTGTCAATATACATTCATTAAGGGTGACAAATGTGCCACTCTGTTGGGCTATGCTGATAGTGGGGGGAGACTATACTAGTATATGTGTGGGGGTAGGGAGTATATGGAAATCTATGTTCCTCTTAATGTTGTTGTGAACCTAACACTGCTCTAAAAAAAATGGCCTTTAAAAAAACACACACCCTTGGCCCAAAAGATTTAAATACATCAGCAAGGGTGTATAGGTATATACTTGAATATCCAAATATAGGTAAAGATTGCCTTTAAGAGTTCTTACCATTTGCAACAACATGGATGGAGATGGAGAGCATTATGCTAAGTGAAATAAGCCAGGCAGAGAAAGATAAATATCACATGATCTCACTCATTTGTGGAATATAATGAACAACATAAACTGATGAACAAAAATAGATCCAGAGACAGAGAAACATCAATCAGAACGTCAAACCTCAGGGAAGTAGGGGACAGTGGGGGTAAGGGAGAGAGATCAACCAAAGGACTTATATGCATGCATATAAGCCTAATCCAGCCGTGGGCAAACTTCGGCTGTTCTATCCGGCCCGCGGAGCCGAAAGAGCGGAGGGTTCTCTTGCTCTCCCCTCCGCTTCTTTACTTTGAATTTATATTAGTTCACACAAACACTCCATCCATGCTTTTGTTCCGGCCCTCCGGTCCAGTTTAAGAACCCATTGTGGCCCCCGAGTCAAAAAGTTTGCCCACCCCTGGAATGGACACAGACAACAGGGGGGTGGGGGCATGAATGGGAGGTGGGGGGTAATGAGGGAATAAGGACACATATGTAATACCTTAATCAATAAAGAAATTTAAAAAAAGATTTCCTTTAAAACTATTAAAATATGTTACCTGTTTAACTGGGACAGTTGAATGACCCAGTTTAATGCCTTGAGGAGAGATGATCAGGTTAGAATTCACAACCAGCTCTGACTAGGTCAAAAGTGAGGCTATAGTAATTTTTTAGTCCCTAAATAGATTCAGTAGCAACTGAATGTGATCTCTCCCACCTCTCCCATTTTTTAAAATAGATTTAGCCTTTTTCCAAATAAAGTCATCTATAAATGTTGCCATAGACCAACAAAAAAATTAAGAGTGAATCCAGTCTGGCTGGTGTTGCTCAGTGGTTGAACATCAACCCATGAACCAAGAGGTCACAGTTCAATTCCCGGTCAGGGCACATGCCTGGGTTGCAGGCTTTATCCCAGTAGAGGGTGTGCAG